>NC_041392.1:191421060-191436892 GCF_002162155.2 Triticum dicoccoides
CCCCCTACCTCGTGGGCCCCATGGAGCTCCTCCGACCTCAACTCCAACTCTATATATTTGCTTTCAGGGAGAAAAAATCAGAGAGAAGGATTCATCGCGTTTTACGATACAGAGCCGCCGCCAAGACCTAAAACCTCTCGGAAGGGCTGATCTGGAGTCCGTTCGGGGCTCCGGGGAGGGGAATCCGTCGCCATCGTCATCATCAACCATCCTCCATCACCAATTTCATGATGCTCACCGCCGTGCGTGAGTAATTCCATCATAGGCTTGCTGGACGGTGATGGGTTGGATGGGATTTATCATGTAATCGAGTTAGTTTTGTTAGGGTTTGATCCCTAGTATCCACTATGTTCTGAGATTGATGTTGCTATGACTTTGCTATGCTTAATGCTTGTCACTAGGGCCCGAGTGCCATGATTTCAGATCTGAACCTATTATGTTTTCATCAATATATGAGTGTTTTTGATCCTATCTTGCAAGTCTATAGTCACCTACTATGTGTTATGATACGGCAACCCCGAAGTGATAATAATCGGGACCACTCCTGGTGATGACCGTAGTTTGAGGAGTTCATGTATTCACTATGTGTTAATGCTTTGGTCCGGTACTCTATTAAAAGAAGGCCTTAATATCCCTTAGTTTCCATTAGGACCCGCTGCCACGGGAGGGTAGGACAAAAGATGTCATGCAAGTTCTTTTCCATAAGCACGTATGACTATATTCGGAATACATGCCTACATTACATTGATGAATTGGAGCTAGTTCTGTGTCACCCTAGGTTATGACTGTTACATGATGAACCACATCCGGCATAATTCTCTATCACCGATCCATTGCCTACGAGCTCTCCATATATTGTTCTTCGCTTATTTACTTTTCCGTTGCTATTGCTATCATCATTACAAAATACCAAAAACATTACTTTTGCTACCGTTACTTTTGCTATTGTTACCACTACTATCATATTACTTTGCTACTAAATTCTTTGCTGCAGATATTAAGTTTCCAGGTGTGGTTGAATTAACAACTTAGCTGCTAATACTTGAGAATATTCTTTGGCTCCCCTTGTGTCGAATCAATAAATTTGGGTTGAATACTCTACCCTCGAAAACTATTGCGATCCCCTATACTTGTGGGTTATCATCGTCGCGGTTCTCAGGACGAGCTCAGGGTGATGCAACGGCCGACGTTGAGAGGCGACAGCGGGCGCTGTGGCAACAGCGAAGCTCGAGAGGCAGAGAGGTGGCGAGAAGATGGAAAGAAGAAGAAGAAAGGGGAAAGACCATCCAAGCCTATTTATAAGGGGATAAGTGAACAGACAGGCGCAAAAATCGAGGAAGGCCAAAATAATGATTATCTAGCTAAACTGACGCCTCGATTCTCGGAAGACATTAAAAGATAAAGATCCGTTGAAGATGACATCATAGCAGGCTTTCATGTTTTCAGAAGATGACGTCATGGCGGGTTACAGAGTTTTTACAGAAAGAGGAAGATGGAATTCGTCTAAGTATTGAAGATTGACAAAGAACAAAGTTCAAGTCAACCTGGGCCTAATGTTGGGGATATAGCTACCAGGTATGACCCGCCCAGGAGGGGTCGGGTCAACCCCAATGGCGGGTTATGAGAAGAAGCTGAGTAAACGTTCAAGGTGATAGTTTATTAAGACTTGTAGAAGGCCTAAGCCCAGAGGCGGCTTAAGGCCCAATATTGTAAACCGCCATATGTAAAGAAAGACTTGTAAAGAAAGGCATGTAAAAGAAGTCACCGAGCCGGATACGTTTTATGAGCCGGCCGGGACTCTGTAGGCCGCCAGGCGTCAACCCGTGTATATAAGGGGACGACTTGACGGCGGCTTAGGACAAGAAATAGCAGATCGATAGCCAAGCTAGCGGATTCGCTCCTTATTCATCGAAACCTAGCAATACAACAACAACTGGACTAGGCCTTACCTTCACCATAAGGGGCCGAACCAGTATAAACCTCTCGTGTCCTTTGTCCCGATTAACCCCTTTAAGCTTCCCAGTTGTGATGGCCCTACGACTAAGTCCTTTCGCTAGGACATCTGCCGTGACAATTCCACGACAGAAGGTCTGTCGCAAGAGGGGTAATCTTTACACATCCCATGTACTGAATAAGAAAGGGATAAAGAGTCGGCTTGCAATCGCCACTTCACACAATACATAAATAATCCATACATCATCCAAGGTACAAACAAAGGTCCGACTACGGAACCAAAATAAAGAAAGACAACCCCAAATGCTAGATCCCCGATCGTCCCAACTGGGCTCCTCTACTGATCATCCGGAAATGAAACATAGTAACGGCCCGAATCCTCGTCGAACTCCCACTTGAGTTCGTAGCGTCCCCTGCACTGACATCATCGGCACCTGCATCTGTTTGGAAGTATCTGTGAGTCACAAGGACTCAGCAATCTCACACCCGCGAGATCAAGAGTATTTAAGCTTAAGGGTAGGAAAGGGTAGTGAGGTGGAGCTGCAGCAAAGCACTAAGCATATATGATGGCTAACTTACGCAAAAGAGAGCGAGAAGAGAAGCAACACACGGTCGAGAAGCTGATAATGATCAAGAAGTGATCCTGAAGCTACTTACGCTCAAGCATAACACAAGGCCGTGTTCTCTTCCTGGACTCCGCCGAAAAGATACCATCACGGCTACACACGCGGTTGATTCATTTTAATTAAGTTAAGTGTCAAGTTCTCTACAACCGGATATTAACAAATTCCCATCTGCCACATAACCGCGGGAACGGCTCTTGAAAGTTTATACCCTACAGGGGTGTCCCAACTTAGCCCATCACAAGCTCTCACGGTCAACGAAGGATATTCCTTCTCCTAGGAAGACCTGATCAGTCTCGGAATCCCGGTTACAAGACATTTCGACAATGGTAAAACAAGACTAGCAAAGCCGCTCGATGTGTCAACAAATCCCGATAGGAGTCGCACGTATCTCGTTCTCAGGGCACACCAGATAGGTCAAGCTATGGGTAAAACCAACCCTCAAGTTGCCCCGAGGTGGCCCCGCAGGTTTCCCGTTTCGGACCAACACTCAGAGGAACACTGGCCCAGGGGGTTTAAACTAAAAATGACCCTTGAGTTTGCAGAACCCAAGGGAAAGGTATATGGTGGTAGGTAGGCAAATGGTAAAACCAAGGTTGGGCCTTGCTGGAGGAGTTTTATTCAAGGCGAACTGTCAAGGGGTTCCCATAACACCCAACCACGTAAGGAGCGCAAAATCAAGGAACATAACACTGGTATGACGGAAACTAGGGCGGCAAGAGTGGAACAAAACACCAGGCATAAGACCGAGCCTTCCACCCTTTACCAAGTATATAGATACATTGAAGTAAATAAGAGATAATAATTATATCCCAACAATATCCATGTTCCAACATGGAACAAACTTCATCTTCACCTGCAACTAGGAACGCTATAAGAGGGGCTGAGCAAAGCGACATAGAAAAACAATGGTTTGCAAGGAAAGGTGGGTTAGAGGCTTGACATGGCAATATGGGAGGCATGATATAGCAAGTGGTAGGTAGCGCGACATAGCAAAAGAGCGAACAACTAGCAAGCAAAGATAGAAGTGATTTCGAGGGTATGGTCATCTTGCCTGCAAAGTTCTCAGAGTTGTCGAAAGCTTGATCCTTTTAAGCATACTCAACAAGTTCCTCGATCACGTACTCATCTCCCGGCTCTACCCAAAGCAAGAACACAGGCAAAAGGACCAACAATCAATCATGGTGAAATGCACAAGCAACATGATGCAATACATGACATGATATGCAAGACATGATATGCAAAGCAAATGCGTGCTCCGGAAGGGAAAGAATGATCTAGGTATCAACTTGGCAAACCAAGTGTGCCTCTGGAAAGATGAGATGATTTCAGTCGAAATCGATATAAAGATCACCGGAAACGGATGCACGGTTTGCAAATGGCAAGCATCACAAGAATGACGCAAAACTGCGATTAACAGCACGATGCCATCTAGAATGCAACAAGAAACTAAGCTACTGCACTCCAACATAACAACAAAGTATATGGCAGTGATGTACACAAGATGCTTGACAAAACATGAACACTGAGCTACAGCTAAATCACACAAGAGCAGGTTCAAACAAGCATGGCAAAAGTGCAAAAGATATCAGCATCACAAACTTAGAGAAATTACTAACATGTCAAAATCAACATCAGGAAGCAATGTTTAGAGCAAGCAAACAACATGCTACAGGAACATATGATAGCAAACCAAGGCACGAAATGAATCTACTAAATGCATAGAACAAAAGTCCCTTACTGATCATGAGCCAAAAAGGCACAGAAGATACGATGGCACCCATGTAAACATAGCAAGTTTTATTAACAGTTTCAGACTTAGCAGAAAAACAGAGCATGGCATAAACAGAATTATGAAGGCAACTTTGCGAGCTGAAACCACTCATCACAAAGCCTTGCATGAAAAAACAAGCATACCAACAGCAACAAGACATGCTCATGAAGCTAACCATGGCAAGAGAAAGTTCATAGCATGCATGGATCATTAGCAACAACCATGGCAAAATTGATTAACATGTAAACATTCTGCCAGGAACATTTTATAGCAAAAGTAGAGCAAGAACAAGACATGCTAGGGCACTTCATAATTGCAAACAGGGGCATGGATGGATAGAGCATAACCATATGTTCAAAACATCCTTACTAAAGTATCTCAAAACAAGCATGGATATCACTGTAGCATCATGTTTACATGGCATCAAAATAACAGCAGGAAAAGGACTTAGCAAAATCCAAATCCTAAGTCCCTGAAAACAACAATATCATGAAGCCTAATTTGCATGCTTGTGCTAGTCACCACAAAGATCAAAAAACACAAGACAAGCACCCCTGTAAAGATGGCATGACATAATTCAAAACACATGTAGAGCTCATGCCTATATGAAGCACACATCAAATGTGACAAAATGACAAATCGCCATAAATTGATAAGTAACAGCAAGAAACATTTTATAGCACTCTTGCATCAATGATTAGGGCATCAAGATGAACACAAACAAGCATGCCTCAACGGAATGAAATGAAGAGCATCTCACAATGAACATTTTGATATATCATATGCATGAAACGGAGCTACGGTCGTGGAGATATAAGGCGATGAACAGGGGCATAAAAAGTAACAGGGAAAAAAGACTTAGGCGAAATATACCCTCAGAGATCTAGGGTTGACCGTGGCACGGAAAACGAGGTTCACCGGGGTTCGTCGCCGCGGTGGCCGGAGCTCGTCGGGATCTTGCCGGAGAACGCGGGGAGGCAGATCTGGCGAGGGGGCGCTCGGATCCGGCCAGAGGAGGTGGCATGGGGACAACGCGGAAGCCGAGGCGGCGGGGCGGCGGTCGGACGGCGTGGGAGGTGGCGGGCGGTGGACGAACGGCGGCCGAAGGCGAAGAGGACGGCGGCGGCGCTTGGCGCTCTCGGGCGCTCGCGGGCCGCCTGGAGGCGCGGAGCGGTGGGCGCTGACGTGGCAGGTGGCGGTTGGCTACAGGCGGCGGTGGGATCTCGTCCGGCGCCGCGCGGACATGTCCGTGGCGGCGGGGAGACTAGCTAGGGTTTCGGGACCCGAATTTTGGACGGGGGTGCACATATTTATAGCTAGGAGGAGGTAGGAGTGTCCAAATGGAGTGTAGTTTTCGCCCACACGATCATGATCCGGCGATGGAGGACATGGAAGTGGTTTAGATGGGTTATTGGGCCGTTTTGGAGGGGTGTTGGGCTGCAACACACAAGAGACCTTCGCGGTTACCCGATTAACCGTTGGAGTATCAAACGGACCCCAAATGGAACGAAATTTGACAGGCGGTCTACGGGTGGTGTACCAAGGCCACTTGACAAATCTCGGCCCATTCCGAGAACATTTAACACCCGCTCACGAAAACAGACAAGAGGGGTGCGCCAGTGCACGTAGGAGTATCGGATTGCAAAACGGACAACGGGGAAAATGCTCGGAAGCATGAGACGAACACGTATGCAAATGCGATGCACATGATGACATGATATGAAATGCATGACATGAACAAAATGCAAAACAAAGACAAAAACCCAACCACGAAGGGAATCTCATAACTTAAAGCCAAGAAAGGCAAGAGTCGGAGTTACAAATATGGCAAGTTACATCCGGGGTGTTACACTCCCTCACCACAAGTGGTAGGAAAAATAAAATTTGTATCGTTGTACTATTGAATGATGAATTGGAAATTAAAGGAGATCAAGACTTGGTCAAACATATTGCTGATTTCTATAAAGAGTTGTTTGGACCTCCTGATGTAACTTCTACCGGGTCTGATGGATTGGAATGCAATCAGTTATCTGGTGAGGATAGAGGTTTACTTACTAGGGAATTTAGTTTGTAGATTAAGGGGGCCGTGTTTGGCATGAAACACAATAAAGTTGATGGGATTGATGGTTTTCCCATTTAATTCTATCATAAATTCTCGAAAGATATAAAATATGAGTTAAAAGAATATTTTGATGCTTTTCATTAAGGTGAGTTGGATGTAGAGAGATTGAATGATGGAGTGATTTCTCTCATTATGAAGGTGCGGGATGCTGATGTTATTTAGATTTAGACCTATCTGCCTGCTTAATGTGAGTTATAAAATACTGACCAATATATTAGTAGAGCTAGGACTTATTATTGATGGTCTGATTGCTAATACTCAAACTGCTTTTATAAAGGATAGATTTATCATGGAAAGGGTGGTCCTCTTGCATGAGACTTTTCATGAAATTCAATCTAAGAATAAGTTTGGGGTTCTTTTGAAGATTGATTTTTAGAAGGCTTATGAAAAGGTGAAATGGCCATTATGGTGTCAGATGATGGAGGAAAAATGGTTTGGTTATTTGTGGTGTGCCTAGATTATGAAGCTAGTTAGGGGAGGAAGGGTTGCAGTCAAGGTGAATGATCATATTGGCCCTTACTTCCCAACTTTCAAAGCAGTTAGATAGGAGGATCCTCTATCCCCCTATCTTTTCAATATAATTGTTGATGGGATAGCATTGATGATAAAGAAGGCCCAATAGCAGGGTTTGCTTTCTGGTCTTCTGCCTAATTTGGTAGATGGGGGATTGCCTCTGCTTTAGTATGCCAATGATACAATCTTCTTGTTGGAGTTTAATCTTGTAAATGCCAGAAATCTCAGGTTTATTGTTCATGCTTCTGAACAAGTTGTTGGTTTGAAGATCAATTTTCACAAGAGTAAATCTTTTTGGCTTGGGGAGGCTTTTGAGAGAGAAGCTAATTAGTGTGAAATTTTTACTTGCAAAGCTTAGAAGCTATTTATGAAATACCTTAGGATGCCCGTGGATGCAAAAAATCTTAGTAATGCACAATGGGATCTAGTGGATAAGAAAGTGTGCAAAAAATGGTTGGCTGGAAAGGTGATCTCCTGTCAGTTGGTAACATAGTGATTTTGGTGAATTCCTGCTTGAGCGGGATTCCTTTGTTTATTATTTCCTTCTCGGAAGAACCTAGAGGAGTGCTCAAAAGCTTGGATACCAGTAGGGCTAGGATGGTTTGGCACGAAGCCGGTGATAAGAAAAATATCACCTCATAAATTAATATACTGTTTGCATGCCCAAGAGTTGTGGTGGTCTTGGTGTTTTGGATCTAGATGTCAAGAATCAGTGTTTATTGATCAAATGACTTTGGAAACTAGGGAACACTAATGGTTTGTGGCAAGAGGTGTTGACAAAGAGCTAAAACCCTTTTATGGGAAGATAGATGGCTTGGGGACAAATTCTTAGCCGAATTTTCCCAGGCTTTGTAATCTGACCTTTACTAAATTGGCTACTGTCCATTTTGTGAAGAATAATAGTTTTGATGCTTTGAAATTTAGGAGAATGTTGCATGATGATACTGCCATTCAGTGGGAAGGTTTGGAAAGTTCGGTAAATGAGAAGGTTATGAGTAATTGTCAAGATAAAATGGTTTGTCCTTTGTATTGCAAGAACAAGTTTGTTGTCAGGCAGCTATACTTACATATGTAAGCTGGCAGACTGGTTGGATACAGATCTATCTGGAAATTAAAAAAATCCACATAAGATCAAGGTGTTTCTTTCGCTAATGCTTAGAAATAGCATTATAATCAAAGATAACCCCTTGAAGAGGGGTTGGACAGGAAATGAGCAATGGCGTTTCTTTGGCTCTAAAGAAAGTATTGAGCGGTTATTTTTTTAATGTGCTCTAGTCAAATTGGTCTGGCAAGTGGTGATTTGTCCTTTTGATATTCCAAAAGGCCCAGCTAAGCTCAATGATATGGTGGGACATTGGGTCAAAACTTTTCCCAAAGATCAAAGAAAGCTTGTGTGGTGTGGAGGGGTCACCATTTGCTGGACCATTTGGAAGACTAGGAACCATGCATGTTTTGAAAGAGAATTTCCCGATGATCCCACTATTGTGGTATATAACGTGTACTATTATCTAAATGCTTGGAGTATCTTGCAGAAAAGCCAAGACAGAGAAATAATTAAGCAAGAGGTGGCTCTAATCAAGAAGGTGCTTGAACAAATCTATGCCAAAAGCCATAGATGGAATCCTATGAGTAGAAGAATTGGAGTAGGATGACATCTTATGTTTTTTGTCTGTTGGGACATTTTGGCGCCCCCTTGTGCTGATTTTGTGTGATCATGTCTTTCTTCTTTCGTTTTGGTGTAAGGTTTGCTGGGCTTAGTCCCTGTCGTTCCTAGAACACCGGACATCTTTCTTTTGTGCTTGAAAAAAATTGTTGCGGTTCCTCCAATGGAAATCAACGAGGAGGCTCATTGTTTCAATTTTGTTTTCCAAGAATTGCCATGTTGCAAATGAGAATTTGTCACGCATGTCTTCAGGAGCTTGCCATGTTGCATCAAAAGAACTGCCATACTTCACATAGAAATTGCATGACGCTAATATAGGGGGAAAAAGTTTCCTCACCAAGGTTGTTCCCTCAGGTAGCGTCAAATGAGCGAACGATTGTGTCATGTGCAGATGTTTCCTCCCAATGGTCTTTCCAGCAAATGCGCTGAGATTCCTATCGAATGCGCCACAAGGCGTTCACGCAAAAACGGCTTAGAACTAACGTAAGTTCTATAGCATTTGGAAGAAAGAAAAGTGCATTCATTCACCCGCTAAAACAACAACCGCACGGAATTAATTAAGCTACTACCATTAATCCCAGAGCACGGATGTCTCCATCGCCACCCACCCCCTTGACAAACACTCGCGCCACAGGCGAATTCCACCACATCACATGGTTCCAAAACACAACTTTTTCCACATATACATACTCTCGCAGGTTCAGTTAGGCCAAGACCACTAGAGGAGTAGAGTAGCCCACTCGATACGCCACGGATACATGGCCACGATGACGACGATTACATAGCCTTGTAGTAGTAATACAACGTTGCTAGTGATAAGGAAAATCAGACGGAGACGGAGTTCATCCTACTCATGCTCCTGAGGAAGGAGGTGCTCTTGGTGAGCTCGCGCAGGGGCTTGTTGGTGAAGCGGATGAGGTTGTACGCCCACGCCCCGGCCACGGCTCCGGCCACCGGCCCCACCACGTACACCCAGATCGACCTGTACTCACTCCCGATCAGCGCCGGCCCCACCGTCCTCGCCGGGTTCATCGACGCCCCCGACACCGGCCTGCCAAAACAATTCAACAAGAAGCTCACAAACATTTTCTTCTAGAGTACCTAAGCTTCAAACATGCATGCATGCAGGGTCAGTACGTGTATTTATGTTCACATTCATGGCTCCAGTGCGCTGGTCTAGCCCACACCAACCGTGGCAGGGCCAGCGGACAGCCATCAACACCGCCCACGACTCGCTCACATGACCCTCTTTTATGGCTCCATCAAAACGCTCTCAAAGGACAGCCGCATCTACTACCCAATTTCCTTTCTTTTTGACTGATGAAACACGATACACTAGTGTTTTCAGTTGCCACTATCTTTTTGACTGAAACACGACACTAGGATTTTCAGTTACTGGTATCTTTTTTTACTGAAACACGATAGCGTAAGTCCAACGTCCCAATGCAAATATTCTTGTTCTGCTGACTATGAAAATTCTACATGGACTTATGCGGCTGTAATATAGTATGTGCTCGTAATGATGGACGTGCAAATGTGTGTGTATGTATGAGGGTCTGCATCTGTGTTAAAAAACAACAACGAAGGTAAGTATAATTATGTACGTACCCAGCTATCAGCACATTAAGCAGGATGGTTGCACCCACGGCCAGCCCTGCCAGCTCCCCGATCTGCAAGCAACGGTTTTCTCAACTCGTTAGCGAATTATACGCGAGTTTTGTTGTTAATTCGGCGACCGAGATAGATCTGCTTACGGCTCTGTTGTCGGTGGAGACGCCGGAGATGACGAACATGAGGTAAAAGGTGATGATGAACTCGAGGACGAGCGACTGCACGTCGGACCCGGTGGGGAGCGTGCCGGGGAAGTGCTCGTGGCGCCCGCCGAACATGAGCCTCAGCGTGCCGCTGGCCAGCGTGGCCCCGAGCATCTGCGCCAGCACGTACGCCGGCACCTGCCTCCACGGGAAGCGGCGCACGGTGGCGAACGCGAAGGTGACGGCCGGGTTGAAGTGCGCGCCGGAGATGTGGCCGACGGAGTACACCATCACCATCACGGTGAGGCCCCACACGATGGCCACGCCGGGGAACGTGATCTGCCCCTTGCTCTTGTTGATGGTCACCGCGCCGCACCCCGCGAAGATCAGGAAGTAGGTCCCGAAAATCTCGGCGATGATCTGGACGTACGTACAATGAATCAATAATCCACACGCAATTAACTTTCACGCAACAACATTTTCCTCCCTATCTATTCTACATCATGGATCTCCTAGCAGTCACTGTTCATGGCGGCATGCGACATGCCATTTGGTGGGTGGCTAATGGCCTGGTGTGACAACAAATTCCTCTACGAATTTGCCATTTTTGCACCCCCGGGCCTTACTCCCAGCCAGGGCATTATCCCCCAATTACCAGAAGTTTGTGCGGGCATGCAAAGATAACCGTCTAAAGATCGAAGAGAGATCTGCATGCCATTACAGGGAGAGATGCGGATTCATGAACCCTACTCCCTCCGTTCCAAAATAGACGACCCAACTTTGTACTAAAGTTAGTACAAAGTTGAGTCATCTATTTTGGAACGGAGGGAGTAGAAGCGATCTTAAGGGCGCAGGGCTCACCTTCTGGACGAAGGGGAGAGAGATGGCGAGGCCGCAGCCCTGGTCATAGTCGTCCTTCCTCCCTTCCTCCATGGCGCGCGGCTCCTGAGATCCTCCATTCGTCTGGGAGTTATCGCCTCCTCCTGCCATCCCCCCTCCTCGAGCGCCCAGATGTGCGGCGGAAACACAGGAGTAGACCCGAGAGAAGTAAGGAAAGTGATGAGTAGTGACAGATGTGCACAGGGCAAGCAAGGGCTGGGATGAGATGATGACCCGGGCGCCTATTTATCGGCACCCCTATCCCTTTCCATGCCGTTTGGATTGACCGGGCCAACCTCTGCTTTGGTTAGTTGGTTGGTGCAATGTTACAGACTTACAGTGCGATGATATTCTCTCTTCCAGAAGGTGTAGTATGCTTGACGCATTTCACACGACACGGGTGAAAAAATGGTGAGAGATGAGAAGAAGAGCGCATCTCCATTGGCTGCGTGTTCACAAGAGTGCACACGGCCAGTACGTGCATTTATGTCCACATTGATGGCGGTGCGCTGGTCTACACCAACCCCAACCGTGGCAGCGAACACTCATCAACACCGCCGAGGACTCGCTCATCACATGACCGGCCCTCTTTTATGGCTGCGTGAAAACGCTCCCGGGCCTAGCGAAAAGGACGGCCACGTCCAAGGATCTCGTTTCGTTTCTTTTTGACTGACGGCCCAATGCAAATGATTACGTACCCAACGATTAGCACATTAAGCACTGAGGGAAACAGTGTGCCCACCAGGGTTCAAAGTCTTGGTGATCGCATTTATTCTAAATTTATTTCAGGATTTTTGACGATGCGCGTTTAGTGAGAAGAGACATTTCTGTCACCTACGATGACTTCGTAAAATCTCAAGATAATATGCCGGCTCAGTCTCTCGGAGGTGATCATATGGGTAGGGTGTGTGTGCGCGTGTTCACAGGGATGAGTGTATGCGCGTATATATGAGCGCTTGCATCTATATTGTGTTAAAAAACACATTAAGCACTGTCAACTCCCTTATCTGCAAGCCATAATTATTTTGTAAACTATGCAGACATTGATTTTACATTGTATAGATATTTTTAAAATTTCACAGAAATTTTGGAAACACGAGAATATTTCTTCAAAATGTCATGTACATTTTATTCATTAGAAATAAACATTTCTTTGTCGTAAGCCAACATTTTTTTACACTGCATAAAAAAATGGCACGAACATTTGTTTTACAATACGGGAATATTTCTGTTAAATGTCAAGTATATTTCCTAATGGTACAAAACATTTTTTATAGATTGCAAAAATATTTTTAAATAGTGTACATATTTTATTAAAAAAATCATACACTTTGATGAAATGCAAGAACATTTTTCCATAGTCAAGAACATTCCTTTTGAAATTATCAACATCTTTCAAAAAATTGCTAATTTTTTATACTATGTCAATTTTATTTCAAATTCATAATTTAAATTTATTAAGTAAATTTAAGTTTTGGTAATATACGCATTCAAAATATACATAAACGTAGAAAATAGGGAAAATAAAATATCGTCTGCATGACATCAGCGTGACGCCCCATGCCATACTAGGCCGGCGCACTACCGGTGCCCTGTAGGCGAGGCAGCTGTTCATTTCGCAACAAGCGACACACTGCCGCACGGGGGAGCATTGGGCGGGGGAGGAGGGCCGATCACTATTTGGCGCTTAAGTTTTTTTTTTGGAGCGCTTAAGTGCACGCTCAACATACAGATGGGCCCGTCCATAAAGACTGAAGACGGTGGTTATTCTGGCTTTGGGAACCTTCTGGGAGGTTCCCTCAATTTTTTTCCGTCCGGTTTTTCTATGTTTTTTCTTCTATTTGTTTCAGTTGGTTTTTATTCAGTTTTATACATTTTTTGTATTTCCTTTTATTTATTTCTTATCTTTCATTTTTCTTATATATATATATTTATTTACTTTTCTTGTTTTTATTTTGTATTTTTTATTTTAACGAACATTTTTTATAGGAATGATTTTTTTAAATAGATGATTTTTTCAAATACAGAAAAGATGGATGCATGATTTATTTAATAATCCATGAGCTTTTTGAAAAAAGAAAAAACACTTGAACCCATCATTTTTTTCCAAATTCGCGAACTTATTTTAAAGTCAGGGGATATTTTTAGGGTAAATCAAGAAAACAGCAGTAGCAGCTGCAACAGGAGCTGAATATGCAACAGCAATCCAAGGACGCATACCCAGACGGAAACTAAGTTCCCACTCACGACCCATATAACAAGCTACACCAAGTAAGAAGTGTAGAACAATTAGCTCATAAGGACCACCATTGTATAACCACTCATCAACAGATGCAGCTTCCCAAATTGGGTAAAAGTGCAATCCGATCGCCGCAGAAGTAGGAATTTTATTTTTCCATTCGAAGGGGATCGTACAAGGTCGGCAGTACCCCCTGTGAATACTCCGCCAGTATGAAAAGTTCTTAATGTTAGTTGAGCCAGGAGCACTTCTTTTTCCATTACACTATTTCGGAAACCTAAGGACTCGATCGTATGGATATGGAAAATACATGATTTCCGATCCTAGCGGGAAAAGGAGGGAAACAGATACTCAATTTAAAGTGAGTAAACAGAATTCCATACTCGATCTCATAGATCCCTATAGAATTCTGTGGAAAGCCGTATTCGATTGTTAGATCATTTAGTGAGAAATAAAACGAGAATAAAGAGAGAGTCCTCACCTCAATATCGACAACAATGACCTGGCAAGTGAGTAAAGTAAAAGCAAAGTAGAGCCCGGTTGATGTCAAACGTTTTTAAATCTTACCTACCATATCCATTCATGCACATTACTAGATGAAAAGTAAAAAATAAAGCAATGATGGTTTTTATCCGGGCACACACCCTATCGGGTGACGCCACTGACAAACACCCTAAAGGGGAACGCAACACTTCCTATAACAGAAAAAAGCAATATCTGAAATCTTTAAGCAACTAAAAAAGACGTATACTAAAAGATATGTGTTGAAAAGGGATGGTCAACCTGTAGGTAGGATGGGTAGGAGTTGGCGATTGTGTATAGACTACAGGAAACTAAATAGCCTTACCATTAATAAAAATATCGCATTCCTTTTGTGGATGAACTCTTGAAAGAGGGCAGTCCCAAATGAAAAAGAGCCATTTATCGATCCCAAGAAGCAAGTGAATTAGTTTTATTGCTTTTCTTCCTTTAGCTTCTGTTTATTGCAAGCACATATTTTATAGTATTATTTAAGATGCTGGAGTAAAAGGGAGTCAGAGGTAAGCCCTAGCTAGCCGCCCCCTCTTCCCTATCAGCTGAGAGTTTGCATTCGCCAGTGTGCCACCATTCCTTATTCATACTGTACTTCACTTCTCTATGCATTCACAATCCATATCATTATCCTGATATTTACTAAGTCCAATTTGAGAATACTTTTTTCTTTTTTAGTCCCTTTAATTGACATAGATACAAGTACTCTACTAGGTCGCTCTTCTTTCCTCGTGGGCAAGAAGCACACCAGCAGCGTGCGTTGCGTGATTCCACTGTGTTTTTTGCACTTGACTGGGTGGACAGTTGACCGGAAGATAACCTCAATTCGCCCGGCCAGCAGGCGGGCGGCGTGCTTATCTTGTGTGACAACACTACAGAGCGAGTAGCTCTTCTAGTCGGGCAGCTGTGTGACAACACTCCTGAGAAAGCGGCGCTTTTGTGTAACATGCTATGGTCTCAACGCCCTTACGAGGTAGTGATGAGTTTCACGCGCTCTAAGCCCGGCCCGCGCGCAGTTAGGAGGATCTAGTTTTTTAGCCTAGCGCGAACGAATAAGCTTAAACAAATGGTTTCTTTGGCAATGGTTTTTTCTAGTTGATTTGTTCTTATATATATTAGCCGTAGTGTAGTTTAATAAACTGCTCATAGCTCTTATCATTCCTTTATCCATGTATAGACTGGGAATCTATTAGCTCTTAGCTCTGGCACTTTCTTCTTCTTTATTTGCCGTTGCATTCAATAGCCTATTTGAAGTTAACAAAAGCTTTATTTCAAAAGCATGAGCTTTTTAAAATTCACGAACAGCTTTAGAACTCATAAATGTT
The DNA here is from genome assembly GCF_002162155.2 of Triticum dicoccoides. Taxonomy (NCBI): domain Eukaryota; kingdom Viridiplantae; phylum Streptophyta; class Magnoliopsida; order Poales; family Poaceae; genus Triticum; species Triticum dicoccoides. The sequence continues at coordinate 191,436,437 of NC_041392.1, forward strand.
TGTTTTCATTTCACCGAACCTTTTTAAATCCCAAAAAATATATTGAAACCCGAAACATTTTTTTCAAATCCATGAACATTGTCCAAATTCACGAACTGTTTTGAATCATGATTTTTTTAGTTTGAGATTTTTTTACAAAAATCTTGATTATATTTTCTATTCATGAACTTTTCAAAAATGAATATTTTATTAATTATAAAACTTCGTAAATATATTTAAAATTGATGGTTGTTTCTTGAACAACTTGTTGCTGGTTTTCTAAAGGAGTGGAAATAAAGAGGCCATTGGTTCCCTCGTTCGACGAAAGTATGTGAACGCTGGAAGAGCTTTGCTTGCGCGTACAACAAGTGTCAATGTGAGGATCGATGCAAGATAAAGAATAAGCGCTAAACTAGGCACACCCATGGAGCTGCAATGCGATTTGCCACCATAAGCGCCGACAAGGAGCTCTCAAGA
>NC_041392.1:191437151-191480781 GCF_002162155.2 Triticum dicoccoides
TGTTTCCGCCTCTGCACCCTAGAGAAGAGAACAACAATAAGGACTTCTAGAAACTCCAAAGACCATGAAAGTCATCCGAATTTAGACGGAATCACCTAAACAGACTGGATCTGCGAAGACCCGCCAGAAAAACAAAACCCCACGGCCTCTGTCGTCGACAATACATCAATGGAATATGGATAGGGCGGGAAGGACATTATTCCTAACCCTAAGAAGCACCACCACTACATTGTCCCTAACCAAACACGAAAACACTCTAAAGAACATCCGAGATAAATTTGCCACGCCGTTGTACGCCAAGTTTGGATCTGAGGTCAAACCTGTAGTCGTCCAGGGTCATGCGCCAACCTCATCATCTTCGGTGTGCCCAGGGTCAGCCCTGACGTATGGCCAGTGGGGCGACGGCCTAGGGCCCGGGCCGGGAGGGGGCCCATGATCTGGTACACATGTATAGTAATAGTATTCAGTGGCATGTCCAAGGGGTGTGACAAGTGTGGCATGGCACGCCGAGATTTTTGGAAAAAAAAATCCACCATGTAAAAATTAGATGATTTCTAGGACCATGCAATAGACCTCATTTTTTTTAAATGCGCACACCTTCTGTTTTATTTCTAGGTCCGCCACTAAATAGTCCAGCAAAAAACTTAGGGAAAATTAAGAGACAAAATAAATGAGACGGCCCAATTGTCTTGCCAGATGGCTAGTGAAGCGAAGCAGTGAGGCATCCCAAGAGGCAAAATCCTATTTGGCGCTGCAGGCGTCCGTTATTGTGTATTTTGCAAAAGGATGCCTGCAGCGCCCCAAGCTGGGCCGGCCCATTTCTATCTTTTTTGCTCTTCCTGTTCCCAGGCACGTAAAAAAGGTGCTGGAGCCAGAGCTCAAACCTGTGACTTCCTTGTTGCGAAGGCTAACCCCATACCAGCACGCAATCACCACATATTTGGAATGTAATTTCGGTTTCGACTATATACTCAGTTTGGTTCTTTTTTTTTTCTTATCCATATTTTTAATGCGTGTTTTTCTTAAATTCCGGAAAAAATTCTCTAAATTGATGAATTTTTAAAAACGAGATGATTTACTTTATAATTTGATCATTTTTTTTCAAATTTGATGAACTTATTTTCAAATTTCTGAACTTTTTTCATAATCGATGAACCTTTTTTCAAATTCGTGAACTTTTTTTCACCATCAACGAACTTTTAACGTGTTTACAAATTCGAATCAAATTCAGTGAACTTTTTTCAGATTCGATGATTTTTTTGCAAATCCAATGCAATATTTTTAATTGCATGAACTTTTTTTCAAATTTGAGGATTTTTTTTCAAATTCGGTGAACTGTTTTCAGTTTGGATGAACTTTTTCACAATCTCTGAACTTTTTTTAATTGCATGAACATTTATTCGAATTCAATGATTTGTTTTTTGAAATTCGGTGAACTATTTTTCAATTTGGATGAACGTTTTTATAATTTGATGAACTTTTTTCAAATTTATGAACTTATTTTTTTTCGCGAATATGCTTTGTAGCGTATCTTTGCATTGATAGAGAGAAAAAAGGAATACAACAGGCCAACGCCACGTACACGTAGGCAAGAAGGCGTGTCCGTGGCGTTCAAGTGAGCATAGAGTGATGGGGTTGCTCAGCCCCTCATACAAGATCAGGTTACAGGAATGAAAGCACTAAGCCCTTTGGCTCCAGCAATGGCCCAGGAGCATGCGTCATCTTGAATAGTGTTGACCACGGTCAGGGTAGACGGGGCGATCTTGTCGAAGATAACCGCATTCCGATGGCGCCAAAGCGTCCAGGCCACAAGGCCAGCCAAGGTAGTGAGGCCGCGGCGAGTGGTAGCAGGTAACCTGAGGAGGGCCACGGAGAGCCAATCGAAGAAGCCGGAAGATCCATCGGGCGGGAGGGTGGAGGGGGAGCACCAGCTGAGGATCTCGTGCCAGACAGACCAAGCAAAAACGCATCCCACCAAGATATGATGCAAAGTCTCTGGCTCCTGGAGGCAGAAGACGCATGTCGGCTCGTGCTGTAGACCACGCCGAGCAAGCTGGTCGGCAGTCCAGCAACGGTTCAAGGAGGCTAGGTATATGAAAAACTTCACCGAAAGGGGGGCGCCAGACTTCCAAATCAGTCGCCAGTGCTCGGGTGTTGTGGAGCCGTTGAATAGAGCAGCATAGCAGGAGGCTGCCGAGTACACGCCGTTCTCGGTCCATTTCCAACGAAGGGTATCAGGCTGGGACGAGAGAACCACGTGCTGAACCTTGCGCCAAATGTCGACGTACTCAAGGGTGGCCGCAGGACCAAGCGATCCCTGGATGTCAGAGATCCACGCGCGATCAATAAGCGTCGTGGCAACCATGCGGGTGCGCCGCCTCCTGGGCGGGACAAGGGCCACCAGGGCGGGAGCAAGGGTCGAGATGGAGTTGCCCTCAAGCCACGGATCGGTCCAGAAGCAACAAGAAGCCCCATTACCCACGATCCAAGAAGTGGACGCACGGAAAAATTGGGCGACCTCGGCATCATGGGGAAGCTGGAGGTGAGATCAAGGGCGACTGTGATCTGTGGCCTGCAGCCAGAGCCACCGGACACGGGGAGAAATACCAGTGCGGTGCAAGTCCCGAATGCCAAGCCCTCCAAGATCGATGGGACGGCAAACTCGCGCCCAGTGACAAGACAAGAACCCGCTCGCGCGTCTTTGCGTCCATGCCAAAGGAAATCCCGGATGATTCTGTTGACCTTCTTGAGGATTGGAGGAGAGAGAGCCATGGAGAGTAAGATGTGCACGGGCATGGCAGATAACACATGCCGGACCAAGGCCAAGCGCTCACCGCGCGTAAGGAGAGCGGCCTTCCAAGTAGCCAACTTGCGGAGGAGCTTGTCAACTAGGGGCATCAGGTGGGAGGGCGGGACTTCCCGGAGGGAAAGGGGCAGGCCCAAGTGTGTCACCGGAAAGGAGGAAACCGGGCAGGAAAGTGTTGCCCCAGCGGACTGGGCGATGTCGGGGGGGGGGGGCACTGGATGGGCACAACTAAGCACTTGGAGAAGTTCGTGCGTAAGCCGGAGACGTCGCCAAAGAACTCCAGGAGCTTACTGACTGTGGACAGCTCGAAGATGTCGGGGTGGCAGAAGACCACAACGTCGTCCGCGAACAAAGACACACTAGATGGGGCATGGCGCTGAGTAAGCCTCCTGATGGCGCCGGACGCAACAGCATGTTGGAGAAGCGAGTTGAGAGCATCTATGACCAGCACGAAGAGCATAGGTGAAACAAGGTCGCCCTGACGGAGCCCCTTGCAGTGGGCAATGGGGGGCCTGGAGTGCCATTAGTCAAGACACGCGTGGAGGCCATGGAGACGAGGATGGATACCCACTCCCGCCACCTTGGGCCAAAGCCCAAGTGCTGCAACACCTGAAGGAGAAAGGCCCAGGAGACCGAGTCGAAGGCCCGGGCGATATCGAGCTTCAGGAGAGCCCGCGGGTGCTTGAGTTGGTGCAGCTTCCTCGCCGTCTGTTGAACAAGCAAGAAGTTGTCATGGACACTTCTACTAGCGATGAATGCACTCTGGCTCATGGAGACAAGCTCCCCCAACCTCGGTGCAAGGCGAAGGGATAGGACTTTAGCAAAAAGCTTTGCCACCAAGTGTATAAGGCTGATCGGACGGCTTCTTAGGCAGGAGAGTGATGAGAGCCTCGTTTAGACGTTGGAAAGCCTGGCCATTGAGGGACTAAAGCTTGGCAAAAACCTCGCACAGGTCGTCTTTGATGATATCCCAGCATGAGCGCAGGAATTCCACAGTGAAGCCGTCCAGGCCGGGCGACTTGTCAGAGGGGAGCTTCTTGATGGCGGCCCATATCTCCTCGGCGGTGAAAGGTTCCTCAAGAGAGGATAGGTCAAAAGCACCAGGGTGGCCAATGGCATCAAGGTTTAGGGATGTGGCTCTGTCGCTCTGCGTCCCCAAAGCAGAGGAGAAGTGATCGAAGGCAGCCCTAGCCAAGTCCGACTCGCCAGAAACGCGGACTCCATTGACAGTAAGGTCAACCATATGATTCTTGCGGGCACGATGAGAGGCCTGAATTTTGGAGAAGGCCGCGGACGCCTCACCCTCCTTGAGCCAACGCAGGCGGATACGCTGATGAGCGATCGATCGCTCCAGAGAAGCCAGACCCAGGTATTTTAGCTTGAGCTCGCGGCGCAACCAAGCCTTGGCGGGGGCGAGCGGCCTAAGATCCTGGGCCGCGTCAAAACGGGCGATGAGTTCGCGCGCAATGCCCAGCTGCGCGGAGAGCGTGACCAAAGAGCGCGAGCTCCAGCGTTGAAGACACCGCGTCGTGGCCTTGAGGCGTGCAAAAAAACGCCGGAAGGGGTCCGGGTCAGGTGCGACAGAGCACCAAGCATCCTTAACCACCTGATGGAAACCATCGAGGGAAGGCCAAAACTTCTGGAAGTGAAAGCGCCGACCACCATGGGAACGAGCAGAACAGTCAATGAGCAGCGGGCAGTGGTCTGAAATCACGGAGGAGAGGCGTCGTAGCAAGCACTGGGGGTGGGCCACCTCCCACGAGGGAGTACAAAGAACTCGGTCGTTCCTGACAAAAGGGTAGGAACATCTTGCTCGTTTGACCAAGTATAGTGTCGTCCATGAAGGTAGATATCGTGGAGATCGTGGTCCGAAATGAAACGACGGAAACGATTCGAGGTGCGCCTGTTAATCCGGCCATTATTCTTATCCACCGCCGATGTGACAAGGTTGAAGTCACCGCCTAAAAGCCAAGGGACAGAAATATTGCTCCGCAAGTCATGGAGCTTGTTGAGGAAGGCAATTTTAGCATCATCCCCCTGAGGGCCATAGACACCCGTGATCCACCAATGGGGGCCGCCAAGGGGTGGAGTCACCACAGCTGAGACGTGATGATCGCCAACGATCGGGTTGGACAAAGCGACTATGGTAGATTGCCACGCAAGGATGATCCCACCGCGGGTACCATCCGCCGGCAACCAATAGAACCCATCAAAGGGGGCGCCCAGAGTCTCAATAAGAAGCGCTGACGAGACCGAAGAAAGTTTAGTTTCTTGAATGCAAACAATACAAGGTGAGGCGGAGTGGATCACCGTGCGGACAGTGGTGCACTTAGCACGGCTATTAAGACCGCGCATGTTCCAAAATACAACTTTGAGGTTGTCTAACATTAAGAAATGGGCATCACACAAGGAGCCAAAAGGCTGGGATCATGCCGCGGACGGGCATGGCAGGGAAGAGGAGGGTGCCAAGCTTCCAAGGACGGACTGTGGGATACTCCAACCGTAGAAATCAGCAAAGGCGCGCACGACATCAATGGCCAGAGACAGCTCGAACAACTTGTTATAGCGGACGAGAATTGCGTCCGAGACTGGCTCGCCTTCCTTGAGGAGGCCCAAGCGGAGAAGAAGGACGCATTTGGGTTTTGCCTCAGAATCTAGCCCAAGGTCGGCTTTGGCAATGCGTGCGCTACGGCGCGGGGTGAAGTTGGGCGGAAGGGCAGCCCTGCCACGCCGAGGACTGGGGGAAGGCAGAACCGGAGACACCATGGCGAAGATGGAGGAAATGAATTCCTTGAGCTGCTCTGGTCGGGAGTATGGCTGCATGGCCCTGCATGGGTTGGGGAGACGTGGCGCGTCCTGGGCCGCAGCATGGATCGACGTGACCTGGCCATGCACGACGTCGGGGGACGGGATCGGGCCCATGAGGTGATCGCCACTAGCCGCCAGGGACGGCCGATCCGAAGCAGGAGTCGAATCAACCTCGGAAATCGGCGCCGCAGAGGGCGCGCTGCAACCAGCCGGTGGCCCGATGGGGCCAGCAGCAGCGGACTCGCCGATTGGAGCAGAGGACGCGTCCGGCGCACCGACTGGGGCAGAGACAGGAGATAACGCTATCGGGGTGGGGGCCGGGCCAGTTGTTGGATCGGGATCCGTGCCAGCCAGCGCAGGGCTGGCGCGTGTCACATCAGGGGAAGGCGCCAAAAGCAGCATAGGAGAAGGAGGGGGCGATGGAGACCGGGTGCGTTGTGGGGAAGGTTCTGGAGCCGCGGCGGCCAACACGGAACTGACGCGTGTCGCAGCCGAGGCGGGCTCCAGAAGCAGCGCGGGAGCGGGCGACGGTGTTTGAACCCGGTCAACAGAGCATGGCGCGGCGGGCCCTGCTTTATCCAAAAGCAAAGCATGGTTGCTGACGGCAGGAGGAGTCAGACGCAAGGCAGCAGGGATCCGAGGCATGACCGGGCCAGCAAGGGGATGCAGGCCCAAGATACCCTGCCAACCCCGGTAAGGAAGCTGCCGACGGCGACCACGCCCACCACCGGAGCCCCGACGGGAAGAACGCCCTGAGGCACGGCCACCAGGCCCCCTGGGCGGGAACTCATGACGGCGAGGCCATGGCTCCGGGACCGGAGGGGAGGCCCAGTCAGCGTCGGGATCCGCACTGGGGGCGGGTGGCGATGGCCGGTGAGGAAAACGGTAGTCCTCGGTCTCCTCGACATGAATGGACACAGGGAAACGAAGCAGTGGACGTGCGAAGCGGAACACACGGTCCAGGTCGGCATCGAATGGCATGTCGTCCCGTTCCGGCAGCAGCAGCTCGGAAGAGCGCGGAATGGCGTCCGGGTTGGCCGTCCAGGCGGAGAGGCAGAACGCTGACATGTCTTGCCCTGAACTAGTCTCCAGCGCAATCTCATCAATGAGACAGAAAGGGGCTCGAAGGGTGAGAGCAGAGGAGCGACACCATGCGTGATCGGGGATACCGCGTATGATGATGCGCACACGGAACCACGCGGAAACAGGCTTGCCGCCAGCAAGGCCGCTCCAGGGGCTGAAGACCAGCCGGAAGCGCTGCGAACGGAGGCAACCCGCAGCGACACGGGCACGATCCTCCATGGAGCAGAAGTGGATCAGGAAATCGTCCGGGTGATGAAGATGAACCGAGAAGTCCCCACGACGGAGCTTGAAACACGCCATGAGGGCGTCAGCGACCTCATCCGCGCAGATGCCAACACGGTTGCCAGCGAGGGTGTCGATGAGAGCCAATCCCAGCGCCGACTCCGCCGTCTCCAGCTCCGCAGACCATGGGAGATAGCAGACCGCCGCGGCTGGGCGCAGCGATGGGTGGCCAGACAGGGGGGTGGCCGCCCCGGACTAGGAGCCAGACCTGGCCGGGGGCGGGATGGAAGCCGAGGCCGGCGCTGAAGGAGAAGGGGACGCCGAGGCCGGCAGAGAAGAGCCCGCCGAGGCCGCAAGCGAGGGCGACACAACCGGCAGGGGGGAGTCCACCGAGGCCGCCGGGGAGGACGACGCAGTCCTGGCCCCGGAAAACGCGGGGACACAGGGACCGATCACGCTCGCCTCCGACGAACTGGGAGGACAGGGGCGAGGCCGCTTGGGCGGCGGAGAGGCGGAGGGGCGGGGAGAGCGCGGAGAGGTGCAATCCGGGCGATGTGGCCGAAGTGGCGGCAGCACCGGCAGCGGACATCCCGACGACACTCGCTGCGGCGATGATCCGGACTGGGGCTGAGGCAGCGGGGGCACTCGGCAGTCCGAGGGGGGTAGTCCTGGCGGAGAGGATCCCGAGAGGATTGGCGGCGCGGGGGACGACGAGGTGCGGCTGGAGCACGCCACGGCCGCGGAGGAGAGCGGCGGTCACGGCCGCGGACGATGACCCAACCATCACCGGCTGGCGACGCCACGGGCTCCTCCACCGGAAGAACGCGGTGGATCTCAGAGCGTGGGCGCGGACGGGCCGCCGGCGGGGAAGGCATCGGGGGCGAGGCAAGGACCTGGGCGAAGGACGGGCGGGGCGAGCAGGGCGTGCCCGTCGGGCTGTCGTCACGCCAGCGGAGCTCGTGAGTCCGATCCAACCCGGCGGAAGGGGAGGGGGAGGGGGAGGCCATGGGGGCCGCCGGCAGAGGGCGCCGGAGCGAGCACATGGGAGTGGACACCGGGGCCGGAGTGGCCGCCGGCGGAGAGCGCGAGGCGGAGCGGGGCTAAGCAAAGCTAGGCAGAGAGCCTTTCTCTTCCACTGTTTCGATAAATTTGTGAACTTATTTCGAAACTTCATTTTTTTCAATTTGTACGAATCTTTTCTTAATTGTTTCAAAAATTCGTGGTTTTAAAGAGTTTCTTGAATTTATTTGTAGGGTTTACGTTTCTTTTCATATAATTTATGTAAGGTATATAATAGTATATCTTTTTTTGAAGGGTATATAATAGTATATCTTAATGCTATACTAGAAGAAGGTCAAATAGAGCTCTTTCCGAAAATTAGCCGTCAAAGGAATCTTGGTCTGGTGGTTATCAGAGGAGTTCGATTCCAGCTACTTCCAGTTAACGAAACTATTTTTTATACCGTCGAACGAAGGAGTATGGGCCGATTGCAGATAAGCCCAGCTACGAGCTCTGAGGGCACCCGTTCTCCTAACCGGCGCTGAAAGCGCGGATTAGGAGCTCCGGTTAGCGGCAAAATCATGACCTTTCTCTTTGAAGAGAACCACGAATGGGCCAGCCCATTTCGAGCTAGTGAAATTGAGGCGCGCAAAAAAACTGGATGGGCGCACTTGCGATAGTGAAAGCTTGAACTCGCGACCTACCTGTTAGGGGATACCCTCTTCGAAATCAATAGACCACAAGAGTTGTAGTGCTGGATTTGCAGCGTGAATTTAAGAATCAACTTGTATCGCCTGATCAGTTAAAGTACTATGTACATGGCAGATCTGTTTCTTTTTTCAAAATTTCAAAATTTCTTCGGAAAAAATGATTTTTTAAATAATGTATGAAAATCTTGAACACATTTAGAAATTTGATCAAACTTTAGAAACATGCAAATTATTGAAAACATGATGATTTTTTTTGAAATTTCAAATGATGAACAATTTTTAAATATACGCTGAACATTTTGTGATATACACTAAACAAATTTTAAATACACACTGAACATTTTGTAATATATGCTGAACAAATTTTAAATACACACTGAACATTTTGTGATATACGCTGAACAAATATTGAAATACACATTACATTTAAGTGCACATTGAATTTTTTGTGAATATATGTTGAACAATTTTAATATACACAATGAACATTTTGAAAAATATGCTGAGCCTTTTCTTAATATAGTGCGATTTCTTAAATATACGAAGAGAAATTTTTTTTCTGCACAGGAAATGAACTGTGTATAAAACAAGAAAAAAGAAACAAAAAGAAAAAATGAAACAAGAAGAAAACAAATAGAAATAGAAACAGAAAAAAGAAATGAAAATACAAAAAAAGCAGAAAAAGCAGAGCGATCATGGGCCGGCCAAAAATTGGAGAGAGGCTGCCAGGCTTCAGTGAAGCCACGTCCTTTTGACGCTTGCGGGCGTCAAATAGGATCTGCCGCCAGGCACGGGCACACGCGTACACGTCAAATCAATCTGAAGATTTCATCGTTTCGCTTTGTGCCTTATCTTCCTCGACCGTAGCACACTCGCAGGCGTCGCTTGGCACCTCGGCCTCGGCCGCTTGTAAGAGCATCTCCAGCCATTCGCCCTCAGGGGCTCGAAATATCGTCGTCTGGGGGCGAACCGATGCTAAAATCGACGTGGGGGCGATCTGGTTCTCAGTCGTCGCTGATACGTCTCCAACGTATCTATAATTTTTTATTGTTCGATGCTATTATATTATCTGTTTTGAATGTTTTATATGCATTAATATGTTATTTTATATTATTTTTAGGACTAACTTATTAACCTAGAGCCGAGTGTGAGTTCCTGTTTTTTCCTTATTTTAGAGTTTGCAGAAAAGGAATACCAAACGGAGTCCAAATGAAATGAAACTTTCGCGATGATTTTTCTTGGACCAGAAGACATTCAGAGGGCTTGGAGTGCACGTCAGGAAAGCCACGAGGCGGCCACAAGGTCGGGAGGCGTGCCCACGGGAGTAGGGCGCGCCCCCACCCTTGTGGGCCCCTCATGACTCCACCGACCTATTTCTTCCGCCTATATATTCTCAAATATCCCAAAACCTACCAGGGGAGCCATGAAACCCCTTTTCCACCGCCGCAACCTTCTGTACACGTGAGATCTCATCTAGGGGCCTTTTCCGGCGTCCTGCCCGAGGGGGATTCGATCACGGAGGGCTTCTACTTCAATACCATTGCCTCTCCGATGAAGCGTGAGTAGTTTACCACAGACCTACGGGTCCATAGCTAGTAGCTAGATGGCTCCTTCTTTCTCTTTGATTCTCAATACCATGTTCTCCTTGATGTTCTTGATCTATTCGATGTAATACTCTTTTGCGGTGTGTTTGCCGAGATCCGATAAATTGTGGATTTATGATCAGCTTATCTATGAATATTATTTGAATCTTCTCTAAATTCTTATATGCATGATTTGATATCTTTGCAAGTCTCTTCAAACTATCGATTTGGTTTGGCCAACTAGATTGGTTTGTCTTGCAATGGGAGAAGTGCTTAGCTTTGGGTTCAATCTTGCGGTGCTCGATCCTAGTGACAGAAGGGGAACCGACATGTATTGTATTGTTGCCATCGAGGATAAAAAGATGGGGTTTTCATCATATTGCTTGAGTTAATTCCTCTACATCGAGTCATCTTTCTTAATGCATTGCTCCATTCTTTATGAACTTAATACTCTAGATGCAGCTGGATAGCGGTCGATGTGTGGAGTAATAGTAGTAGATGCAGAATCGTTTCGGTCTACTTGACACGGACGTGATGCCTATATTCATGATCATTGCCTTATATATCATCATAACTTTGCGCTTTTCTATTAATTTCTCGGCAGTAATTTGTTCACCCACCGTAATATTTTCTATCTTGAGAGAAGCCTCTAGTGAAACCTATGGCCTCCGGATCTACTTTCCATCTTATAAGTTTCCGATCTACAATTTTAGTTTCCTATTTACTTTCTTTGCAATCTTTTACTTTTCGTTCCATAAACCAAAAATGCCAAAAATATTACTTTACCGTTTATCCATCTATATCAGATCTCACTTTGCAAATAACCGTGAAGGGATTGACAACCCCTTTATCGCGTTGGGTGCAAGTTGTTGTTTGTTTGTGCAGGTATTCGGTGGCTTATGCGTTGTCTCCTACTGGATTGATACCTTGGTTCTCAAAACTGAGGGAAATACTTACTCTACTTTGCTGCATCACCCTTTCCTTTTCAAGGAAAAACCAACGCAAGCTCAAGAGGTATCTGGAAGAATTTCTGGCGCCGTTGCCGGGGAGATCTACGCCAAGCCGAGACATACCAAGTACCCATCATAAACTCTCATCCCTCGCATTACATTATTTTCCATTTGCCTCTCGTTTTTCTCTCCCCCACTTCTAAAACGATTTTCAAAAAGATTTGCCTTTTCTTCGCCCTTCTTCCATTCGTCTACTTTGTTTGCTTTTTGTGTGTTCGTGTGTTGAATTACTTGCTTTGTCACGATGGCTCAAGAGAATACCCAATTGTGTGACTTTTCCAACACCAACAACAATGATTTTATTAGTACTCCGATTGCTCCCGCTACTAATGCGGAATCTTGTGAAATTAATGCCACTTTGCTAAATATTGTTATGAAATATCAATTTTCTAGCCTTCCAAGTGAAGATGATGCATCCCATCTTAATAATTTCATTGATTTGTGTGATATGCAAAAGAAAAAAGATGTGGATAATGATATTGTTAAATTGAATCTATTTACGTTCTCACTTCAAGATCGTGCTAAAACTTAGTTTTCATCTTTGCCTAAAAATAGTATTGATTCATGGAATAAGTGTAAAGATGCTTTTATTTCCAAGTATTTTCCTCCCGCTAAGATCATCTCCCTTAGGAACGATATTATGAATTTTAAGCAACTTGATCATGAACATGTTGCACAATCTTGGGAGAGGATGAAATTAACGATTAGAGATTACCCCACTCATGGTTTGAATTTGTGGATGATTATACAAAAAAATTATGCTGGCTTGAATTTTGTTTCTAGAAATCTTTTACATTCAGCCGCGGGAGGCACTTTTATGGAAATTAATTTAGGAGAGGCTACTAAACTCCTAGATAATATTATGGTTAATTATTCTCAATGGCACACCGAAAGATCTTCCACTAGAAAAAAAGTCCATGCGATTGAAGAGATTGATGTTTTGAGTGGAAAGATGGACGAGCTTATGAAATTATTTCGTAGAAAGAGTGCTCCTATTGATCCTAATGATATGCCTTTATCTACTTTGATTGAAAACAATAATGAATCTATGGATGTGAATTTTGTTGGTAGGTACAATTTTGGTAAGAACGCATATGGAGGTAATTTTAATCCTAGACCGTTTCCTAGTAATTCCTCTAATAATTATGGTAATTCCTACAACAATTCTTATGGAAATTATAATAATATGCCCTCTAATTTTGAAATAGTGTTAAAGAATTTATGAGTTCACAAAATAATTTCAATGCTTTGATTGAAGAAAAATTGCTTAAGATTGATGATTTGGCTAGGAACGTGGATAGAATTTGTCTTGATGTTGATTCCTTGAAACTTAGATCTATTCCTCCTAAGAATGATATCAATGAGTCTCTCAAATCCATGAGAATTTCCATTGATGAGTGCAAAGAAAGAACCGCTAAGATGTGTGCTAAAAAGATTGGTTTATAAAAGCGTGTTCTTCTAGTTTCCATGAAAATAAGGATGAAGATCTTAAAGTGATTGATGTGACTCCTATTGAATCTTTGTTTTCCAATATAAATCTTGATAAAGATGGGACTGGATATGAGTCAACTTTAGTTCAAAGGCGTCCCAATGATTCGAAGTTTTTAGATCTTGATGCTAAAATTGATAAAAGTGGGATTGGAGAGGTCAAAACTTTAAGTAGCAATGAACCCACTCTTTTGGATTTCAAGGAATTTAGTTATGATAATTGTTCTTTAATATTGTATTTCCTTGTTGCAATCCATGTTGAATTCTCCTCATGCTTATAATCAAAACAAAGCTTTTACTAAACATATTGTTGATGCTATGATGAAATCTTTTGAAGAAAAGTTTGAATTGGAAGTTTCTATCCCTAGAAAGCTTTATGATGAATGGGAACCTACTATTAAGATTAATATTAAAGATTATGAATGCCATGCTTTGTGTGATTTGGGTGCTAGTGTTTCCACAATTCCAAAAACTCTTTGTGATGTGTTAGGTTTCCGTGAATTTGATGATTGTTCCTTAAATTTGCATCTTGTGGATTCCACTATTAAGAAACCTATGGGAAGAATTAATGATGTTCTTATTGTTGCAAATAAGAATTATGTGCCCATAGATTTCATTGTTCTTGATATATATTGCAATCCTACATGTCCTATTATTCTTGATAGACCTTTCCTTAGAACGATTGGTGCAATTATTGATGTGAAAGAAGGAAACATTAGATTTTAATTTCCGTTAAGGAAAGGCATGGATCACTTCCCTAGAAAGAAAATTAAATTACCTTAGGAATATATTATGAGAGCCACTTATGGATTGCATGTCTCAGATGATAATACTTAGATCTATTCGTGTTTTATGCCTAGCTAAGGGAGTTAAACAATAGCGCTTTTTGGGAGGCAACACAATTTTATTTTTGTTCTTACTTTTTAGGTCCTGTTTTGCATTAAATAACTTATCTAGCCTCTGGTTAGGGGTTTTTATGTTTTAATTAGTGTTTGTGCCAAGTAAGACCTTTGAGATAGCTTACGGTGATAGTTGATTTGATCTTACTAAAAAACAGAAACTTTTGCGCCCAGGAGATTAATTTTCGTTTTTAGAAGAAGCGCGATAAAATACTGATTCTTCATGAAGAAGATTAATAAAAAAATTCTTAGGTCGTCCTAATTTTTAAGGATTTTTGGAGTTACAGAAGTATTTCAAATCTCCAGATTGCTACAGACTATTCTGTTTTTCGCGTGTTGTTTGCTTATTTTGATGAATCTATGGCTAGTATCGGGGGGTATGATATTGGGGAACGTAGCAATAATTCAAAAAATTTCCTACATGTCACCAAGATCAATCTAGGAGATACTGGCAACGAGAGAGAGGGAGTGCATCTTCATACCCTTGAAGATCGCTAAGCAAAAGCGTTACAAGAACGCGGTTGGTGGAGTTGTAAACGCAACGATTCAGATCACGGTCGATTCCGATCTAAGCGCCGAACAACGGCGCCTCCGCGTTCAACACATGTACAGCCCGGGGACGTCTCCTCCTTCTTCATCCAACAAGTGGGAGGAGAAGTTGAGGGATAACTCCGACAGCACGACGGCGTGGTGGTGATGGAACTCGTGGTTCTCTGGCAGAGCTTCGCCAAGCGCGACAGAGGAAGAGGAGGTGTTGGAGAGGGGGACGGCTGCACCAGGGGAAGGGTGTGGCAGCCCTCCCACCCCCACTATTTATAGGGGAAGGGGAGAGGGGGCTGCCCCCCAGATCCCATCTACAAGGGGGGCGGCGGCCAAGGGGGGTAACTTGCCCCCCAAGCATGTGGGAGGCGCCCCCACCCCTAGGGTTTCCAACCCTAGGCGCCTTGGGACCCTTGGGGGGGGGCACCAGCCCACCGGTTGGTTTCCTCCCTTGTTCATCCCACTAGGCCCACCGGGGCAGGTGGCCCCACCCGGTGGACCCCCGGACACCTTCCGGTGGTCCCGGTACAATACCGATAACCCCCGAAACCATTCCAGCGTCTGAAACTGGACTTCCCATATATAAATCTTCACCTGCGGACCATTTTGGAACTCCTCCTGACGTCCGGGATCTCATCCGGGACTCCGAACAACCTTCGATAACCACATACTATTTCCCATAACAACTCTAGCATCACCTAACCTTAAGTGTGTAGACCCTATGGGTTCGGGAACCATGTAGACATGACCGAGACATCTCTCTGGCCAATAACCAACTACAGGATCTTGATACCCATGTTGGCTCCCACATGTTCCATGATGATCTCATTGGATGAACAACGATGTCGATGATTCAATTAATCCCGTATACAATTCCCTTTGTCTATCGGCATGTTACTTCCCAAGATTCGATCGTCGGTATCTCTATACCTCGTTCAATCTTGTTACCGGCAAGTCTCTTTACTCGTTCTGTAACGCATGATCCCGTGGCTAACTCCTTAGTCACATTGAGCTCGTTATGATGATGCATTACCGAGTGGGCCTAGAGATACCTCTCCATCATACGGAGTGACAAATCCCAGTCTCGATTCGTGCCAACCCAACAGATACTTTCAGAGATACCTATAGTGCACCTTTATAGCCACCCAGTTATGTTGTGACGTTTGGTACACCCAAAGCATTCCTACGGTATCTGGGAGTTGCACAATCTCATGGTCTAAGGAAATGATACTTGACATTAGAAAAGCTTTAGCAAACG
This sequence comes from Triticum dicoccoides, assembly GCF_002162155.2. Taxonomy (NCBI): domain Eukaryota; kingdom Viridiplantae; phylum Streptophyta; class Magnoliopsida; order Poales; family Poaceae; genus Triticum; species Triticum dicoccoides. The sequence goes on from NC_041392.1 coordinate 191,452,558, forward strand.
AACTACACGATCTTGTGCTACGCTTAGGATTGGGTCTTGTCCATCACATCATTCTCCTAATGATGTGATCCCGTTATCAATGACATCCAATGTCCATGGTCAGGAAACCATGACCATCTATTGTTCAATGAGCTAGTCAACTAGAGGCTTAATAGGGACATATTACGATCTATGTATTCACACATGTATTACGGTTTCCGGTTAATACAATTATAGCATGAATAATAGACATTTATCATGAGCACGGAAATATAATAATAACCACTTTATTATTGCCTCTAGGGCATATTTCCAACAGTCTCCCACTTGCACTAGAGTCAATAATCTAGTTACATTGTGATGAATCGAACACCCATAGAGTTCTGGTGTTGATCATGTTTTGCTCGCGGAAGAGGTTTAGTCAACGGATCCGTGACATTCAGATCCGTATGCACTTTACAAATATCTATGTATCCATCCTGAATATATTCACGAATGGAGTTGAAGCAACGCTTGATATGCCTGGTCTTCATTAGAAACCTAGGCTCCTTGGCAAGGGTAATAGCTCCAGTGTTGTCACAGAAGAGAGTCATTGGGCCCAATGCATTGGGAATAGCTCCTAGGTCGGTGATGAACTCCTTCATCTAGACTGCTTCTTGTGCTGCCTCCGAGGCTGCTATGTACTCCACTTCACATGTAGATCCCGCCACGACGTTTTGCTTGCAAATGCACCAGCTGACTGCCCCACCATTCAAAATGTATGCGTATCCGGTTTGTGACTTGGAGTCATCCAGATCTGTGTTGAAGCTAGCATCAACGTAACCCTTTAAGACGAGTTCTTCGTCACCTCCATAAATGAGAAACATATCCTTAGTCCTTTTCAGGTACTTTAGGATATTCTTGACCGCTGTCCAGTGTTCCATGCCGGGATTACTTTGGTACCTCCCTACCAAACTTACGACAGGTTCACATGAGGTCTGATACACAACATGGCATACATAATAGACCCTATGGCTGAGGCATAGGGGATTACACTCATCTTTTCTCTATCTTCTGCCGAGGTCGGGCATTGAGCCGTGCTCAATTTCACACCTTGCAATATAGGCAAGAACCCCTTCTTGGACTGATCCATATTGAACTTCTTCAATATCTTGTCAAGGTATGTGCTTTGTGAAAGACCAATGAGGCGTCTCGATCTATCTCTATAGATCTTGATGCCTAATATGTAAGCAGCTTCTCCAAGGTCCTTCATTGAAAAACACTTATTCAAGTAGTTCTTTATGCTTTCCAAAAGTTCTATATCATTTCCCATCAATAGTATGTCATCCACATATAATATGGGAAATGCTACAAAGCTCCCACTCACTTTCTTGTAAACACAGGCTTCTCCATAAGTCTGCGTAAACCCAAACGCTTTGATCATCTCACCAACCCATAGATTGAGCGTTGGAGCTTGCATACCTTGTCAGCATTCTTAGGATCGACAAAACCTTCCGGCTGCATCATATACAATTCTTCCTTAAGGGAACCATTAAGGAATGCCGTTTTGACGTCCATTTGTCATATCTCATAATCATAGAATTCGGCAATTGCTAACATGATTCGGACGGACTTCGAATTCTCTACGGGTGAGAAGGTCTCATCGTAGTCAACCCCTTGAACTTGTCGATAACCCTTAGCGACAAGCCGAGCCTTATAGATGATCACGTTACCATCCACGTCAGTCTTCTTCTTAAAGATCCATTTGTTTTCTATGGCTTGCCGATCATTGGGCAAGTCTGTCAAAGTCCATACTTCATTTTCATACATGGATCCTATCTCGGATTTCATGGCTTCAAGCCATTTGTTGGAATCCGAGCCCGCCATTGCTTCTTCATAGTTCGAAGGTTCACCATTGTCTAACAACATGATTTCCAGGACAGGGTTGGCGTACCACTCTGGTGCGGAACGTGTCCTCGTGGACCGACGAAGTTCAGTAGCAACTTGATCTGAAGTTTCATGATCATCATCATTAACTTCCTCTCTAGTCGGTGCAGGCACCACAGAAACATCTTCCTGAGCTGCGCTACTTTCTGGTTCAAGAGGCAGTACCTCATCAAGTTCTACTTTCCTCCCACTTACTTCTTTCGAGAGAAACTCTTTCTCTAGAAAGGATCCATTCTTGGCAACAAAGATCTTGCCTTCGGATCTGAGGTAGAAGGTATACCCAATAGTTTCCTTAGGGTATCCTATGAAGACGCTTTTTTCCGACTTGGGTTCGAGCTTTCCAGGTTGAAGTTTCTTGACATAAACATTGCATCCCCAAACTTTCATAAATGACAGCTTAGGTTTCTTTCCAAACCATAATTCATACGGTGTCGTCTCAACGGATTTCGACGGAGCCCTATTTAAAGTGAATGCGGCAGTCTCTAAAGCATAACCCCAAAATGACAGCGGTAGATTGGTAAGAGACATCATAGATCGCACCATATCCAATAGAGTGCGATTACGATGTTCAGACACACCATTTTGCTGAGGTGTTCCAGGCGGCTGAGTTCTGAAACAATTCCACATTTCCTTAAGTGCGTGCCAAACTTGTGACTCAAGTATTCTTCTCCACGATCTGATCGTAAGAACTTTATTTTCCTGTCACGTTGATTCTCTACCTCACTCTGAAATTCCTTGAACTTTTCAAAGGTCTCAGACTTGTGTTTCATTAAGTAGACATACCCATATCTACTTAAGTCATCAGTGAGGGTGAGAACGTAACAATAGCCACTGCGAGCCTCAACGCTCATTGGACCGCAAACATCAGTATGTATGATTTCCAATAAGTTGGTTGCTCGCACCATTGTTCCGGAGAACGGAGTCTTGGTCATTTTGCCCATGAGGCATGGTTCGCACGTGTGAAATGATTCATAATCAAGAGACTCCGAAAGTCCATCTGCATGGAGTTTCTTCATGCGTTTGACACCAATGTGACCAGGGCGGCAGCGCCACAAGTATGTGGGACTATCATTATCAACCTTACATCTTTTTGCATCCACACTATGAATATCTATAACATCACGTTCGAGATTAAACAAAAATGAACCATTGACCAGCGGGGCATGACCATAAAACATATCTCTCATATAAATGGAACAACCATTATTCTCGGATTTAATTGAGTAGCCATCTCGCATTAAACGAGATCCAGATACAATGTTCATGCTCAAACCTAGTACTAAATATAAATTATTGAGGTTTAAAACTAATCCCGTAGATAGATGTAGAGGGAGTGTGCCAACGGCGATCACATCGACCTTGGAACCATTCCCGACGCGCATCGTCACCTTGTCCTTCACCAGTCTCCGCTTATTCCGCAGCTCCTGTTTTGAGTTACAAATATGAGCAACCGCACCGGTATCAAATACCCAAGAGCTACTATGAGCGCTGGTAAGGTACACATCAATAACATGTATATCACATATACCTTTGGCGTTGCCGGCCTTCTTATCCGCTAAGTACTTGGGGCAGTTCCACTTCTAGTGACCATTTCCCTTACAATAAAAGCACCGAGTCTCGGGCTTGGGTCCATTCTTTGGCTTCTTCCCGGCAACTGATTTACCGGGCGCGGCAACCCCCTTGCCGCACTTCTTGAAGTTCTTCTTACCCTTGCCTTTCTTGAAACTAGTAGTTTTATTCACCATCAACACTTGATGTTCCTTTTTGGTTTCCACCTCCGCTGATTTCAGAATTGAATATAACTCAGGAATGGACTTCTCCATCCCTGGCATATTGTAGTTCATCACAAAGCTCTTGTAGCTAGGTGGAAGCGACTGGAGGATCCTATCAATGACCGAGTCATCTGGAAGATTAACTCCCAGCCAAGACAAGCGATTGTGCAACCCAGACATTTTGAGTATATGCTAGCTGACAAAACTGTTTTCCTCCATTTTACAACTATAGAACTTGTCGGAGACTTCATATCTCTCGACCCGTGCATGAGCTTGGAAAATCATTTTCAGCTCTTGGAACATCTCATATGCTCCATGCTGCTCAAAATGCTCTTGGAGCCCCGGTTCTAAGCTGTAAAGCATGCCGCACTAAACTAGGGAGTAATCATCACTACGCGACTGCCAGGCGTTCATAACGTCTTGAGTTGCTGGGAAAATGGGTGCGTCACCTAGTGGTGCTTCAAGGACATATGCTTTCTTGGCAGCTATGAGGATGATCCTCAAGTTACGGACCCAATCCGTATAGTTGCTACCATCGTCTTTCAGCTTGGTTTTATCTAGGAACGCGTTGAAGTTGAGGGCAACATTAGCGTGGGCCATTTGATCTACATAACATATTGTAAAGACATTTTAAACTAAGTTCATGATAATTAAGTTCATCTAATCAAATTATTTAATGAGCTCCCACTCAGACAGACATCCCTCTAGTCATCTAAGTGATACATGATCCGAATCGACTAGGCCATGTCCGATCATCACGTGAGATGGACTAGTCATCAACGGTGAACATCTCCATGTTGATCGTATCTACTATATGACTCATGTTCGACCTTTCGGTCTCCCGTGTTCCGAGGCCATCTCTGTACATGCTAGGCTCGCCAAGTCAACCTAAGTGTTTTGCATGTGTAAATCTGGCTTACACCTGTTGTATGCGAACATTAGAATCTTTCACACCCGATCATCACGTGGTGCTTTGAAACAACGAACCTTCGCAATGGTGCACAGTTAGGGGGAACACTTTTCTTGAAATTTTAGTGAGGGATCATCTTATTTATGCTACCGTCGTTCTAAGAAAATAAGATGTAAACATGACAAACATCACATGGAAATCATAAAGTGACATGATATGGCCAATATCATCTTGCGCCTTTGATCTCCATCTTCGAGGCGCGGCATGAACACCATCGTCACCGGCATGACACCATGATCTCCATCACCGTGTGTTCATGAAGTTGTCTCGCCAGCTATTACTTCTACTACTATGGCTAACAGTTAGCAATAAAGTAAAGTAATTACATGGCGTTTTCATTGACGCGCAGGTCATAAATAAATTAAGACAACTCCTATGGCTCCTGCCGGTTGTCATACTCATCAACATGCAAGTCGTGATTCCTATTACAAGAACATGATCAATCTCATACATCACATATATCATTCATCACATCCTTTTGGCCATATCACATCACATAGCATACCCTACAAAAACAAGTTAGACGTCCTCTAATTGGTGTTGCATGTTTTACATGGCTTCTATGGGTTTCTAGCAAGAACGTTTCTTACCTATGTAAAACCACAATGGTGATATGCCAATTGCTATTTACCCTTCATAAGGACCCTTCTCATCGAATCCGATCTGACTAAAGTGGGAGAGACAGACACCCGCCAACCACCTTATGCATCAAGTGCATGTCAGTTGGTGGAACCAGTCTCACGTAAGCGTACGTGTAAGGTCGGTCCGGGCCACTTCATCCCACAATGTCTCTGAATCAAGATAAGACTAGTAAGGGTAAGAAAATTGAACAAATCATCGCCCACAACTGCTTTGTGTTTTACTCGTGCATAGAATCTACGCATAGACCTAGCTCATGATGCCACTGTTGTGGAACGTAGCAATAATTCAAAAAAAATCCTATGTGTCACCAAGATCAATCTAGGAGATACTAGCAACGAGAGAGAGGGAGTGCATCTTAATACCCTTGAAGATCGCTAAGCAGAAGCGTTACAAGAACACGGTTGGTGGAGTCGTACACGCAGCGGTTCAGATCGCGGTCGATTCCGATCTAAGCGCCGAACAACGGCGCCTCCGCGCTCAACACACGTACAGCCCGGGGACGTCTCCTCCTTCTTGATCCAGCAAGGGGGAGGAGAAGTTGAGAGAGAACTCTGACAGCATGATGACGTGGTGGTGATGGAGCTCGTGGTTCTCCGGCAGAGCTTCGCCAAGCGCGATGGAGGAGGAGGAGGAGGTGTTGGAGAGGGGGAGGGCTGCGCCAGGGGAAGGGTGTGGCAGCCCTCCCACCCCCACTATTTATAGGGGAAGGGGAGAGTCCCCCCCCCTAGATCCCATCTACAAGGGGGCGGCGGCCAAGGGGGGTAACTTACCCCCCACCAAGCATGTGGGAGGCGCCCCACCCCTAGGGTTTCCAACCCTAGGCGCCTTGCCCCCCTGGGGCGAGCACCAGCCCACCAGGGGCTGGTTTCCTCCCTTGTTCAGCCCACTAGGCCCACAGGGGCAGGTGGCCCCACCTGGTGGACCCTCAAACACCTTCCGGTGGCCCCGGTACAATACCGATAACCCCCAAAACCATTCCGGCGTCTGAAACTGGACTTCCCATATATAAATCTTCACCTCCGGACCATTTCGGAACTCCTCATGACGTCCGGGATCTCATCTGGGACTCCTAACAACCTTCAGTAACCACATAATATTTCTCATAACAACTCTAGCGTCACCGAACCTTAAGTGTGTAGACCCTACGGGTTCAGGAACCATGCAGATATGACCGAGACATCTCTCTGGCCAATAACCAACAGCAGGATCTGGATACCCATGTTGGTTCCCACATGTTCCACGACGATCTCATCGGATGAACCACGATGTCGAGGGTTCAATCAATCCCGTATACAATTCCCTTTGTCTATCAGCATGTTACTTGCCCGAGATTCGATCGTCGGTATCTCTATACCTCATTCAATCTCGTTACCGGCAAGTCTCTTTACTCGTTCCGTAACGCATGATCCCGTGGCTAACTCCTTAGTCACATTGAGATCATTATGATGATGCATTACCGAGTGGCCCAGAAATACCTCTTCGTCATACGGAGTGACAAATCCTAGTCTCGATTCGTGCCAACCCAACAGATACTTTCGGAGATACCTATAGATCACCTTTATAGCCACCCAGTTACGTTGTGACGTTTGGTACACCCAAAGCATTCTTATGTTATCCGGGAGTTGGACAATCTCATGGTCTAAGGAAATGATACTTGACATTAGAAAAGCTTTAGCAAACGAACTACACGATCTTGTGCTACGCTTAGGATTGGGTCTTGTCCATAACATCATTCTCCTAATGATGTGATCCCGTTATCAATGACATCCAATGTCCATGGTCAGGAAACCATGACCATCTATTGATCAACGAGCTAGTCTAGAGGCTTACTAGGGACATATTACGATCTATGTATTCACACATGTATTACGATTTCCGGTTAATACAATTATAGCATGAAGAATAGACAATTATCATGAACATGGAAGTATAATAATAACCACTTTATTATTGCCTCTAGGGCATATTTCCAACATTTTTCATAGTACATATTACACCAATATAAATAAAGAATGAGTTCACAACAGTACCAAAAGTGGTGATTTATTTTCTTATACTAACGGAGCTTATGAGATTTTCTGTTGAGTTTTTTGTTGTGAAGTTTTCAAGTTTTGGGTAAGGATTTGATGGACTATGGAATAAGGAGTGGCAAGAGCCTAAGCTTGGGGATGCCCAAGGCACCCCAAGGTAATATTCAAGGACAATCAAGAGCCTAAGCTTGGGGATGCCCTGGAAGGCATCCCCTCTTTCGTCTTCGTCTATCGGTAACTTTACTTAAGACTATATTTTTATTCACCACATGATATGTGTTTTGCTTGGAGCGTCTTGTATGATTTGTGCCTTTGCTTTTTAGTTTGCCACAATCATCCTTGTTGTACACACCTTTTGAGAGACACACGAATGAATCATGATTTATTAGAATACTCTATGTGCTTTACTTGTATCTTTTGAGCTAAGCAAATTTGCTCTAGTGCTTCACTTATATATTTTTAGAGCACGGTGGCGGTTTTATTTTATAGAAAAATTGATGAACTCTTGCACTTCACTTATATAATTTTGAGAGTCTTTAAAACAGCATGGTAATTTGCTTTGGTTATAAATTTAGTCCTAATATGATAGGCATCCAAGAGGGATATAATAAAAACTTTCATATAAAGTGCATTGAATAATATGAGAAGTTTGATTCCTTATGATTGTTTTGAGATATGAAGATGGTGATATTAAAGTCATGCTAGTGAGTAGTTGTGAATTTGAGAAATACTTGTGTTAAAGTTTGTGAGTCCCGTAGCATGCACATATGGTGAACTGTTATGTGATGAAGTCGGAGCATGATTTATTTATTGATTGTCTTCCTTATGACTGTCGGTTGGGGACAAGCAATGGTATTTTCCTACCAATCTATCCCCCTAGGATCATGCACGTAGTAATTTGTTTCGATGACTAATAGATTTTTGCAATAAGTATGTGAGTTCTTTATGATTGTCCATGGATTATACGCACTCTCACCATTCTGCCATTGCTAGCCTCTTTAGTACCACTCAACTTTCGCCTGTACCATAAACCCACCATATACCTTCCTCAAAACAGCCACCATACCGACCTATTATGGCATTTCCATAGCCATTCCGAGATATATTGCCATGCAACTTTCCACCGTTCCGTTTATATGACACGCTCCATTATTGTCATATTGCTTTGCATGATCATGTAGTTGACATTGTATTTGTGGCAAAGCCACCGTTCATAATTATTTCATACATGTCACTCTTGATTCATTGCACATCTCGGTACACCGCCGGAGGCATTCATATAGTCACACTTTATTCTAAGTATCGAGTTGTAATTCTTGAGTTGTAAGTAAATAAAAGTGTGATGATCTACATTACTAGAGCATTGTCCCATGTGAGGAAAGGATGATGGAGACTATGTGATGTCTACTACACAACCTTCTTCTTTGTAGACGTTGTTGGGCCTCCAAGTGTAGAGGTTTGTAGGACAGTAGCAAATTTCCCTCAAGTGTATGACCTAAGGTTTATCAATCTGTGGGAGAGGTAGGATGAAGATGGTCTCTCTCAAACAACCCTGCAACCAAATAACAAAGAGTCTCCTGTGTCCCCAACACACCCAATACAATGGTAAATTGTATAGGTGCACTGGTTCGGCGAAGAGATGGTGATACAAGTGCAATATGGATGGTAGATATAGGTTTTTGTAATATGAAAATATCAAAACAGCAAGGTAACTAATGATAAAAGTGAGCGAAAACGGTATTGCAATGCTAAGAAACAAGGCCTAGGGTTCATACTTTCACTAGTGCAAGTTCTCCTAACAATAATAACATAATTGGATCATATAACTATCACTCAACATGCAACAAAGAGTCACTCCAAATTCACTAATAGCGGAGAACAAATGAAGAGATTATTGTAGGGTACGGAACCACCTCAAAGTTATCCTTTCCGATCAATCCATTGGACCAAACAGCCCTCGAGTTTGTAGTAAAATAACACCTTAAGACACAAATCTACCAAAACCCTAATGTCACCTAGATACTCCAATGTCACCTCAAGTATCTGTGGGTATGATTATACGATATGCATCACACAATCTCATATTCATATATTCAATCAACACAAAGAACTTCAAAGAGTGCCCCAAAGTTTCTACCGGAGAGTCAAGACGAAAACGTGTGCCAACCCCTATGCATAAGTTCACGAGGTCATGGAACTCGCAAGTTGATCACCAAAACATACATCAAGTGGATCACGTGATATCCCATTGTCACCACAGATAAGCACATGCAAGACATACATAAAGTGTTCTCAAATCCTTAAAGACTCAATCCGATAAGATAACTTCAAAGGGAAAACTCAATCCATTATAAGAGAGTAGAGGGGGAGAAACATCATAAGATCCAACTATAATAGCAAAGCTCGCGATACATCAAGACCGTGCCGAATCAAGAACATGAGAGAGAGAGATCAAACACATAGCTACTGGTACATACCCTCAGCCCCGAGGGTGAACTACTCCCTCCTCATGATGGATAGCGCCGAGATGATGAAGATGGCCACCGGAGAGGGATTCCCCCCTTCGGCAGGGTGCCGAAACGGGTCTAGATTGGTTTTCGGTGGCTACAGAGGCTTGCGGCGGCGGAACTCCCGATCTAGGTTTCTTTCTGGAAGTTTGGGGTTATATAAGAGGTGTTGGAGTCGGGAACAATTCAGGGGGGTCCCCGAGGCAGCCACGTGGTAGGGGGCGCGCCCAAGGGGGTAGTGAAGGAAATATGCCCTAGAGGCAATAATAAAGTTACTATTTATTTCCTTATATCATGATAAATGTTTATTATTCATGCTAGAATTGTATTAACCGGAAACTAACACATGTGTGAATACATAGACAAACAGTATGTCACTAGTATGCCTCTACTCGACTAGCTCGTTGAATCAAACATGGTTAAGTTTCCTAGCCATAGACATGAGTTGTCATTTGATTAACGGGGTCACATCATTATAGAATGATATGATTGACTTGACCCATTCCGTTAGCATAGCACTTGATCGTTTAGTTTGTTGCTATTGCTTTCTTCATGACTTATACATGTTCCTATGACTATGAGATTATGCAACTCCCGTTTACCGGAGGAACACATTGTGTGCTACCAAACATCACAACGTAACTGGGTGATTATAAAGGTGCTCTACAGGTGTCTCCGAAGGTACTTGTTGGGTTGGCGTATTTCGAGATTAGGATTTGTCACTCCGATTGTCGGAGAGGTATCTCTGGCCCCTCTCGGTTGTCACAGCCCTAGAGCTTGCTTGTAACTAGTGGCATTGCATCCATGCATCATGTCTAAATTTCTTTAAATTTGAATTGGGGAATTGGAGAGCCTCAGAAATCATTTAAAAAAATGATGATCAACATTAAAAATTGCTTCAAATGTTTCCAAGGAAATGTTCCTTTTCAGCTTTGAAAAATATTGGCAAGAATAAAACGCAAACCAATATTTTTGGAGTGACTGAAACATTTATTTTGGGGCCTTTGAATTAATTCAATAACTATTTGCATTGGATATATATTTGATATATAAATAATATATGTCCAATAATACTGGAACATTTTATGTGGTTTGGTATATTTTAGTTCTAGCCACATAACTATTTTCAGGATTTTATAAAATGGTTTAGTATTTTACTAAACTAAAACAACACAGAACAAAAAAAAACAGAAATAGGAAAGCAGAGAGGAGAGAAACCCTACCTGGCGCTCACCTCTCAGCCCACCCGGCCCAAACCTACCTGGCGGCCTAGCTGGCAGGCCCAGCCCACCTCCTCCTCCCTGTCGCCTTCCTCCTCGCGCCAGTAGGCAGAGGAGAGACATGGCACACGCGCCCGAGCTCGCCACGCCACCACCCTGCTCGTCTGCATCGCCTGGCCACCGCGACGCCTCGCGTCATCTCCTCGGCGCTGCCCCGACCCCCTGGACTCCCTCTCTCTCCCCCCAAACGCTCTCACCTCCTCTGTTCTTTCCGCCACCGAACGCGTCCGTCGCCGCCGACGAGCGTCGCCGTGGCCACAGCCACTGCCTCGCCTCGTCGTTGCGCCCAGAGGCTCCGCCTCGACCCCCTCTTCCTCTCCACCAACCCATGCCCCGCCGGACGCCCTGCATCGCCGCCCACGCCATCTTCCCCATCTCCGGCCGCCCGAGATCGCCGGTGCCCGATCGCCACCTCCGAAGCCTCCCCGAGCTCGCCGACCAGCCCTACACGATCCCCGTGAGCTTCTACACCATTTTCCCTTTGTCTCCGCGACGTTTGCTAGTTCTAGTCGCCATTTTGCCGATGACCGAAACCCACCGCCGCCTGTGACCGCCGCCGACGTGCCTCCGGCCACCTAGTGGCCCGGCTATCGTGCTCAGCTTCCTCCCCGCGCTGCCTAGAGCACGTAGGTGCCTCGCACGAGCCTCCCCGGCCACCGTAGCATCGACCCCGAGCTCGCTCGAGCTCCGGCGACCGCCACGGTCGATGCCGGTGACGACTCCGGCCATCTTAGGCCCAGCCGCTGCCACTACTCGACGCAGACGAGCGCCTGCGTCATGTAGACGCCCTCCGCCGGCCATTTGGTCGCCGGAGGAGGAAACCCGCACCCCTCCGCTGTCTCTGGCTCCGCCGGTGACGAGCCGCGGGTCAACTCCGGCGAGTTGACCCGGGTTTGACCATGGTTTGACCTTCCCCGTGTGTCACTGACGTGTGGGCCACCCCCTGACATTTTTAGTTAGTATTAGTTTAACACTAATTAACCTAGGTTAGTTAGCTGATTAGTCGCTGACTAGTGGGCCCCGGCCCCACAAACAGTTTAGTTAAAATTAACTTAAGGCTAATTAACTTGGTTAATTAGTTGTGTCACTAACCAGTGGACCCCGCTGGTCAGGTTTGACCTGGACCTGGCGTGTTGACTCTGCTGACGTCACCCCGACGTCATGCTGACGCCATAAATCATTTTCTGGATTTATTATTATTCAGGAAATTTCAGAAAATACCCCAAACTTCTAAAAATCATAGTAATTCAACCGTAACTCCAAATGAAATAAATTATATATGAAAAATGATCAGAAAAATCCAATCTATCCATCTGTACTGGTTTCATGCATGTTAGAACAACTTATAGATGCTGTTTAGCACAAATCATATTAATGGCATTTAAATATCCACATATGGAGTTTGAGTTTGAATCTTGGATTCAAACCAACTTCATTTAATCTGGTTTTAGTTGCATTAGCACAAACCACAGCATATTGCCATGTCACATTCATGCATCATATTGTGCATTGCATTGATTGTGTTTTTCCTCAGTTGCCGGTGATTGCCCCCTTTCGATAGACGTGATACCGACGATGTGATTGATGACACCGATGAAGAGCTATATTATCTTCAGAAGTGCCAGGCAAGAAAAACCCCCTTGTTCATTCCGATACAGTCCCACTCTCTCGCTCCTACTCTCTTTTACTGCATTAGGACAACAACGATTCATCTGTTACTTGCTGCGGTAGCTGAACCCCTTTATCCTTTGCATGACCTGTCATTCCACAGTAAATAGATGAAACCCACTAGTATCAGTAGGAGTTGTTTGAGCCCTGTTGTGCCTACTCATTCTTGCTTGTTTGTCATGCCTGCTACTGCCTAGAGTTGAGTCAGGTCTGATTCATCGGGGATGAATCAGAGGTGTGTGAACATGTCCTACTGTGTGTAAGCTAAGCGGTGAACACGATTTGGTAAAGGTAGCGGTGAGAGGCCATGTAGGAGTACATGGTGGGTTGTCTCATTGAAGCCGTCCTTAGGAACTGAGTTCTGTGTTTGTGATCCATGATTCAGCTACTACCATACATTGGGCCCTAAAATATGACCCCGCTCGACTTCTTATTCACCCAAGTCCTCTGTCCAGGAGTTGCAAGTAGTTTCTGGTGTTTGTATCTTACTGGAGGTCGTGGACAGCGCTGACCGTAGGGGTGGGCTGTGATGCGATAGGTACGTGGCACGGTGTACCGAATACCCGTTAGGTATCTCGGGAACCCTGTACACATCGTTTGGGGATGTGAGCGAAACTCCGGCCGGATCTCCTCATGGATGGAACCCGAATAGGCGATAAACCTGGACTAGAGACTTGAGTGTTTAGGTAGGTCGTGGTCTACACCCACGTCGGCTTTCGCTTGAAGTCTGCCGAGCACATGTCGTGTGCAGACGCTAAGTGGTGGAAACATGTATGAAGAAGTACACCCCTGCAGGGTTAACATCATCTATTCGAATAGCCGTGTCTGCGGTAAAGGACTTCTGGGTTGCCTATATCAGTTCATAGACAAGTGAAAGTGGATACTCTAAAATACGCAAGATAAGCGTGAGTGCTATGGTTGGCGTTCTCGCAGGGAGACGGGAGCGGATCCATAGTGGTGTATTGATATGGTGAATATGTGGACTCGTGTGCGCCACCTCAAAAGGGTTACTTGCAGTCGTAGTTCAGGATAGCCACCGAGTCAAAGCTGGCTTGCTGCAGTTAAACCTCACCATCCCCTTTGTTGATAATGATGCATATGTAGTTAGTTCTGATGTAAGTCTTGCTGGGTACATTTGTACTCACGTTTGCCTATTTTATGTTTTTGCAGGGAGACTTCGGTCTCGCTAGTAGTTCCACGTGGACTTCGACGTTTAGCTTGTACCTCAGCTACGATCTTGTGCTCTCGGCAGGATCTGGTAGATAGTCAGGCTTCTCAGCCTTTTTCAGTTCTAGATGTCTGTACTCAGACATGTTAAGCTTCCGCATGTGCTTTGACTTGTATGCTCTGATTGTTGGGTCATGAGACCCATGTTTGTAATATCTCGCTCCTCAGAGCCTACTGAATACTTACTTGTGTCGTAGAGTCATGTTGTGATGCCATGTTGTACTTGCACATATCGAGCATATTGTGTGTATGTTATTGAAATGCTTGGTATGTGTGGGATCTGACTATCTAGTTGTTTATCCTTAGTAGCCCCTCTTACCGGGAAATGTCTCCTAGTGTTTCCACCAAGCCAGGGTAGCTTGCTACTGCTCCGAAACACTTAGGCTGGCCGGCATGTGTCCTTCTTCGTTCCTGTGTTTGTCCCTTCGGGGAAATGTCACGCGATGAATACCGGAGTCCTGTTAGCCCGCTACAGCCCGGTTCACCGGAGTCCTGCTAGCCCAGTGCTACAGCCTGGATTCACTCGCTGATGACCGACACGTTCGATGCTGGGTCATGGATGCCTGTCCCTGTAAGTCTGTGCCACTTTGGGTTTACGACTAGCCATGTCAGCCCGGGCTCCTTATCATATGGATGCTAGCGACACTATCATATACGTGTGCCAAAAGGCGCAAACGGTCCCGGGCAAAGGTAAGGCGACACCCGTGGGAATACCGTGCGTGAGGCCGCAAAGTGATATGAGGTGTTACATGCTAGATCGATGTGGCATTGAGTCGGGGTCCTGACAGCATTGGTATCAGAGCTTGACTGCCTGTAGGATTACCAAGCCAAACTGGTCGAAGTTGAGTCTAGAAATTCTTTAGTTATATAAGGGAATTGATTGTGGGATGGAACGTAAGGCTATTTTTACTCCTTATACCTCATGGCCTTCTGATCTGAGTCAACCTCTTCTCTTCTACGGGGATTAAGAAATAGGCTATCTCTTCTTTCTATCAGGATCACGTGTTACTAATCCGTAGACTTATAGAATTGTTGGATTTAAGCTTGAGTTCAGTCCCTACGACTTCTGTATGTTAACTGTTGATCTCGAGACCTTGATATTGTGCTTCTGAGTGGCTATGCCACCATTTTTGTAGCATGTCTCAAATCTTTTTGAGCATTTATAGCCGTTATGCTGTCCGAGTCATCCCAGGTTTCTAAATAGTCTGATGCATTTGCAAATCCTTTCTTTCCGTTCTCGATGTCCCTTATGGCCAGATTAACCACACTAGACGGTGAGTTGAGGTACTCTATTGCCTCGACATTTATGTTGGAGTTATTATTATGACCCTAGGTGTCTCAGGTGATCATCTAGTAGTCTAGCCATGTTTTGTGATCCCAGTGTGATGATTCTGGCCATCATTCCCAAAAGCATCCCGTGATGCCACTTAGTAGTAGGTATTCTATTCCTGGGTTCTGAACCCGAGATTCACCCCATTTACCTCATGTTGATAGTGTTGCTAGTTCCTTTAGGATATTAGTAACTTTGCGATAGTCCTCGAGGTCCGTGGTTTTTCCTTCTTCCAAATACTATGAACCGCTTATGGCAGATGTTTATTGGATCAAAAGATCGCAATCAGAGTACTCTTGAGAAGTTCTCCATTCATAAATCGTGACTCTGCCAGTCCTACCTCTCTGCATGGGTTATCCGGAAGAATTATGTTGAACCTGGTTCGACATACTAATCTATGCATCCACAACTCAGAAAGTTATATGTTCCTTTGAGTTGTCCCTCTTTAGTTGTCTACTGACCTTCGTCTATCAATTGATAGTCAGGAGTAATTGTGCATTCGTGTTATCGATGCTTATTATTCTTGTGGTCCGTCAAGCCATTCTATCGCGGAATGACTAGGAGAAACAAACTCCAGTACCTCTTCCATATCCAGGATTGGGTCAAAGAAGTTGTGCTCCGCAGAACAAATTGCTAATCCAGCTTTTGTTCTGCTCTACCTTGGAGTATTACCATCTTTTATATCGGGATTGTTATAGGAATTGCACACCATCCTATGAACTCTTGGTACAGTGATACTTCTTGCCATCATTGTTCATTCCTCGGTTCCTGTGTTATTGTAACCGGAATGCCGACAAATGAGTCATGGCGTGTGAAATCAATACTGCTAGCAACTCTGTTGCTTGGTAGTTAAATGGACGATAACCTCATTCTTAGCGTGTTGATTATTGAATCGTCACCCTAAGACTGATTGTGCTACCTAGTCCCTATTTCTGGTGCACTCCTCGACCAATGAGTTAGGAATTATTTCAAGTCCTCACTCATTTGATCATGTCGTCTTGCCCTCAAAAGCAAGATTGTTCTCGAGCTTAGTAACATAATGGTGGTTTGTGACTTTCCAAATATCTTCTTGGAAGTGTTACCGGGTTGTTTCCTGACTGTTATGTTGAGCTCGTGATCAAGTTGGTTTCTTGTGAACCACCCCTTTCTCCAAGAATCTATGTTGGATATCCCGGAGCTAGTTGGTTAAGCTAGACAACAACTTGAAGAATTGGAAGATAAAAGCTTGCCTAACTTAGTTCGTTCCAAAGGGATATTCTTGTGTAGTGTGTGTTGAAGAAAGATGATATCTTCATCGATTGGTCCCTGTGATCAGTTGCTGGAACTATTGTCTTATCAATCCTTGATTTGAGTGTGGGCTATCGTCAAATCAAATCAGTACCAACGATGTTCGTAATGTTGTCTTACTCGTGGTTGATCCCTCGAGCATATGCCATTACATCCTTTGGTATGACCAATACTATCACCGTGTTCACATGATGGGGAAGTCCAGTGATATGGAAATTCCGATGAGTTGTTGTTGAGCCCATCAGCAGCATTTTGTCTCCCCCATGAGTCATGTTGAACATCAACCTAGTGTTGGAAACTTGTGTAAGCATTTCTTCGTGTTTCGTTTATGAAGCATATGTTTGGATGAAGGTAGTGACTTCCTTTAATTCATGTGCATTTGATGTAAGTTGCCGCTGTGAATTCGAGAAAGTTTGTTTTTGCTCCTCTGGAATCATCCCAAGTCAGTCATGCATGTGCGAAGTATTCTATGGTCTGATAGACTGATCATCCTCATTCCATATGTATCCCCTAGCACATCAAGCCATTGATTGATTTGTTCAAGGAGAAGGAGTTCCTTCTTAAGAGCAAGACTTATGCAAGGACTTCGATATCCTCGATGATGGTTTCCCTCCTGAACTCGATAGTGTTTTATTATAAGACTACCATGTGGTCATGCTTGTCTGGGACAACATGTTCACATGTTTGTAGTAGAACCAGCTCATGTTTTGGAGCTTGCTATCACAGTTCGTCCCTCGAGAATCTCACAACGTCATTTCGTCGATTTGTGTTGCAAACTTTCATTTTTCTTCCTAGACTCGATGAGTCTGGAATATCCTGACACCAACCAGATCTGAATCTCAGGCAGATATGATGGTTTGGAACATTTCCCAAGAACTATAATATCGGTCCCGCGGAAACCGGTAAAGTGGATGTCGTGGCCAACACACCCAGCCGGAAGACCTGTTATTATAATATCTTGATTGAGGAAGTTGGCCACCTCCCCATAAGGACTTCGTAGGATTTACCCCCTAGCTATGCCTTATGATTTTTGTGTTTCCGAAGTCCGACCTTTACTTGATGTTCTAGATACCAGACCATTTCAAGGAATGGGATACGCTAGTACATCAAGGAGAACATTAGAAGCGGAGTGCTAAATGTCTCTCGGTCGATCATTTAGATTTTGTTTCCTTGGCTCTGCCAAGGTGAAATCTGAGAAAGTGTTATCCTCCTTTGCTTCTGCATCTTCCACCGGTATTCATCATGGTAGTATGATGTGTTGCCAGGATCCTTGACACGGATATTGGTAAAATCTTGATGATTATGGAAATGCTCAAGTTCTTGAGAGCACGCACAAGCACTAGGTGTTATCATCGACACTAACTGGGATGCTCTCAGTTTCCTCGGCAATGCTATGACCTTTTCAAACAATGAATTCACTCTCTATTGTTGGGTTCTTCCCCAGTTACCAGAATCATTCCCAGCATTTGCATTTTGTTCCCAGCTTGCACCGCCACTGTGCCATTCTACCATGGGTCTCTTCCATTTCCGGTGGTAAGCAAATTCATCCATTACGTTGTCTTCAACAAGGTAATCCACATCATCCAAGTCCGAGTATGCCATTCTACCGACCTCCTCCAAATGATCGATTGTGATTTGCCTTAGGCTGGTTTAAAGAGTTCAATGATCTCTGAATCAAAGGTAATTCTTTTTGCCACTTAAGGGGATATATCTACGAATCACCCCCCCTCCAGGATGTCTCACTGAGGTATCATGGCAACTCAACTCCTCGCTACGTTGACAACCATTCACCACCTTCTTAGGTGTGCAATTATTGCCTACCTAGTGAACCTTCGTCATCTGTTCCACTCCATCCCTTTAGATGTGTGCTTCGTGTCTCAGCTTGAGATATGATGCTATGTCTTACTCCGTGACTTGATCTTGAGTTGCTCGATCTTCAAGAAGAGTAAATCCCGTAGGGTTTCCCCCTCCTTTCTGTTGTTGTGTCAAGTGAAGATCTCGAAAGCAAAGACGTCAAGACCAAAGTGATGGAATGAATCAACCTCTTTGAGAAGGGCAAATGGATCATGAAGATTATGATAGTTGTGACTTCCCTTTGTCTCTTACCTCACGTCTTGAATCTCGGGGCGAGATTCTTGTTTAGTGGGGGTGAGTTGTCACAGCCCTAGAGCTTGCTTGTAACTAGTGGCTTTGCATCCATGCATCATGTCTAAATTTCTTTAAATTTGAATTGGGGAATTGGAGAGCCTCAGAAATCATTTAAAAAAAATGATGATCAACATTAAAAATTGCTTCAAATGTTTCCAAGGAAATGTTCCTTTTCAGCTTTGAAAAATATTGGCAAGAATAAAATGCAAACCAATATTTTTCGAGTGACTAAAACATTTATTTTGGGGCCTTTGAATTAATTCAATAACTATTTGCATTGGATATATATTTGATATATAAATAATATATGTCCAATAATACTGGAACATTTTATGTGGTTTGGTATATTTTAGTTCTAGCCACATAACTATTTTCAGGATTTTATAAAATGGTTTAGTATTTTACTAAACTAAAACAACACAGAACAAAAATAAAAAAACAGAAATAGGAAAGCAGAGAGGAGAGAAACCCTACCTGGCGCTCACCTCTCAGCCCACCCGGCCCAAACCTACCTGGCGGCCTAGCTGGCAGGCCGAGCCCACCTCCTCCTCCCTGTCGCCTTCCTCCTCGCGCCAGTAGGCAGAGGAGGGACACGGCGCACGCGCTCGAGCTCGCCACGCCACCACCCTGCTCATCTGCATCGCCTGGCCACCGCGACGCCTCGCGTCATCTCCTGGGCGCTGCCCCGACCCCCTGGACTCCCTCTCTCTCCCCCAAACGCTCTCACCTCCTCTGTTCTTTCCGCCACCGAACGCGTCCGTCGCCGCCGACGAGCGTCGCCGTGACCATAGCCACTGCCTCGCCTCGTCGTTGCGCCCAGAGGCTCCGCCTCGACCCCCTCTTCCTCTCCACCAACCCATGCCCCGCCGGACGCCCTGCATCGCCGCCCACGCCATCTTCCCCATCTCCGGCCGCCCGAGATCGCCAGTGCCCGCTCGCCACCTCCGAAGCCTCCCCGAGCTCGCCGACCAGCCCTACACGATCCCCGTGAGCTTCTACACTGTTTTCCCTTTGTCTCCGCGATGTTTGCTAGTTCTAGTCGCCGTTTTGCCGATGACCGAAACCCGCCGCCGCCTGTGACCGCCGCCGATGTGCCTCCGGCCACCTAGTGGCCCAGCTGTCGTGCTCAGCTTCCTCCCCGCGCTGCCTAGAGCACGTAGGTGCCTCGCACGAGCCTCCCCGGCCACCGTAGCGTCGACCCCGAGCTCGCCCGAGCTCCGGCGACCGCCACGGTCGATGCCGGTGACGACTCCGGCCATCTTAGGCCCAGCCGCTGCCACTACTCGACACGGACGAGCGCCTGCGTCACGTAGACGCCCTCCGCCGGCCATTTGGTCGCCGGAGGAGGAAACCCGCACCCCTCCGCCGTCTCTGGCTCCGCCGGCGACGAGCCGCGGGTCAACTCTGGCGAGTTGACCCGGGTTTGACCATGGTTTGACCTTCCCCGTGTGTCACTGACGTGTGGGCCACCCCCTGACATTTTTAGTTAGTATTAGTTTAACACTAATTAACCTAGGTTAGTTAGCTGATTAGTCGCTGACTAGTGGGCCCCGGCCCCACAAACAATTTAGTTAAAATTAACTTAAGGCTAATTAACTTGGTTAATTAGTTGTGTCACTGACTAGTGGACCCCGCTGGTCAGGTTTGACCTGGACCTGGCGTGTTGACTCTACTGACGTCACCCCGACGTCATGCTGACGCCATAAATCATTTTCTGGATTTATTATTATTCAGGAAATTTCAGAAAATACTCCAAACTTCTAAAAATCATAGTAATTCAACCGTAACTCCAAATGAAATAAATTATATATGAAAAATGATCAGAAAAATCCAATCTATCCATCTGTACTAGTTTCATGCATGTTAGAACAACTTATAGATGCTGTTTAGCACAAATCATATTAATGGCATTTAAGTATCCACATATGGAGTTTGAGTTTGAATCTTGGATTCAAACCAACTTCATTTAATCTGGTTTTAGTTGCATTAGCACAAACCACAGCATATTGCCATGTCACATTCATGCATCATATTGTGCATTGCATTGATTGTGTTTTTCCTCAGTTGCCGGTGATTGCCCCTTTTCGATAGACGTGATACCGATGATGTGATCGATGACACCGATGAAGAGCTATATTATCTTCAGAAGTGCCAGGCAAGCAAAACCCCCTTGTTCATTCCGATACAGTCCCACTCTCTCGCTCCTGCTCTCTTTTACTGCATTAGGACAACAACGATTCATCTGTTACTTGCTGCGGTAGCTGAACCCCTTTATCCTTTGCATGACCTGTCATTCCATAGTAAATAGATGAAACCCACTAGTATGAGTAGGAGTTGTTTGAGCCCTGTTGTGCCTACTCATTCTTGCTTGTTTGTCATGCCTGCTACTGCTTAGAGTTGAGTCAGGTCTGATTCATCGGGGATGAATCAGAGGTGTGTGAACATGTCCTACTGTGTGTAAGCTAAGCGGTGAACACGATTTGGTAAAGGTAGCGGTGAGAGGCCATGTAGGAGTACATGGTGGGTTGTCTCATTGAAGCCGTCCTTAGGAACTGAGTTCTGTGTTTGTGATCCATGATTCAGCTACTACCATACATTGGGCCCTGAAATATGACCCCGCTCGACTTCTTATTCACCCAAGTCCTCTGTCCAGGAGTTGCAAGTAGTTTCTGGTGTATGTAGCTTACTGGAGGCCGTGGACAGCGCTGACCGTAGGGGTGGGCTGTGATGCGGTAGGTACGTGGCACGATGTACCGAATACCCGTTAGGTATCTCGGGAACCTTGTACACATCGTTTGGGGCTGTGAGCGAAACTCCGGCCGGATCTCCTCATGGATGGAACCTGAATAGGCGATAAACCTGGACTAGAGACTTGAGTGTTTAGGTAGGTCGTGGTCTACACCCACGTCGGCTTTCGCTTGAAGTCTGCCAAGCACATGTCGTGTGCAGACTCTAAGTGGTGGAAACATGTATGAAGAAGTACACCCCTGCAGGGTTAACATCATCTATTCGAATAGCCGTGTCCGCGGTAAAGGACTTCTGGGTTGCCTATATCAGTTCATAGACAAGTGAAAGTGGATACTCTAAAATACGCAAGATAAGCGTGAGTGCTATGGTTGGCGTTCTCGCAGGGAGACGGGAGCGGATCCATAGTGGTGTATTGATGTGGTGAATATGTGGACTCGTGTGCGCCACCTCAAAAGGGTTACTTGCAGTCGTAGTTCAGGATAGCCACCGAGTCAAAGCTGGCTTGCTGCAGTTAAACCCCACCATCCCCTTTGTTGATAATGATGCATATGTAGTTAGTTCTGATGTAAGTCTTGCTGGGTACATTTGTACTCACGTTTGCCTATTTTATGTTTTTGCAGAGAGACTTCGGTCTCGCTAGTAGTTCCACGTGGACTTCGACGTTTAGCTTGTACCTCAGCTACGATCTTGTGCCCTCGGCAGGATCTGGTAGATAGTCAGGCTTCTCAGCCTTTTTCAGTTCTAGATGTCTGTACTCAGACATGTTAAGCTTCCGCATGTGCTTTGACTTGTATGCTCTGATTGTTGGGTCATGAGACCCATGTTTGTAATATCTCGCTCCTCAGAGCCTACTGAATACTTACTTGTGTCGTAGAGTCATGTTGTGATGCCATGTTGTACTTGCACATATCGAGCATATTGTGTGTATGTTATTGAAATGCTTGGTATGTGTGGGATCTGACTATCTAGTTGTTTATCCTTAGTAGCCCCTCTTACCGGGAAATGTCTCCTAGTGTTTCCACCGAGCCAGGGTAGCTTGCTACTGCTCCGGAACACTTAGGCTGGCCGGCATGTGTCCTTCTTCGTTCCTGTGTCTGTCCCTTCCGGGAAATGTCACGCGATGAATACCGGAGTCCTGTTAGCCCGCTACAGCCCGGTTCACCGGAGTCCTGCTAGCCCAGTGCTACAGCCTGGATTCACTCGCTGATGACCGACACGTTCGATGCTGGGTCATGGATGCCTGTCCCTGTAAGTCTGTGCCACTTTGGGTTTACGACTAGCCATGTCAGCCCGGGCTCCTTATCATATGGATGCTAGCGACACTATCATATACGTGTGCCAAAAGGCGCAAACGGTCCCGGGCAAAGGTAAGGCGACACCCGTGGGAATACCGTGCGTGAGGCCGCAAAGTGATATGAGGTGTTACATGCTAGATCGATGTGGCATTGAGTCAGGGTCCTGACATCGGTAATGCACATCACTTAAGCCTTGCAAGCATTGCAACTAATGAGTTAGTTGCGGGATGATGTATTATGGAATGAGTAAAGAGACTTGCCGGTAACGAGATTGAACTAGGTATTGAGATACCGATGATCGAATCTCGGGCAAGTAACATACCGATGACAAAGGGAACAACGTATGTTGTTATGCGGTCTGACCGGTAAAAATCTTCATAGAATATGTAGGAGCCAATATAAGCATCCAGGTTCCGCTATTGGTTATTGATCGGAGACGTGTCTCGGTCATGTCTACATAGTTCTCGAACCCGTAGGGTCCGCACACTTAACGTTACGATGATAGTTTTATTATGAGTTTATGTGTTTTGATGTACCAAAGGTTGTTTGGAGTCCCGGATGTGATCACAGACATGACGAGGAGTCTCGAAATGGTCGAGACATGAAGATTGATATATAGGAAGCCTATGTTTGGATATCGGAAGTGTTCCGGGTGAAATAGTGATTTTACCAGAGTACCGGAGGGGTTACCGGAACCCCCCGGAGGCTATTGGGCCTTATGGTCCCAAGTGGAGGAAGAGGAGAGGCGGCCAAGGGGCAGCCGCGTGCCCCTCCCCCGAAGTCCGAATTGGACAAGGAGGGGGGCGGCACCCCCCCTTTCCTTTCCCCTCTCTCCTCCTTCCCCCCAAGTCCTAATCCAACTAGGAAAAAGGAGGGGAGTCCTACTCCCGGTGGGAGTAGGACTCCTCCGGTGCGCCTCCTCCTATGGCCGGCCGCACCCCCCTTGGTCCTTTATATACGGGGGCAGGGGGCACCCCAGAGACACAACAATTGATCATTGATCTCTTAGCCGTGTGCGGTGCCCCCCTCCACCATAATTCACCTCGATAATACTGTAGCTAACGCTTCCGCTTTCGGTCTACGAGGGTACGTGGACAACACTCTCCCCTCTTGTTGCTATGCATCACCATGATCTTGCGTGTGCGTAGGAATTTTTTTGAAATTACTACGTTCCCCAACAGTGGCATCAGAGCCAGGTTTTATGCATTGATGTAATATGCACGAGTAGAACACAAGTGAGTTGTGGGTGATATAAGTCATACTGCTTACCAGCATGTCACACTTTGGTTCGACGGTATTGTTGGATGAATTAGCCCGGACCGACATTACACGTACGCTTACGCGAGACTGGTTTTACCGCCGTGCTATGCACACAGGTGACTAGCGGGTGTCGGTTTCTCCAACTTTAGTTGAACCGAGTGTGGCTATGCCCGATCCTTGAGAAGGTTAAAACAACACTAACATGACAAACTATCGTTGTGGTTTTGATGCGTAGGTAAGAACGGTTCTTTCTAAGCCCGTAGCAGCCAGGTAAAACTTGCAACAACAAGTAGAGGACGTCTAACTTGTTTTTGCAGGGCATGTTGTGTTGTGATATGGTCAAAACGTGATGAGATATAAGTTGTTGTATAAGATGATCATGTTTTGTTGAAGTTATCGGCAACTGGCAGAAGCCTTATGGTTGTCTCTTTATTGCATAAGATGCAAGCGCCAAATAATTGCTTTACTTTATCGCTATGCGATAGCAATAGTTGCAAGAGCAATAGTTAGCGAGGCGAGCATGTGACGACACATTGATATAGATCAAGATGATGGAGATCATGGTGTCATGCCGGTGACGATGGAAATCATGATGATGCTTTGGAGATGGAGATCAAAGGCACAAGATGATGATGGCCATATCATGTCACATATTTTGATTGCAGGTGATGTTTATCTTTTATGCATCTTATCTTGCTTTGATTGACGGTAGCATTATAAGATGATCTCTCACTAAATTTCAAGATAAAAAGTGCTCTCCCTGAGTATGCACCATTGCCAAAGTTCGTCGTGCCTAGACACCACATGATGATCGGGTGTGATAAGCTCTACGTCCATCTACAACGGGTGCAATCCAGTTTTGCACACACAGAATACTCAGGTTAAACTTGACAAGCCTAGCATATGCATATATGGCCTCGGAACACTAAGACCGAAAGGTCGAGCGTGAATCATATAGTAGATATGATCAACATAGTGATGTTCACCATTGAAAACTACTCCATTTCACGTGATGATCGGTTATGGTTTAGTTGATTTGGATCACGTGATCACTTAGAAGATTAGAGGGATGTCTTTCTAAGTGGGAGTTCTTAAGTAATATGATTAATTGAACTTAAATTTATCATGAACTTAGTCCTAGTAGTATTAGCATATCTATGTTGTAGATCAATAGCTCGCGTTTAGTTCCCCTGTTTGATTTTTGATATGTTCCTAGAGAAAACTAAGTCGAAAGATGTTAGTAGCAATGATGCGGATTGGATCTGTGATCTGAGGTTTATCCTCATTGCTGCACAGAAGAATTATGTCCTTGATGCACTGCTAGGTGAAAAACCTATTGCAGGAGCAGATGCAGATGTTATGAACGTTTGGCTAGCTCAATATGATGACTACTTGATAGTTTAGTGCACCATGCTTAAACGGCTTAGAATTGGGACTTCAAAGACGTTTCGAACGTCATGGACCATATGAGATGTTCCAGGAGTTGAAGTTTATATTTCAAGTAAATACCTGAGTTGAGAGATATGAAGTCTCCAAGAAGTTCTATAGCTAAAAGATGGAGGAGAATAGCTCAAGCAGTGAGCATGTGCTCAGATTGTCTGGGTACTACAATCGCTTGAATCAAGTGGGAGTTAATCTTCCAGATAAAATAGTGATTGACAGAATTCTCTAGTCACCATCACCAAGTTAGTAGAACTTCGTGATGAACTATAATATGCAAGGGATAACGGAAACGATTCCCAAGCTCTTCATGATGCTGAAATCGACGAAGGTAGAAATCAAGAAAAGCATCAAGTGTTGATGGTTAACAAGACCACTAGTTTCAAGAAAAGGGCAAAGGGAAGAAGGGGAACTTCAAGAAGAACGGCAAGCAAGTTGTTGCTCAAGTGAAGAAGCCCAAGTCTGGACCTAGGCCTGAGACTAAGTGCTTTTACTGCAAAGGGACTAGTCACTAGTAGCGGAACTGCCCCAAGTAATTGGCGGATAAGACATATGGCAAAGTGAACATAGGTATATTTGATATAAATGTTATTGATGTGTACTTTACTAATGTTTATAGCAACCCCTTAGTATTTGATACTAGTTCAGTTGCTAAGAATAGTAACTCGAAATGGGAGTTGCAGAATGAACAAAGACTAGTTAAGGGTGAAGTGACGATGTGTATTGGAAATGGTTCCAAGATTGATATGATCATCATCGCACACTCCCTATACTTTCAGGATTAGTGTTAAACCTAAAATAAATGTTATTTGGTGTTTGCGTTGAGCACGAATATGATTTGATCACGTTTATTGCAATACGGTTATTCATTTAAGTTAGAGAATAATTGTTATTCTGTTTACATGAATAAAACCTTCTATGGTTATACACCCAATGAAAATGGTTTGTTGAATCTCGATCGTTGTGATACACATAGTCATAATATTGAAGCCAAAAGATGCAAAGTTAATAATGATAGTGCAACTTATTTGTGGCACTGCCATTTAGGTCATATTGGTGTAAAGCGCATGAAGGAAATCCATGCTGATGGGCTTTTGGAATCACTTGATTATGAATCAGTTGATGCTTGTGAACCATGCCTCATGGGCAAGATGACTAAGACTCCGTTCTCCGGAACAATGGAGCGAGCAACAGATTTGTTGGAAATCATACATACTGATGTATGTGGTCCGATGAATATTGAGGCTCGCGACAGGTATCATTATTTTCTGATCTTCACAGATGATTTGAGCAGATATGAGTATATCTACTTGATGAAACACAAGTCTGAAACATTTGAAAAGTTCAAAGAATTTCAGAGTGAAGTGCAGAATCATCGTAACAAAAATAAAAGTTTCTACGATATGATCGCAGAAGTAAAATATTTGAGTTACGAGTTTGGCCTTGAGTTAAAACAATGTGAAATATTTTCACTACTCACGCCACCTGGAACACCACAGTGTAATGGTGTGTCCGAATATCGTAACCGTACTTTATTAGATATGGTGCGATCTATGATGTCTCTTACCGATTTACCACTATCGTTTTGGGGTTATGCATTAGAGACAACTACATTCACGTTAAATAGGGCACCATCTAAATCCGTTGAGACGACACTGTCTGAACTATTGTTTGGCAAGAAACCTAAGCTGTCGTTTCTTAAAGTTTGAGGTTGCAATGCTTATGTGAAAAAGTTTCAACCTGATAAGCTCGAACCCAAATCTGAGAAGTGCATCTTCATAGAATACCCAAAAGAAAATGTTGGGTGCACCTTCTATCACAGATCCGAAGGCAAGATATTCATTGCTGAGAATGGATCCTTTCTAGAGAAGGAGTTTCTCTCGAAAGAAGTGAGTGGGAGGAAAGTAGAACTTGATGAGGTAACTGTACATGCCCCCTTATTGGAAAGTAGTTCATCATAGAAATCTGTTCCTGTGACTACTACACCAATTAGTGAGGAAGCTAATGATGATGATCATGTAACTTCAGATCAAGTTACTACCGAACCTCATAGGTAAGCCAAAGTAAGATCCGCACCAGAGTGGTACGGTAATCCTGTTCTGGAGGTCATGTTACTTGACCATGATAAGACTACGAACTATGAGGAAGCGATGATGAGCCCAGATTCCGCAAAATGGCTTGAGGCCATGAAATCTGAGATGAGATCCATGTATGAGAACAAAGTATGGACTTTGGTTGACTTGCCCATTGATCAGCAAGCCATTGAGATTAAATGGATCTTCAAGAGGAAGACGGACGCTGATAGTAGTGTTACACTGCTGGAATCAGCTACTTTGCCATCTGCCAGCTCTTTGCCGCCTGCTAGTAGACGGCAAAGAAGCTCTTTTCCATCAGCTACCGAAGAGCAGACGGCAAAGAAACAACGGACAGCAAAACAGGCCTTTGCAATCTACCAGCTCTTTGCCGTCAGCCCTTTGCCATCTGCCAGCTGACGGCAAAGATTCTTTGCCGTCAGCTGGCTGACGGCAAAGAGGGAGGTGGCCCCCACCCCCAGCCCGTTTAGAAAAAACTTAACGCCCCACCTCTTTGTCGTCCGCTAGCGGACGATAAAGAGAGATAAAGGCGGACGACAAAGAGCGGCGGACGACAAAGAGCGGCGGACGACAAAGGGCAGACTAATTAACGACCACCACCCCCGCCCGTTACTCTCTCTGG
>NC_041392.1:191481207-191481702 GCF_002162155.2 Triticum dicoccoides
GTCCCATTGCTTCGGTGAGGGGCTACTTCTTTTTTTCTTTCTGTTTTTTCATTTTTTTTGCTGTTTAATTGTTAGTGCTAGATTGTGTTAGTGTTAGTGTTAGTGTTAGTGTTAGAAAAGAATTAGAAGAATTAGTAGAAGAAGTAGAAGAAGAAGAAAAGAAAAGAAGTAGAAAAAAGATGAAAAAGGAAAAATAAGAAAAGAAGTAGAAGAAGAAGAAAGGAAGAAAAGAAAAGAAGTAGAAAAAAGATGAAAAAAGAATAAGACGAAAAGAAGTAGAAGAAGTAGAAGAAGAAGAAAAGAAGAAAAAAGAAGTAAAAAGTAGAAAAAAGATGAAAGAAGAAGAAGAAGAAGAAGAAAGGAAAGAAGAAGAAGAAGAAGAGAAAGAAAGAAGAAGAAGGATAGAAGGAAACACCCCGACCCCCTGACCCCCCTGACCCCGACACCCCGACACCACACTCCGACCTCGACACGACACCCCGACACCCGACCCCG
>NC_041392.1:191482010-191497630 GCF_002162155.2 Triticum dicoccoides
CCGACACCCCGACACCACACCCCGACCGCGACACGACACCCCGACACCCGACCACCCGACCTCGACACCCCGGCCCCGACACCGATACGACACCCCGACCCCCGACACCTCCCGAAAAGGAGTTCTTTGGCCTTCTAGAGGCTGACGGGGTCATATATTTGTGAATTATTAGTTAGGTCATATATTTTTCGATTTTTTTATGAAAAACATCATATATAATTGTGTTGATCGGGTAGGTTTAAATGTGCAGTTGTTTCATCGCTGCGAGGTTTGGTGTTCGACGACCTCGCCGTGCGTTTGACGAGCTCTGCCCCTTCGTTCGTGGGTGAGCACAAATGACATGTCCTCCTCCCCCATTAATTATTTGCTCTGTTCCGGTGTTCATGCCGATGAAACTTGATAGCTAGCTATATATGTGTCTTGAATCATCAGTATGCGTAACCAATATGTGTCTCCCGTTCGAAAGCGTCATAGTTATAAATATGCATGCATTTGCATATTTATAACCTTGATTCTTTCGAATTGTCCAACGCTATCCATGGACAGCCCGAGTATGTGTAGATTGGGTTCGTTTTCCCATATGCTTTGCTCCGGATCCGACGCATAAATTTCGTCAGTGCCTCCCCTGTTGTTCTCCGGGTACACATCCTCTTTGTTTATTGCAAAGACGTGTATCAGGAGAACAGCGAGGAGGTGCTACCGAAATTTTGCGTCGGATCCAGAGCATAGCATGGGAAAATGAACCCAATCTACACATACTCGGGTGGGATTAGGACCTATCATTACCTATTAGAGTGTAGGTTGCATGGACGTAATAAAATTGACAAAGTAGATCAACTGATTAATATATACATGGTGAATTATATATATAATTGTTGTGTGTCCAGTAGCTCTAAAAGTCCAGATGAGTGATCGTGCGTGGATGTATACTGGTCACACTGGTCAGAACAAATGGAGCGCTGAATGGTTCACAAAAACCAAGGGGTTTGTGCAAGCCGCATTTGCAAATGGCCAGAGGAAAACCTGGTGCCCCTGTTTCCGGTGCGGCAATTGGGAAAAGAGGACAGAGGCTGAAATGGGTAAACACCTGCAGAAGAGTGGCTTTACGCCCGATTATACGGTGTGGACATTTCATGGTGAGTCTGCCCAACATGACCGAGCTGAGGTGGATCGTCGTCGCATCGACGAGCATGGTACCGGGATGGAAAACATGGTGCAAGACTATGATGATGCTCGGGGTTCGGACGAGGAGATGGAGGAATCTGCAAAGGCCTTCAATGAAATGTTGGAGTCTTCAAAACGTCCGCTCCACAAGCACACTGAGCTTTGTCAGTTGGATGCCATCTCACAAGTAATGTCTCTGAAGGCTCAGTTCAACTTGGGCAGAAATGCTACAACGCAATTATGACAGTATTTGGACGCTTTCTACCCAAAGGCCATGTAATGCCTGCAAACCTGTACCAGTCGGACAAAATCCTCTATGCACTGAAGATGCCCTATGAGAAGATACATGCCTGTGAGAAAGGATGTGCCTTATTTAGGCTTGACTATGCGGACTTGAACTATTGTCCCATTTGCAAGTCTTCCAGGTATATTGTGGTAGATAACGAAAACGATTCCCAAGCTCTTCGTGATGCTGAAATCGACGAAGGTAGAAATCAAGAAAAGCATCAAGTGTTGATGGTTAACAAGACCACTAGTTTCAAGAAAAGGGCAAAGGGAAGAAGGGGATCTTCAAGAAGAACGGCAAGCAAGTTGTTGCTCAAGTGAAGAAGCCCAAGTCTGGACCTAGGCCTGAGACTAAGTGCTTTTACTTCAAAGGGACTAGTCACTAGTAACGGAACTGCCCCAAGTAATTGGCGGATAAGAAGGATGGCAAAGTGAACATAGGTATATTTGATATACATGTTATTGATGTGTAATTTACTAATGTTTATAGTAACCCCTTAGTATTTGATACTAGTTCAGTTGTTAAGCATAGTAACTCGAAACGGAAGTTGCAGAATGAACAGAGACTAGTTAAGGGTGAAGTGACGATGTGTATTGGAAATGGTTCCAAGATTGATATTATCATCATCGCACACTCCCTATACTTTCGGGATTAGTGTTAAAACCTAAAATAAATTTTATTTGGTGTTTGCGTTGAGCATGAATATGATTTGATCATGTTTATTGCAATAGGTTATTCATTTAAGTTAGAGAATAATTGTTATTATGTTTACATGAATAAAACATTCTATGGTTATACACCCAATGAAAATGGTTTGTTGAATCTTGATCATAGTGATACACATATTCATAATATTGAAGCCAAAAGATGCAAAGTTAATAATGATAGTGCAACTTATTTGTGGCACTATCGTTTAGGTCATATTGGTGTAAAGCACATGAAGGAAATCCATGCTGATGGGCTTTTGGAATCACTTGATTATGAATCAGTTGATGCTAGCGAACCATGCCTCATGGGCAAGATGACTAAGACTCCGTTCTCCGGAACAATGGAGCGAGCAACAGATTTGTTGGAAAGAATACATACTGATGTATGTGGTCCGATGAATATTGAGGCTCGCGGCAGGTATCATTATTTTCTGATCTTCACAGATGATTTGAGCAGATATGAGTATATCTACTTGATGAAACACAAGTCCGAAACATTTGAAAAGTTCAAAGAATTTCAAAGTGAAGTGGAGAATCATCATAACAAAAATAAAATTTTCTATGATATGATCGCCGAAGTAAAATATTTGAGTTACGAGTTTGGCCTTCAGTTAAAATAATGTGAAATAGTTTCACTACTCACGCCACCTGGAACACCACAGTGTTATGGTGTGTCCGAACATCGTAACCGTACTTTATTAGATATGGTGCGATCTATGATGTCTCTTACCGATTTACCACTATCGTTTTGGGGTTATGCATTAGAGACAACTACAATCACGTTAAACAGGGCACCATCTAAATCCGTTGAGACGACACCGTATGAACTATGGTTTGGCAAGAAACCTAAGCTGTCGTTTCTTAAAGTTTGAGGTTGGAATGCTTATGTGAAAAAGTTTCAACCTGATAAGCTCAAACCCAAATCTGAGAAATGCATCTTCATAGGATACCCAAAAGAAAATGTTGGGTACCTTCTATCACAGATCCGAAGGCAAGATATTCATTGCTGAGAATGGATCCTTTCTAGAGAAGGAGTTTCTCTCGAAAGAAGTGAGTGGGAGGAAAGTAGAACTTGATGAGGTAACTGTACATGCTCCCTTATTGGAAAGTAGTTCATCACAGAAATCTATTCCTATGACTACTACACCAATTAGTGAGGAAGCTAATGATGATGATCATGTAACTTCAGATCATGTTACTACCGAACCTCGTAGGTAAGCCAGAGTAAGATCCGCACCAGAGTGGTACGGTAATCTTGTTCTGGAGGTCATGTTACTTGACCATGACAAGCCTACGAACTATGAGGAAGCGATGATGAGCCCAGATTCCGCAAAATGGCTTGAGGCCATGAAATCTGAGATGAGATCCATGTATGAGAACAAAGTATGGACTTTGATTGACTTGCCCATTGATAAGCAAGCCATTGAGATTAAATGGATCTTCAAGAGGAAGACGGACACTGATAGTAGTGTTACTATCTACAAAGCTAGAATTGTCGCAAAAAGGTTTTCACAAGTTCAAGGTGTTGACTACGATGAGAGTTTCTCACTCGTATCTATGCTTAAGTCTGTCCGAATCATGTTAGCAATTGCCGCATTTTATGAAATCTGGCAAATGGATAAACAAAACTGCATTCCTTAATGAATTTATTGAAGAAGAGTTGTATATGATGCAACCAGAAGGTTTTGTCAATCCTAAAGGTACTAACAAAATATGCAAGCTCCAGCGATCCATCTATGGACTGGTGCAAGCATCTCAGAGTTGGAATATACGCTTTGATAAGTTGATCAAAGCATATAGTTTTATACAGACTTGCGGTGAAGCCTGTATTTACAAGAAAGTGAGTGGGAGCACTACAGCATTTCTGATAAGTATATGTGAATGACATATTGTTGATCGGAGATAATGTAGAATTATTCTGCAAAGCATAAAGAAATGTTTGAAAGGAGTTTTTCAAAGAAAGACCTCGGTGAAGCTGCTTACATATTGAGCATCAAGATCTATAGAGATAGATCAAGACGCTTGATAAGTTTTTCAATGAGTACATACCTTGACAAGATTTTGAAGTAGTTCAAAATGGAACAGTCAAAGAAGGAGTTCTTGCCTTTGTTACAAGGTGTGAAGTTGAGTAAGACTCAAAACCAGACAACGGTAGAAGATAGAGAGAGAATGAAAGTCATTCCCTATGCCTCAGCCATAGGTTCTATAAAGTATGCCATGCTGTGTACCAGACCTATTGTATACCCTGCCCTGTGTTTGGCAAGGGAGTACAATAGTGATCTAGGAGTAGACCACTGGACATTGGTCAAAATTATCCTTAGTGGAATAAGGATATGTTTCTCGATTATGGAGGTGACAAAAGGTTCATCGTAAAGGGTTACGTCGATGCAAGTTTTGACACTGATCCAGATGACTCAAAGTCTCAATCTAGATACATATTGAAAGTGGGAGCAATTAGCTAGAGTAGCTCCGTGCAGAGCATTGTTGACATAGAAATTTGCAAAATACATACGGATCTGAATGTGGCAGACCCGTTGAGTAAACTTCCCTCACAAGCAAAACATGATCACATGTTAGTACTCTTTGGGTATTAATCACATAGTGATGTGAACTAGATTATTGACTCTAGTAAACCCTTTGGGTGTTGGTCACATGACGATGTGAACTATGGGTGTTAATCACATGGTAATGTGAACTATTGATGTTAAATCACATGGTGATGTGAACTAGATTATTGACTCTAGTGCAAGTGGGAGACTGAAGGAAATATGCCCTAGAGGCAATAATAAAGTTATTATTTATTTCCTTATATCATGATAAATGTTTATTATTCATGCTAGAATTGTATTAACCGGAAACATAACACATGTGTGAATACATAGACAAACAATATGTCACTAGTATGCCTCTACTTGACTAGCTCGTTGAATCAAAGATGGTTAAGTTTCCTAGCCATAGACATGAGTTGTCATTTGATTAATGGGGTCAGATCATTAGATAATGATGTGATTGACTTGACCCATTCCGTTAGCATAGCACTTGATCGTTTAGTTTGTTGCTATTGCTTTCTTCATGACTTATACATGTTCCTATGACTATGAGATTATGCAACTCCCGTTTACCGGAGGAATACTTTGTGTGCTACCAAACGTCACAACATAACTGGGTGATTATAAATGTGCTCTACAGGTGTCTCCGAAGGTACTTGTTGGGTTGGCGTATTTCGAGATTAGGATTTGTCACTCCAATTGTCGAAGAGGTATCTCTGGGCCCTCTCGGTAATGCACATCACTTAAGCCTTGCAAGCATTGCAACTAATGAGTTAGTTGCGGGATGATGTATTACGGAACGAGTAAAGAGACTTGCCGGTAACGATATTGAACTAGGTATTGAGATACTGACGATCAAATCTCGGGCAAGTAACATACCGATGACAAAGGGAACAACGTATGTTGTTATGCGGTCTGACTGATAAAAATCTTCGTAGAATATGTAGGAGCCAATATGAGCATCCAGGTTCCGCTATTGGTTATTAACCGGAGACGTGTCTCGGTCATGCCTACATAGTTCTCGAACCCGTAGGGTCCGCACACTTAACATTACGATGACAATTTTATTATGAGTTTATGTGTTTTGATGTACCGAAGGTTGTTTGGAGTCCCGGATGTGATCACGGACATGACGAGGAGTCTCGAAATGGTCGAGACATGAAGATTGATATATAGGAAGCCTATGTTTGGATATCGGAAGTGTTCCGGGTGAAATAGTGATTTTACCGGAGTACCGGAGGGGTTACCGGAACCCCCCGGAGGCTATTGGGCCTTATGGGCCCAAGTGGAGGAAGAGGAGAGGCGGCCAAGGGGCAGCCGCGCGCCCCTCCCCCCAAGTCCGAATTGGAGAAGGAGGGGGGCGGCGCCCCCCTTTCCTTTCCCCTCTCTCCTCCTTCCCCCCCAAGTCCTAATCCAACTAGGAAAAAGGAGGGGAGTCCTACTGTAGCCATGTGCGGTGCCCCCCCTCCACCATAATTCACCTCGATAATACTGTAGCGGTGCTTAGGCGAAGCCCTGCATCGGTAGAACATGAACATCGTCACCACGTCGTCGTGCTGACGAAACTCTCCCTCAACACTCGGCTGGATCAAAGTTCGAGGGACGTCATCGAGCTGAACGTGTGCTGAACTTGGAGGTGTCGTACGTTTGGTACTTGATCGGTCAGATCGTGAAGACGTACGACTACATCAACCGCGTTGTGCTAACGCTTCCACTTTCGGTATACGAGGGTACGTGGACAACACTCTCCCCTCTCGTTGCTATGCATCACCATGATCTTGCGTGGGCGTAGGAAATTTTTTGAAATTACTACGTTCCCCAACAAGTAGGGCGCGCCCCCACCCTCATGGTGGCCTCGGGACTCTTCTGGCCCATCTCCGGTACTCCGTGGGCTTCTTCTGGTCCAAAAATGGTCTCCGTGAAATTTTAGGTCAGTTGGACTCCGTTTGGTTTTCCTTTTCTGTGAGACTCAAAAACAAGGGATAAACAGAAACTAGCACTGGGCTCTAGGTTAATAGGTTAGTCCCGAAAATCATATAAAATACCATATAAATGCATATAAAACATCCTGGATGGATAATATAATAGCATGGAACAATCAAAAATTATAGATATGTTGGAGACGTATCAAGCATCCCCAAGCTTAATTCCTGCTCGTCCTCGAGTAGGTAAATGATAAAAACAGAATTTTTGATGTGGAATGCTACCTAACATATTTATCAATGTAATCTTCTTTATTGTGGCATGAATATTCATATCTGAAAGATTCAAGACAAAAGTTTAATATTGACATAAAAATAATAATACTTCAAGGATACTAACTAAGCAATCATGTATTCTCAAAATAACATGGCCAAAGAATGTTCATCCCTACAAAATCATATAGTTTGGTCATGCTCCATTTTTGTCACACAAGAATGCTCTCATCATGCACAACCCCGATGACAAGCCAAGCAATTGTTTCATACTTTAGTAATCTCAAACTTTTTTCAACTTTCATGCAATATATGAGCCTGAGCCATGGATATATCACTATGGGTGGAATAGAATATAATGATGGGGGTTATGTGGAGAAGA
This sequence comes from Triticum dicoccoides, assembly GCF_002162155.2. Classification (NCBI taxonomy): domain Eukaryota; kingdom Viridiplantae; phylum Streptophyta; class Magnoliopsida; order Poales; family Poaceae; genus Triticum; species Triticum dicoccoides. The sequence goes on from NC_041392.1 coordinate 191,489,294, forward strand.
CAAAAAAGGAGAAAGTCTCACATCGACGCGGCTAATCAACGGGCTAGGGAGATGCCCATCAATTGATGTCAATGCAAGGAGTAGGGATTGCCATGCAACGGATGCACTAGAGCTATAAATGTATGAAAGCTTAACAAAAGAAACTAAGTGGGTGTGCATCCAACTTGCTTGCTCACGAAGACCTAGGGCATTTGAGGAAGCCCATTGTTGGAATATACAAGCCAAGTTCTATAATGAAAAATTCCAACTAGTATATGAAAGTGACAAAACAAGATCATGGTGCTACTTTGAAGCACAATTGTGGAAAAAAGGATAGTAGCATTGTCCCTTTTTATTTATTTTCTCTTTTTTGGGTCTTTCCCTTTTTTTGTTTGGCCTTTCTTCGGGACAATGCTCTATTAATGATGATCATCACACTTCTATTTATTTACCACTCAATGATTACAACTCGATACTAGAACAAAGTATGACTCTATATGAATGCCTCCGGTGGTGTACCGGGATGGGAAATGAATCAAGAGTGGCATGCATGATAATTTATGCATGGTGGCTTTGCCACAAATACAATGTCAACTACATGATCATGCAAGGCAATATGACAATGATGATGTGTGTCATGATGAACGGAAGGGTGGAAAGTTGCATGGCAATATATCTCGGAATGGCTATGGAAATGCCACAATAGGTAGGTATGGTGGCTGATTTGAGGAAGATATAAGGAGTTTTATGTGTGACAGAGCGTATCATATCACGGGGTTTGGATGCACCGGCGAAGTTTGCACCAACTCTCAAGGTGAGAAAGGGCAATGCACGGTACCGAAGAGGCTAGCAATGATGGAAGGGTGAGAGTGCGCATAATCCCTGGACTCAACATTAGTCATAAAGAACTCACATACTTATTGCAAAAATCTACAAGTCATCAAAGACCAAGCACTACGCGCATGCTCCTAGGGGGATAGATTGTTAGGAAAAGACCATCGCTCGTCCCCGACCGCCACTCATAAGAAAGGCAATCAAAGAAACACCTCATACTTCAAATTTGTCACACAACGGTTACCATACGTGCATGCTACGGGACTTGCAAACCTCAACACAAGTATTTCTCAAATTCACAATTACTCAACTAGCACGACTCTAATATTACCATCTTCATATCTCAAAACAATTATCAAGTATCAAACTTCTCATAGTATTCAATGCACTTTATATGAAAGTTTTTATTATACCCATCTTGGATGCCTATCATATTAGGACTAGTTTCATAACCAAAGCAAATTACCATGCTGTTGTAAAATACTCTAAAAATAATATAAGTGAAGCATGAGAGTTCATCTATTTCTTCATAATAAAACCACCGCCGTGCTCTAAAAGGATATAAGTGAAGCACTAGAGCAAATGACAAACTACTCCAAAAGATATAAGTGAAGATCAATGAGTAGTCGAATAATTATGCAACTATGTGAAGACTCTCTAACATTTAAGAATTTCAGATCTTGGTATTTTATTCAAACAGCAAGCAAAATAAAATAAAATAAAATGATGCTCCAAGCAAGACACATATCATGTGGTGAATAAAAATATAGCCTCAAGTAAAGTTACCAATGGACGAAGACGAAAGAGGGGATGCCTTCCGGGGCATCCCCAAGCTTAGGCTTTTGGTTGTCCTTGAATTTTACATTGGGGTGCCTTGGGAATCCCCAAGCTTAGGCTCTTTCCACTCCCTATTCCATAATCCATCAAATCTTTACCCAAAACTCGAAAACTTCACAACACAAAACTCAACAGAAAATCTCATGAGCTCCGTTAGTATAAGAAAACAAACCACCACTTAAGGTACTGTAATGAACTCATTCTTTATTTATATTGGTGTTAAACCTACTGTATTCCAACTTCTATATGGTTCATACCCTCCGATAGTAGCCATAGATTCATCAAAATAAGCAAACAACACACGAAAAACAGAATCTGTCAAAAACATAACAGTCTATAGTAATCTGTAGGTTTCGAATACTTATGTAACCCCAAAAATTATGAAATAAATTGGTGGATGTGAGTAATTTTTCTATTAATCATCTTCAAAAATAATCAACCTAATCGCACTGTCCAGTAAAAAATGGCAGCAAATCTCGTGAGCGCTAAAGTTTCTGTTTTTTACAGCAAGATCACAAAGACTTCACCCAAGTCTTCCCAAAGGTTCTACTTGGCACAAACACTAATTAAAACATAAAAGACACAATAATAACATAGGATAGATGATTTATTTATTACTAAACAGGAACAAAAAGCAAGGAACAAAAATAAAATTGGGTTGCCTCCCAACAAGCGCTATCGTTTAATGCCCCTAGCTAGGCATGATGATTTCAATGATGCTCGCATAAAAGATAAGAATTGAAACATAACGGGAGCATCATGAAGCATATGACAAGCACATTTAAATCTAACCCACTTCATATTCATAGGGATTTTGTGAGCAACCACTTGTGGGAACGAAAATTAACTAGCATAGGAAGGCAAGGCAAGAATAACTTCAAGATTTTAAGCACATAGAGAGGAAACTTGTTATTATTGATATTCCTACAAGCATATATTCCTCCCTAATAATAATTTTCAGTAGCATCATGAATTAATTCAACAATATAACCATCACATAAATCATTCTTTTCATGATCTACAAGCATAGAATTTTTATTACTCTCCGCATAAGCAAATTTCTCCTCATTCAGAATAGTGGGGGTATCATAAGAAACTCGAATACAACAAATTGTTTCCACATTAAAGGAGTAATGTTCAGAAAAAGGGTAATCATAATCATGACAAGTTTTATAAATATAATCATCACTACTTTTTATAGCATAAGTGTCATCACAATAATCATCATAAGTAGCGACTTTGTTCTCATCATAATCAATTGAAACCTCTTCCAAGATAGTGGAATCATTATGAAATAAAGTCATGACCTCTCCAAATCCACTTTTATAATTATCACAATAAGATTCAACATCCTCCAAAATAGTGGGATCATTACTTCCTAAAGTTGACACTCTTCCGAACCCACTTTCATCAATATAATTATCATAAATAGGAGGCATGATATCATCATAGTAAATTTGCTCATCAAACCTTGGGAGACTAAAAATATCATCTTCATTAATCATAGCATACCAAAGCTTGGGACAAACATTAATTGCAGCAAATACATTCTCAAACATGTCATTCTCATCCAACATAGCATCCCCAAGCTTGAGCCTTTTCATATCATAAGCATAAGCACTCTCATCATTAATAGTATGGATAGCACCAATAATATAACAATTATGATCATCACAATGAGTAATAGGAGCAACATCATTTGGGAGGGATACATTTTTACGTTTGCCTCTCCATCTTTTCTTTCTCTTCTTCACATCATGTGTGGGTTTAATCCTCTTTTCGGAGCTCCTTATTAATGAGATTGGTTGAATAGAAGGCTCCTCCTCATTACCTGATTCACCATAAGAAATAATAGGAGGATATTGGGAAGTCTCTTCCCTTTCATTAGTATTCTCTTCATCTTCTATTTATTTTCTTGTCTTTATGTAATTGGTAATATAAGGATTTTTAATGCAATTCACCGCACAATACATATAAATTTCCTCTAGATAAAAATCAAGAACTTTATCAAGGTCAAATTATGGAATATCCTTAGTTATACGTTTCATTTCTTCATAACCTAGAAGTAAACTAAGTTCAATATGATGTGCAAGGGAAATCAAGTCATCACCATTTTTGGACACGATTCGATCATGAAACAATTTGCATTGGATATTTAAATGACCATGTTCATTGCAAAGTTCACAAGGATGGCGAAGAAAATTTAAATTTTCAGCACAAACATCTAGCCTTTCTTGCAAAATCTATCTTCCCTATTTGGTGTGTACTTGCAAACTCTATGCACTCCACAAAAATTGACATGCTTATAAGAGACATTTTCATCATGACTAGTGCAATCATTATTAGTATCATGGATATTCAAAGAATTCATACTACTAACATTGCAATCATGCTCATCATCCAAAGATTTAGTGCCAAACATTCTAATGCATTCTTCTTCTAATACTTTGGCACAATTATCAGAATCCTTATTTTCATGAAAGACATTAAAAAGATGAAGCATATGAGGTATCCTCAATTCCATTTTTTGCAGTTTTCTTTTATAGACTAAACTAGTGATAAAACAAGAAACAAAAAGATTCGATTGCAAGATCTAAAGATATACCTTCAAGCGCTAACCTCCTAGGCAACGGCGCCAGAAAAGAGCTTGATGACTACTACACAATCTTCTTCCTGTAGACGTTGTTGGGCCTCCAAGTGCAGAGGTTTGTAGGACAGTAGCAAATTTTCCTCAAGTGGATGGCCTAAGGTTTATTAATCCGCTGGAGGCGTAGGATGAAGATGGTCTCTCTCAAACAACCCTGGAACCAAATAACAAAGAGTCTATTGTGTCCCCAGCACACCCAATACAATGGTAAATTGTATAGGTGCACTAGTTCGGCGAAGAGATGGTGATACAAGTGCAATATGGATGGTAGATATAGGTTTTTGTAATCTAAAAATATCAAAACAGCAAGGTAACTAATGATAAAAGTGAGCGAAAACGGCATTGTAATGCTAAGAAACAAGGCCTAGGGTTCATACTTTCACTAGTGCAAGTTCTCTCAACAATAATAACATAATTGGATCATATAACTATCCCTCAACATGCAACAAAGAGTCACTCCAAAGTCTCTAATAGCGGAGAACAAATGAAGAGATTATTGTAGGGTACGAAACCACCTCAAAGTTATTCTTTTCGATCAATCCATTGGACAAAACAGCCCTAGAGTTTATAGTAAAATAACACCTTAAGACACAAATCAACCAAAACCCTAATGTTACCTAGATACTCTAATGTCACCTCAAGTATCTGTGGGTATGATTATGTAACACCCACGATGTGGCTATATCTCCCACGTGTCGGAGCACGACTTAGAGGCATAACCGCATTGTAGGCTTGTCGCAAGAGGGGTAATCTTTACACATCCCATGTACTGAATAAGAAAGAGGTACAGAGTTGGCTTACAATCGCCACTTCACACAATACATAAATATAGCATTACATCAACCAGATACAATCAAGGTCCGACTACGGAACCAAAATAAAGACAACCCCAAATGCGAAAGATCCCCGATCGCCCCAATTGGGCTCCACTACTGATCGTCTAGAAAGGAAACATAGTAACATCATGAGTCCTCATCGAACTCCCACTTGAGTTCAGTCGCATCCCCTGGACCGGTATCATCGGCACCTGCATCTGGTTTTGGAAGTAATCTGTGAGTCACGGGGACTCAGCAATCTCACACACTCGCGATCAAGATTATTTAAGCTTATGGGTAGGGAAAGGTATGAGGTGGAGCTGCAGCAAGCACTAGCATATATGGTGGCTAACATACGCAAATGAGAGCAAGAAGAGAAAGGCAAAGCACGATCGAGAATCTACGATCAAGAAGTGATCCTAGAACTACTTACGTTCAAGCATAACACGAGACCGTGTTCACTTCCCGGACTCCACCAAAAATAGACCATCATGGCTACACACGCTGTTGATTCATTTTAATTAAGTTAAGTTTCAAGTTCTCTACAAACGGACATTAACAAATTCCCATCTGCCCATAACCATGGGCACTGCTTTTGAAAGTTCAAATCCCTGCAGGGGTGTCCCAACTTAGCCCATCACAAGCTCTCACGGTCAACGAAGGATATTCCTTCTCCCGGGACGACCCGATCAGACTCGGAATCCCGGTTACAAGACATTTCGACAATGGTAAAACAAGACCAGCAAAGCCGCCCGATGTGCCAACAAATCCCAATAGGAGTCGCACGTATCTTGTTGTCAGGGCACACCGGATTGTCCAAACTTCCGGTAGGCCAACCCAGAGTTGCCCCTGGTGGCCACCGGTGGCTGACAAGTTGGACCAACACTCAAAGGAGCACTGGCCCGAGGGTTTAAAATAAAGATGACCCTTGACTCCGCGGAACCCAAGGGAAAAAGGCTTAGGTGGCAAATGGTAAAACCAAGGTTGGGCCTTGCTGGAGGAGTTTTATTCAACGTGAACTGTCAAGGGGTTCCCATTATAACCCAACCGCGTAAGGAACGCAAAATCAAGGAACATAACATCGGTATGGCGGAAACTAGGGCGGCAAGAGTGGAACAAAACACTAGGCATAAGGCCGAGCCTTCCACCCTTTACCAAGTATATAGGTGCATTAAAGTAAACAAGATATAATAATGATATCCCAACAATAATCATGTTCCAACAAGGAACAAACTCCAATCTTCACCTGCAACTAGCAACGCTATAAGAGGGGCTGAGCAAAGCGGTAACATAGCCAAACAACGGTTTGCTAGGACAAGGTGGGTTAGAGGTTTGACATGGCAATATGGGAGGCATGAAAAAGCATGTGGTAGGTATCGCGGCATAGGCATAGCAATAAAGCGAGAAACTAGCAAGCAAAGATAGAAGTGATTTCGAGGGTATGGTTATCTTGCCTGCAAAGTTCTCCGAGTTGACATAAGCTTGATCCTCGTAAGCGTACTCAACGGGTTCCTCGATCACGTACTCGTCTCCTGGCTCTACCCAAAGCAAGAACACAAGCAAAGGGAACCACAATCAACCACGGTGCAATGCGCAAGCAACATGATGCAAAACATGGCATGCTATGCGGGATATGATATGCAATGCATATGCGTGCTTCAGAAGGTAAAGATTGAATCAGGCCTCAACTTGGCAAACCAAGAGCGCCGCTGGAAAGATGAGTTGATTTCGGTCGAAATCGATATGAAGATCACCGGAAACGGATGCACAGTTTGCAAATGGCAAGCAAAACAATAATGGCACTATTCTGCGATTAACAGCATGATGCCATCTAGAATGCAACAATAAACTAAGCTATTGCACTCCAACATAGCAACAAAGCACATGGAAGTGATCCACTCAAGATGCTTGACAAAAGATGAAGACTGAGCTACGGCTAAATCACACAATAGCAGGCTCAAACAAGCATGGCAAAAGTGCAAAAGATATCAGGCTCATAGACTTAGTGAAAAAAACAATATGTCAGGATTTAACATCAGGAAGCAATGTTTAGAGCAAGTTATCAACATGCTACAGGATCATATCATGGGAAAGCAAGGCATGGAATGAAACTACTCAAAGCATATAACAAAAGTCCGTTACTGACCATAAGCCAAAAAGGATCAGAAAATATGATGGCACCCATGTAAACATAGCAAATTTCGTTAACAGATTTAGACTTAGCAGAAAACTGGACATGGAAAAAACAGAGTTACGTAGGCATGTTTGCGAGCTCGGTGCACTCACCACAAGGCATTGCATGACAAACTAAGCATACACCCAGCAAGAAAACATGATCAAGTAACTAACCATGGCAAGAACAACCTCATAGCATGCAAGGATCAACTACAACAACCTTGGCAAAAAATGATTAACACGTAAACAATCTGCCAGGAACATTTTACAGCGAAAGTAGAGCAAGATTGAGTCATTCTAGGGTACTCCATAATTGCAAACAAAGACATGGATGGATAGGACATAACAATATCTCAAAATCATCCTTACTAAACATGCTCAAAAGAGGCATGGATCACTCTGTAGCAACATGAATACATGGCATAAAAATAACACCAGGCAAATGACTTAGAAGAATTCTAAGTCCCTGAAATCAGCAACATCACGAGAGCTACTTTGCATGCTTGTGCTAGTCACCACATTGATCACAAAAATACATGGCATACACCCTTGTAAAGATGGCATGGCATAGCCCAAAACACATGTAGGGTTCAAGTTCATAGGAGGCACACATTAAACATGGAAAAAATGACAAATGTCTATAATCTATTAAGAAACAGAAACTAACATTTTATAGCACTCTTGCAACAGCATTTTAGGCATCAAGATGGACTCAAACAAGCATGGTGCAATGGAATGAAATGAAGATCACATCCAGGCGAACAATTTGATATCTCGCATGCACAAAACAGAGCTACAGATGATGAGATATGGTGCGATGAACATGCCTAGAAAATATATGCAGGAAAAGACTTAGTGAGAAAAAGGGGTCAACCCTAGATATTTTTGGATCCGATCCAGATCTGGCGCACGCTTCCTGAAGTTCGCCGGAGTCGCAGTCGGCCGGAGAGGAAGAAGGAGAGGCCGGGCGGAGGAGCTCAGGCCGGTTGGAGGGACGCCGGAGCGCGGCCGGGGCGACGGAGGGCGGCGCAGCAACCGGGTCGCGGTGCG
>NC_041392.1:191498003-191508778 GCF_002162155.2 Triticum dicoccoides
CGGCGGGGCAGAGCGGGCCGCAGGGCGAAGACGGGCCCGGCGGGCTTCGCCAGGGAAGTGGGCGCGGGCGCCACGTGGCGGCCTGCGAGTGGACGGGGCGTGGCGGCGGACGTGTCCGACGCCGTCCGGACGTGTCCGGCATGGAGAGGGACTAGGTTAGGGTTGGTTTCATCCGCGAATTTTGGAGGGGAGGCCTATTTATAGGTAGAGGGAGCTAGGAGAGTCCAAATGAGCTGTTATTTTCGGCCACGCGATCGTGATCGAATGACCAAGAGGATGGAGGGGGTTTAGCTGGGTTTTGGGCCACTTTGGAGGGGCGTTGGGCTGCAACACACATGAGGGCTTTACGGTTCCTCGGTTAACCGTTGGAGTATCAAACGAACTCCAAATGGCACGAAACTTTACAGGCGGTCTACCGGTAGCGTACCAAGGCTGCTTGGCAAATCTCGGTCCAATCCGAGAATGTTTAACACCCGCACGCGAAAAGAGGCAAAAGGGGACACCGGAGGACGTAGGAGTGCTGGATCGCAAAACGGACAACGGGGAAAATGCTTGGATGCATGAGACGAACACGTATGCAAATGCGATGCACATGATGACATGATATGAGATGCATGACATGGACAAAAAGCAAAACAAAGACAAAACCCAACCACGAGGGAATATCATAACTTAGAGCCAAGAATGGCAAGAGTTGGAATACAAATATGGCAAGTTACATGCGGGGCGTTACAACACTCCACCACTACGAAAGGATCTCGTCCCGAGATCTAGGACTGGAAAAACTCTGGATATTCGGAACAGAGGTGGTCCTCGCGTTCCCAGGTGGCTTCACGGTCGGAATGGTGTGACCACTTCACTTTCAGGAATTTGATAGACTTGTTGCGAGTCTTGCGCTCAGTTTCTTCAAGAATAGCAACGGGATGCTCATGATAAGACAAGTCTTCTTGGAGATCAATCTCTTCAAAGTTGATGGTGCGGTCAGGAGTCTTGAAACACTTGCGAAGCTGAGACACATGAAACACGCCGTGCACATTTGCAAAGTTGGATGGAAGCTCAAGTTGATAGGCGAGATCGCCTCTTTTGCCAATGATCTTGAAAGGACCCACGTATCTAGGGGCCAGCTTCCCTTGATACCGAAGCGATGAGTACCTTTCATTGGAGAGACGCGGAGGTAGACATGGTCTCCGATCTCAAATGCCAAGTCACGATGCTTGCTATCATAGTAACTCTTCTGGCGCAATTGCGCGGCTTTGAGATTTTCACGAATGACTTTGCACATTTCTTCAGCCTCTGTGATCAAGTCATTGCCAAAAAGTTGACGTTCACTAGTCTCTGACCAATTAAGAGGAGTACGACACTTTCTGCCATAAAGAATCTTGAATGGGGCCTTGCCCGAACTCGCTTGGAAGCTGTTGTTGTAGGAGAACTCGGCATATGGAAGACAATCTTCCCACTTCATACCAAAAGAAATGACACATGCCCTGAGCATATCTTCAAGAATTTGATTTACTTGCTCGACTTGGCCACTAGTTTGAGGATGAAAGGCTGTGTTGAACCGAATGTTGGTGCCCATGGCCTTCTGAAAGGAGTCCCTGAACTTAGAGGTAAAGATGCTTCCATGATCTGAAGATATCAACTGCGGAATGCCGTGCAAGGAGACAATCCTGGAGGTATATAGCTCTGCCAACTGAGCTGCTGTGATAGGTTTTTTGATAGGAAGAAAATGAGCCACTTTAGTGAGCTTGTCGATGACGACGAAGATAGCATCATTGCCACGCTTGGACTTGGGAAATCCATTCACGAAGTCCATCTCAATATGGTCAAACTTCCATTCTGCAATGGCAAGAGGTTGGAGGAGACCAGTTGGTCGTTGGTGTTCTGCTTCCACTCTTCTGCAGAAATCACATTCATTCACGAACTGAGCAATCTCGCGCTTCATTCGAGTCCACCAATATGACTGCTTGAGGTCATGGTACATCTTTGTACTTCCAAGATGAATAGACAGGAGTGAATTGTGAGCCTCGTTCATAATGACTTTATGAAGGTCACCCTTAGGAACAACAATGCGATCCTCGAAGAATAGAGTATCTTTGTCATCAAGGCGATAGCACTTATACTTGGGTTGGCTCTTGGCAATCCCAATCTTCACCTTATTCACAATAGCATCAAGAAGTTGAGCCTCACGAATCTGATCTTCCAAAGTAGGAGAGACTTGGAGGTTGGCAAGGAATCCTTGAGGAACAACTTGGAGATTAAGTTTACGGAAAGCTTCACAAAGATCCGGTTGAACGGGCTTGAGAATCAAACTGTTGCAGTAAGCCTTCCTGCTCAAAGCGTCAGCAATGACATTGGCCTTGCCTGGAGTATATTCAATACTTGGATTATACTCTTGAATCATTTCGACCCAACGAGTCTGCCTGAGGTTGAGGTTGGATTGAGTGAAGATGTACTTGAGACTCTTATGATCAGTGAAGATGTCCACTTTCCTTCCCAACAAGAGATGTCTCCATGTTAAAAGAGCATGGACAAGTGCCGCCAAATCGAGGTCATGAGTGGGGTAGTTCTTTTCGTTGGGCTTCAATTGGCAAGAGGTATAGGCCACAACTTTCTTCTCTTGCATTAACACAGCACCGAGACCTTGAAGGGAAGCATCACACCTCAAATGGTTTGGATTCATCAGGAGGAGTCAGAACTCGAGTTGTGACTAACTTCTCTTTGAGGGTGTTGAAGGCAATGTCACATTCAGGCGTCCAGACATACTTCACATGCTTCTGGAGAAGGTTGGAAAGAGGCTTCGCGATCTTAGAGAAATTCTCAACAAATCTTCGACAATAGCTTGCGAGCCCAAGAAAGTTGCGGAGCTGCTTCACATTCTGAGGCTGTTCCCAATTCAAAATTGCAGACACCTTCTCAGGATTAATAGCTATGCCCTTGATGGAGATGATATGCCCAAGGTATAGAACCTCATCGAGCAAAAACTCGCACTTTGAAAACTTCCCATAGAACTGATGTTCTCTGAGTTTGTCCAGCACCAATCTCAAGTGCTTGGCATGATCCTCCTTGTTCTTGGAAAAGACCAAAATGTCATCGAGATAGACCAAGATGAAGTCATTTGTGTAAGGGTTGAAGATGAAGTGCATCATGCGAGAGAATCTTGGAGGAGCGTTGACAAGGCCGAAAGACATGACAATGTATTCATAGGAACCATAGCTTGTCCTGAATGCAAAGCTGATGATAGCCCATATGGAGGTCAAGCTTGGAGAATACTTGAGCACCTTTGAGTTGTTCGAAAAGCTCATTAATGTTGGGAAGTGGGTACTTGTTCTTTATGGTCTTCTTGTTCAATGGACGGTAGTCGACGCAGAGTCGGTCTGTGCCATCCTTCTTCTTGAAAAAAAGAACACCACAAACCCATGGAGAAGAACTCGGTCGGATCAGACCCATACGCTCTTGTATATCGAGTTGTTTCTTCAGCTCCTTCAACTCTTCAGGTCCAAGCTTGTAAGGATGTTTGCAAACAGGTTCCGTGCCAGGCTCGAGATCAATGACGAATTCAACTGGCCATTGAGGAGGCATTCCGCTCTTCTGGAAAGACGTCTTGATATTCACAAACAATTGGAAACTGAGAGATGGCATCCAACTCGCCCTTCTCGTTGAGAGAAAACAGTCAAATGGTATCATCACGAGCGGTAAAGACAATCACATCCTCAGACGAGTGTGTCAATTGAATCTGCCTGACAGCACAATCAAGTTGAGCCTTGTGCTTAGAAAGCCAGTCCATACTGAGAATTAGATCAATATCCGAGTTACCAAGAACAATTGGAGAGGACAAAAACTTATAGTCGCCCATCGTGATAGAAATATCCGGAACCATAGATCTTGGGTTCATGAATTTACCCGGAGAGACAACTGGTAACTGCCTAGGCAAATCTTGAGAAGGCAGTCTTGAAATGAAACAATGCGATGCACCAGTATCAAAAAGGACTTTTGCAGGAATATCGTTAACAGGAAGGTTACCCATGATCACTTCTGACGAGTCCTCTGCCTGAGCTGCGTTCATCAAGCTGACCTTTGCAGACTTGGTATTATGCTTGACCACTGCATTGCTAGCAGATCTCACAGGAGGAGGAAGACGCCTCTGGTTGAAGCATTTGTTTACATAGTGACCCTTCTGCTGACACTTGTTGCACGTAACCTCTGAAAGCGGCCGGTGATACGAAGCACTTGACCTTGGAGCATGAGACGAAGTTTTGTTCTAAAAGCCTGGTTTGGGTGGGTGGGAAGATCCATTGCCACCTTTGCTCTTCTGCTGATAAGGCTGACGGAATGGAGGAGGAGGAGGAGGCAACCAATACTTTTGCTGCTTAGCTGCCACTTGAGTTGAAGAAGAAGAAGGAGTTGCATCCCTGACTCTCTTCTTAGATGCACCGCACTTGAGCTGAGCGGCCTCTTGCTTCAGTGCCATGTTGTAGAATTCATCATACTTTTTCAGCTCAAAAAGCACAAGAGCTAGTTGCAGATCTTCTCTGAGGCCACCTCTGAATTGATAAATCATACTCTTCTCGTCAGGGACGTCTTGCTTGGCGAAATGAGCGAGCCTCTGGAACAGGATGTTGTATTGGTAAACAGACAAGCTGCCTTGCTTCAGATTGCGGAACTCCTCACACTTACTCTCAACAACACTCTAAGGAATGTGGTGAGCTTTGAAGTCTTGGCGGAAATCATCCCAGGTAATCACATGACCTCCTCTGGAATCTTTGTATTGTTGATACCACTCAGCAGCTTGGTCTTTGAGTTGGAATGAAGCAAACTTGACAAAGTCCTCAGGCCTGACGTTGCTGCACTCAAAATGTTTGCAGATATCCATGAGCCAATCGTCAGCGTCTGTGGCCTCGACACAGTTACTGAAAGACTTCGGCTGGTTTGTGAGGAACTGGTTGAGGGTAGCAAATTGAGTTTGATTGTTGCCATTGCCTTGATTTCCTTGGTTGCGCTCTTGCAAGAGTTGCATAATCAGCTGCGTGTTGGCGTTGGTAGCGGTCATCACAGCTTGCCATGCCTCCGGAGGTGGAGGTGGTGGCGGTGGTTCCGGATTCTGACGCGTTGGAGGAGCCATCCTGAAGAGGGTGACATCCGTTAGCATCTTGACAGACATATATTCAAGCTGAATCAATGGATTGAAATTGCAACATATAGCCTTAACATTCGAACAAGAATGAACGAATGAATTCCAAAGTAAATAATCACACTTCCATAAATTTAGAAGCCACTTAGATAGAGGTAGATGAATAAAACAACAAGGTACAGATATGAACAAATACTTGGTAAGGATTACCCAATTACGAACCAAATATCTGCGGAAGAAATACTAGAGCTACATGAATTCCCACCTATGAAACTCCCGAAACTTTCCAGTTATGCAATCAGGTGTTGGGGATACAGGGGAAGGATAATATCTCACCCAAAACTAGCAAATCCTACATCCAGCTGTATCCATCCTTCAACACATAACCAAGAAACCTTCGGAAATCATTTACCTCAACCTTCGAAAAGCATCCGTTATACGAGTTATGGCAATACTCTCGAACTCCCGCCCCAGTACTGGGTGACGTCGAGGTTATCTCACCAACAACTGCATAAAGGAGATTTTCGATGTCGGTGAACTCAGGTATTCTAGAACTGCAACAATAAAATTGTGACGGCAACACCTCGGAGCTCAACTCCCCGGGACACTGCCACAACCCCTAAATGCCAGGAGGCACCAAGAACAATGTTCTCGTCACAAAACCATCGGAACGATTCCAAGATACCCGCGTGATCCTAAATTTTTTTTAGTGAAATTTGAGAAGAGAAGAGTCAAAACTCTACGTCGGGATATCCTCACCAGAGCGACGAAGGGACTGAGGAGTAAAAAAATCCTACTCTCCTATATATAATCCTAAAAGACTCAAAACATTTTTCTAGACTCAACAACGCCAACGATTCGATCAAGCAGGGGGCTCCTAAGTTGGGGATGACTCTGATTACCAACTTGTAACACCCACGATGCGGCTATATCTCCCACGTGTCAGAGCACGACTTAGAGGCATAACCACATTGTGGGCATGTCGCAAGAGGGCTAATCTTTACACATCCCATGTACTGAATAAGAAAGAGGTACAGAGTTGGCTTACAGTCGCCACTTCACACAATACATAAATATAGCATTACATCATCCAGATACAATCAAGGTCCGACTATGGAACCAAAATAAAGACAACCCCAAATGCGAACACTACAAGAAATATGTCAACTTGCGACCCTCACTATTGGTCACTGAAAGGTCATTGATTTTCATTTGCGACCTTTTTGTGACAAAAAACAGAAAGTCAAAAGCTGGAGGTCGTAAACTGAAATTAACGACCTTCTCTGTGAGAAGGTTGTGGAATTCCATGACCAAAACAAAAGGTCGTTGATTCTATGACCTTCTGTTTTGGTCGGTAGCTCTCTGCCTAGTCCATGTCGGATCCAACCTGGCAAAATTGCGACCAAATGAAAAGGTCGTTGGTTAAAATCAGCCCGGTCCAATTCAACCAATTATATGGGCCAAGCCCAACAATTCAGCCCATTTAATGTTATTTTTTTAATTCTAGTCAGCTACATGGACCACCACAAGGGCCAAGCCCAACAATTCAGCATTTTTTTCATGGGCCATGGCCTTTTTGCGACCCATTTCTTTTTTGAACCTCAATTTTTTTGCACTCCAATTTCTATTTCATTTTAATTTTCGGCCTCTATTCACATTTCGGCCACTTCTTGATTTGGCTACATGTATTTACCAAATAATATTTATATCATAGACATACAAACAGCCCAAATTCAATGCCAATATATTTTCTTGTCCAAAAATGCATTTCAGGTAAACAATATTATTCTAAGAATACGTACAACTCCCAGCATTTGAGTAACAAGTTAGCAAGCACATATACATCAAATTCTCAGGAAAATCATTAGTACATCCAAATTCCAAGGACAACATTACAACAAAGTCCTGCATCTCCCTAGGTGCAGAAGCAGAGATACAAGAGTGTGCATGCATGCCTAGATCCTGCATGCCTTGCTTCTTCCAACTTCTTCGTCCTAGAGCTCCCGACGAAACATGAATGACAACCATCATCTGAATGGTATAAAATAGTATGGTTAGAAACACAATAAAAGCACATCTAACAGCATGTTAAGTTGTAGGCAGTTTGTCCATTAATTGTAATCACTTAGTAGTTATCCGCCTAAGCAAACACAAAAGTACAATGCTTGAGATACATGTATGCAGCAAGAAAAACATGCAATGTGATGACAGTATTAGCGAACAATAACTCTGGAAGTAAAAAGAACATAAATAATACAACAATCTCTAGAACACCCAGGTAGTAACTAGAATGGTTGCTTGCTGTTCATGAGTGTCAATCATCAGCATGCGTGTACATCAAAAAGAAAACAATAGGATTCATCTAGCGCATATACAGCAACCAGCAAACATCTAACATCATTACATTACCGCAAAAGAAAAGTCCAGAATTCCCAAAAGGGTGCATTCTAACAAAATTGACAACAAATTCCATGTACATAAATATGAGATCATTTGTGAAGATTCCAAGATGTTTGCCATTCCATGTACAAAGGCCACCAGCATTAGTGTACTGCTGCTGGGGCCAGAACCAAACAAATGCAATGGCTAACACTAATGTAAGCAGCAAAGCAGATCTACCCACTAGTACATTCCAGCTTCATACAATACTAGAAAGGGCAAATAAAACAATAGGCATGCATAGTGAAATGTTTGCTTTTACAGATCTTACAGAATGATTTGTATAAAATATGCATTTAATATAGGCTTCATGAAGATGGGTACAAAAAGAAGGTACTTCAACCACTTTGCACAACAAGATCAGAAGCAGGAAAAAATGAGAAGACAGCACAATGTTTGTGGTGGAGAACATGTGTAGCTTCAGCAGCACCATGCATGTCCACAAGCAATATGTGCTTAACAGATATCAGCTCATCTCAGTTTTACTTTCTTAAGTTTCTACTATTTGATGATGAAAAGAGACCAATAAATCATGTTTTTTCTTGACGAGGCCACAATTAGAACTCAGTGCATACAGAAAAACCATATTCCTACTTTCCTTTAAATGATTCACACCTCATACAACATAATCATAATCTTACTGGTGAAAAAGTGGAGATTGTGTGTAATAATGAGTTCAGGGTTAAAGAACTTGCAATTCTAAGAGTGTATAGAGAATGTAATTCGCATACCTGTTCAATCTCATATGTAGAGGACAGCAAGAAACTCAGTGATGGTCGGTTGCCTTTGAAAGTCTGAAGAGAAGAAAAAGACGAGAATGCTTAGTCAGAGAGAAAACATTTATGGTGTTAAGATTGATGCATTAGAGTAACCATATACGAAATAAGTGAAGCATTATCACCTTATGAGGGATAAGACTTTCAGAAACGTTCTGGCTGTGTAATTGTTCCAGAGTCTGAAAAGATGCAGGCAGCCCTAGTAAGAAACCAAAATAGTTCATGAAACATGTGTCTCAAAAATACTGCTGAGCTATTTACCTTCCATAAGCAAGAGCATGAGGCTGAGCAAAGAAATTGGACGTCAGCTCATCACGATCGCTAACAATTTCCCCTGAGAAAGATGTAACATGTTAGTGTTGAATGGGCATTTGAAGAATCACAAGCCAAACAAGCTGCATCTTAAGTTTCAAACTCCATAAGAGGTATTTAGTGACATACCTTTCAAGTAAACAGGTTGCTGGCTTTTATGACACCAATAAAATCACAAGGAATAACTCTTCCCTGGAAGTGTAGGGACAACCATTGTTAACAAAAGTGCATATTCATTGAAATCTATGGTTGTTATAACTAATAATGCATAAAGTAAATCAAGTACCCAGCAAGACAGATGTAAGAGGTGCCAAAATGTAACGCACACTAATCATTAAGGTAACTGTTGAGTAGATGAAAGCATAATTCGTGAGGGGGTACATGTCATGCCACCGATCATCCCAACATGCGACTAGCTAGGGAAGTCTTTTAGCCACTCCAAGTCCCCAACTTGTGCTATACTTAAATACAACATGAGTACTGTTTCAGATAATAGGATATGTTCTTGTGTCGCTGGCTGGTCTAGATGCGTTTTGTGAATTATGATACAGTTCGTGCAGTAGTTGAATACCTCCCTAGTTGTACATGTTGTTACATATAAAATCCTGCTTTATTAGCTAATCTTAACTAATTATCTGCTGCACCGACCATGCACTATTTTACGCACAGTGGTGCAAGCTAGTTATATTAGGCTCCAAATCAATTAAGCTCTGGTTAATTATTAAGCGGTGAGAATTTCTTATTTGGACGTTCATGTTGATAAGCAAGTTCTAGTGTTCTACTGAACAATGACATGTCATTCGCTACTCATCTATACGTGAGACAAAAGTTGAAGGCAGGAAGCATGATGGATGGATGTATATGCGTACCTGAATCCAGGGGAAATGCCGGAAGAAGGAGACGGAGGGCGTGACGGCGGTGTTCATGTTCGCGCTGGAGATGTGGCCGGTGGCGTAGATCACTGCGGTGAAGATGAGCCCGCCGACGACGGAGTGGCCGAGCTGGGATACGCGTGTCACATCGGCGCCGTAGATGGACGCCGCCCCGCACATCACGAATACCAGCAGGAACGTCGCCACCACCTCCAATATCACCTGCACACACGCAAGAACCCCTCAGACTGGATACTCGAACTTGTATCTTTGAACCCTACTAATCAACTTTAGATTTCATACGTCACATAATACTATGACACCTCCAACTATTGTACTAGAACCATGATTCAGATTGTAAGTTTTTTACCTTGGAGCTGATGAGATATGACATTTGCAAACTCATCTCTCCCCTCTGTTCCCAAGACCAGGCTCCTGAGCTGCTCGTTCGTTGCAGTGGCATTCAAGATAGTCACTGGTGAGCTTACATTCCGATTCTTTCTTCAGTTGGACTGCAGAGATAGTATACAAGACTTGAGCGTTTCCATGAAATGCAGCAGATGACAACGATAGACCAGTATGAAATCAAACACTGATTACATAGTTCATAGACTGAACCATTCATCACAACAAAGAAGCATATTGAGTGTAACATACATTCCATTGGTGGAAATTTGCACAAGGGAGAAGAAATGCTTACTGGATAGAGCTTCTACCAGACCTGCCTCCAGTCCCCTGAGCTGGTCCTTTAGACTGTTGAGTTTTTCTGCAATCAGAAAAAGTGAGGATTCAAGAAAACTAATTACTCGTCCTTTCATCAGCAAAATCAATTCTGCTGCCTAGGTTAACTAATCGTCCGAAAGCTAGGCAGGAATTTGAAGCACAAGCAAACTTCAATTTGCAATTTTAACAGTGTGCACGCATCGACCAGAGGACGACCGGCGAGGTCCCCAAACAGAAGAGGAGCGACAGGAGAGGGAGGCGCCCAGGCACGTACCTTCGTGCGCGACGCTGCCGCTGGCAAGCAGGCGTGCGGAGAGGATGGCGCCACGGTGTGCTCGCGGCCCTGCGCGATCCGCCGCTCGCACGCCGCTTACATAGCTTTGGAGACAAACGAGTGTGGCGGTGGCGGGGGACGCCGGACGCGTAGGCGGTGTAGCATGTGGAGGCGGCGACTGCTCTGCTGGCACTACTGTCGCGCTCGATCTGCTGCATAGCCGGGGCTGGGGGAGAAGGGGGTAGACGATC
>NC_041392.1:191509074-191516879 GCF_002162155.2 Triticum dicoccoides
GTGGGAACCACGGAATGAGGGGCGGCCTCGATCAGATCTTTTTTTTGAAGTGGCCTCGATCAGATCTGGGGGAAGGGTGGGTGGGTGGGTTGGGGAGTTGGGGGAGGAGAAGGAGCGCAAGAAGGTGGAGAAGGGAGCGAGGGGCTGGCGGGGAGGGTGCGGCGTCGCGAGAAAGAAGACGGCGGGGAGTAAGGGGAGCTCCGCCGGATCGAGAAGGGCGCGATGGAGGAGAAGAGAGCGAGGGGAAGAAAGGAGGCGGGGGTGGATGGAAAATGACCACAGAGCTAGGGTTTCGGGGTTAGTGTGGAAGAGCTGAGGACTACCGTTGGATCCTCGAGTATCTGACGGTGTCTGATGCACGATCCGCGTGAGATGTTCACGGACCAATCAGAAAATAGTAGCACGTTATGAACATTTAAATTGGTCGTGATTGAATAAAAATAGCGTGTTAAAATCATATCAGCTATTTTATGACCTGAAAGTTTCAAAAAGGAAATGGAAAACCTCCTCATTGTGTCACCAAATGTGAATAAGTTTTTAAGAAAAATAACAAACATGAAATAAGATAAATATCTTTAAAAATGTGTCATGAGAAATGAGTTTTTTGCAAAAAAAAACATTTTCTATTTTTTAAGTGTCCAAAATAGTTTTTGTGTGAAGAACCTACCATATATTTGTTGCAAAATTGTACCAAATCAATTTTTCAAAATACTATGATATATTTAATGCACAATTGATCAAATGTTTGGGTGTCAAAAGTTTCAATCCACCTCTCGTGGAAAAGACAAATTTCCACTGATTCAGTTGGAAGTGGGTCAAATTTGAACGGTAGCTACCTCGTAGTTTGCTCTTTGTTTTTTTCAAAAATCATTTCTAGGTTCATAAGTATCTATTTAATCAGAGAAACATCAAAAAAATTCCAAGATTCAACAACTAGCTAGGAACGGTCATGCCCACCGTTTTGACCGCATTTTGAAATGGGCATGAAAATTTCAAAAAAAATTGAAAAATTGGAAAATCTTCGCATTGTGTCATTATTTGTGACTAAGTTACCAAGAAAAATAATAAACTTGTAATACCGTAATTATTTTAAAAAAATGTTATCAGAAACGAGCTATCATGTGTGAAGATGCATGGCTTTCAAGCCAGATGATCAATCTTATGGCCACATTCATGACATAGTTTGTTCGAATGATATCATATTATGCACAAGCGGGCACACTGGAGTGGCAAACAATGTTGTCTAAGGAAATTTTCATTTTCATTGGACGAAAAATTCATTTTTCATTTTTCAAGTGCCCAAAATGAGTTTTTTTGTGAAGGACCTACCATATATTTGTTGCAAAATTGTACCAAATCAATTTTCAAAAATACTAGGATATATTTAATGCACAATTGACCAAATGTTTGGGTGTCAAAAGTTTCAATCCACCTCTCGTGAAAAAGACAAATTTCCGCCGATTCAGTTGCAAGTGGGTCAAATTTGAACTGTAGCTACCTCGTAGTTTGCTATTTATTTTTCCAAAAAATCATTTTTAGGTACAAAAGTATCTATTTAATAAGATAAACAGCACAAGTTTTTCAAGATTCAACCACTAGCCAGGAACGGTCATTCCCGCCGTTTTGACCGCATTTTGAAACGGGCATAAAAAATTTAAAAAAACAAAAATTGGAGAACCTTCGCATTGTGTCATTATATGTGACTAAGTTACCAGGAAAAATAATAAACTTGTAATACAACAATTCTGTTAAAAATTGTTCTCAAAAATGAGCTATCATGTGTGAAGATTCATGGTTTTCAAGTCAAATGATCAATCTTATAGCCACATTCATGGCGTAGTTTGTTAAAATGATCTCATATTGTGCACAAGGGTGCATCTTGGAATGGCAAACAATGTTGCGTATGAAAGTTTTCATTTTCTTTGGACGAAAAAATCATTTTCCATTTTTCGAGTGCCCAAAATGAGTTTTTTGTGAAGGGCCTACCAAATATTTGTTGCAAAATTGGACCAAATCAATTTTATAAAATACTAGGCCATATTTAATGCACAATTGACCAAATGGTTGGGTGTCAGAAGCTTTTATCCACCTCTCGTGAAAAAGACAAATTTCTGCCGATTCAATTAGAAGCGGGTCAAATTTGAACTGCAGTTGCCTCATAGTTTGCTATTTATTTTTCCCAAAAATCAATTTTAGGTACAAAAGTATCTATTTAATCATAGAAACATCAAAGGTTTTCCAAGATTCAACCACTAGCTAGGAACGGTCAAGCTCGCCGTTTTGACCGCATTTTGAAACGGCAATAAAAAATTCAAAAAAATCAAAAAATTAGAAAACCTTCGCATTGTGTCATTATATGTGACCAAATTATCAGGAAAAATAATAAACTTGTAATACAGAAATTATTTTAAAAAAGTGTTCTCTGAAATGAGCTATCATGCGTGAAGATTCATGGCTTTCAAGCCAAATGATCAATCTTATGGCCACATTCATGGCATTGTTTGTTCAAATGATCTAATATTGTGCACAAGGGTGCATCTTGGAATTCCAAACAATGTTGCCTAAGGGAGTTTTCATTTTCTTTGCACGGAAAATTCATTCTCCATTTTTTGAGTGCCCGAAATGAGTTTTTTTGTGAAGGACCTACCATATATTTGTTGCAAAATTGTACCTAAGCTATTTTATAAAATACCAGGACATATTTAATGCATAATTGACAAAATGGTTGGGTTTCAAAAGTTCTGATCCACCTCTGGTGAAAAAGACAAATTTTCGTCGATTCAGTAGGAAGTGGGTCAAATTTGAACTACAGCTACCTTATTCTTTGCTCTTTATTTCTTCCAAAAATCATTTCTAGTTACATAAGTATCTATTTAAGCAGAAATACATGGTTTGGTGGAGATACATCGAGGTTTGGATGGTGGCCCAGGGCCCCAACTTCAAAGCGCGTAAACTCGCATGCCCGTCGCGTGGCCACCGCGTGACCTTGGCGCTGACATGCATTCTGGGTGGCCTAGACATGTCTAGTGGGTTGGGCACTCTCCAGGTAGGTGCTAGGAAGAAATCTACAACATAAGAATCTCACGAGGAGACCGACCTATGCTCAAAGATGAATTAGCAGCCAAGTGTTTGATTAGCGGTACAAGAAATGCACATGGCCAATGGGCGTGAGTTTTGGCCGAGTAGGATCATCTACTAATAAGACTGCCTTCACAAATTTTCAGCTCAAAAGAAGGAGCCTAGGTGGTACTTGCTTTGCAAAGTACCACACTGGACAAAAATATGAATGTTGAAGCTGAGCTCAAAATAATGAATGGATTGAGCTGAAATTTGGTGGAGGATGGTTATTTGGGCATTGGAAAGCACTGTAGAAAATTGATACCATTTGGACATGCAAAAGTGGTACTTCCTTCACAATGCTCTTCTCTGGACAGAAACTTGGGAAAATTAGTGAGAGAAATTGGATGAATGAAATGAGCTCAAATTGGGTGCAGATAAGTTTTATAGGTATGGTCATGCCCTGGTAGATTTTTAGATCATTTGGGTAAGCCTAGCTAGTACTTACTTCACAAAGTTTCTCTCTAGATAGAAAGTTTAGAAATTTTCTGAGGAATATTTACAAGGAAAATGGAGCTGAATATTATCATGTGGCGATGACTTGGGTATGTAAGAGTGACCAAAAAGTTTTAGGGTAATAGGAGGGGTCTAGATAACACTTGCTTAGCAATGTGCCAATCTGGCCATAAAATAGAAATTGAACCTGAGATCACATAGAAGATTTGACTGAGCTACAATTTGGAGGAGAGTGATAATTTGGGCATATGAAGGAACTGTATAAATTTCATGTCCTTTGGATACATAAAAATGGTACTTCCTTCACAATGCTTCTAGGTGGACAAAAACTCTGGAAATTTGCCAAGGAAGATTTACTGGGAAAATGGAGCTGAATTTTGTCATGAGGCAATGATTTGGATATGAAAGAGTTCCCAAAAATTTTTAGGGCAATCGAGAATATATAAATAGCACTTCCTTCACAAAGTGTTATTCTGAACAGAATAGGAAAATGAATATTGTTGAATTATTTTTGAACCAGACAAGGAAGGATTTCTACATATTTGATGAAGATATGACCCAAAGAATTTATGAGATTTTTTTGGGAATTTTCGGAATGACAGAAATATAGGTTGCTTCACAACCTAGGGAAAAAATTGACACATGGACATGACACATATGCAAAACTGATGAGGTGGCACCTAGTCATAGCAATCCACCACAATTTACAAGGTTATGACCATCTGTATTGGTCGTGATCAGCTAGAAATAAGGCAGCGGACCAGTGTTGTCTGCTTTATGACCATTTCATGTAAGGAAATTACGACCTTTCTGACCAAAATGGTCGATATAGTTGAGGGTTTGGAGCCCCCCTAACAGCTTTTGACCAATTGGTCTCAAATGGTCGTAGATATATGACCAATTCTTCCAGGGTCACTGACAGAAGGTCACTAGTTGACATATTTCTTGTAGTGGAAAGATCCCCGATCGCCCCAACTGGGCTCCACTACTGATCGTCTGGAAAGGAAACGTAGTAACGTCCTGAGTCCTCATCGAACTCCCACTTGAGTTCAGTCGCATCCCCTGGAACAGTATCATCGGCACATGCATCTGGTTTTGGAAGTAATCTGTGAGTCACAGGGACTCAGCAATCTCACACCCTCGTGATCAAGACTATTTAAGCTTGTGGGTAGGGAAAAGGTATGAGGTGGAGCTGCAGCAAGCACTAGCATATATGATGGCTAACATACGCAAATGAGAGCGAGAAGAGAAAGGCAAAGCACGATCGAGAATCTATGATCAAGAAGTGATCCTAGAACTACTTACATTCAAGCATAACACGAGACAATGTTCACTTCCCAGACTCCACCAAAAAGAGACCATCACGGCTACACATGCTGTTGATTCATTTTAATTAAGTTAAGTTTCAAGTTCTCTACAAACGGACATTAACAAATTCCCATCTGCCCATAACCGCGAGCACGGCTTTCGAAAGTTCAAATCCCTGCAGGGGTGTCCCAACTTAGCCCATCACAAGCTCTCACGGTCAAAGAAGGATATTCCTTCTCCCAGGAAGACCCGATCAGACTCGGAATCCCGGTTACAAGACATTTCGACAATGGTAAAACAAGACCAGCAAAGCCGCCCGATGTGCCGAAAAATCCCGAGAGGAGTCGCACGTATCTTGTTCTCAGGGCACACTGGATTGTCCAAACTTCTGATAGGCCAACCCAGAGTTGCCCCTGGTGGCCACCGGCGGCTGACAAGTTGGACCAACACTCAGAGGAGCACTAGCCCGGGGGTTTAAAATAAAGATGACCCTTGAGTCCGCGGAACCTAAGGGAAAAAGGCTTAGGTGGCAAATGGTAAAACCAAGGTTGGGCCTTGCTGGAGGAGTTTTATTCAAGGCAAACTGTCAAGGGGTTCCCATTATAACCCAACCACGTAAGGAACGCAAAATTAAGGAACATAACACCGGTATGACGGAAACTAGGGCGGCAAGAGTGGAACAAAACACCAGGCATAAGGCTGAGCCTTCCACCCTTTACCAAGTATATAGGTGCATTAAAGTAAACAAGATATAATAATGATATCCCAACAATAATCATGTTCCAACAAGGAACAAACTCCAATCTTCACCTGCAACTAGCAACGCTATAAGAGGGGCTGAGCAAAGCGGTAACATAGCCAAACAATGGTTTGCTAGGACAAGGTGGGTTAGAGGTTTGACATGGCAATATGGGAGGCATGAAAAAGCATGTGGTAGGTATCGCGGCATAGGCATAGCAATAGAGCGAGCAAGTAGCAAGCAAAGATAGAAGTGATTTCGAGGGTATGGTCATCTTGCCTGCAAAATTCTCCGAGTTGACGTAAGCTTGATCCTCGTAAGCGTACTCAACGGGTTCCTCAATCACGTACTCGTCTCCCGTCTCTACCCAAAGGAAGAACAAAAGCAAAGGGAACCACAATCAACCACGATGCAATGCGCAAGCAACATGATGCAAAACATGGCATGCTATGCGGGATATGATATGCAATGGATATGCGTGCTTCGGAAGGGAAATATTGAACCAGGCCTCAACTTGGCAAACCAAGAGCATTGCTGGAAAAATGAGTTGATTTCGGTCGAAATCAATATGAGGATCACCGGAAACGGATGCACGGTTTGCAAATGGCAAGCAAAACAATAATGGCACTATTCTGCGATTAACAACACGATGCCATCTAGAATGCAACAAGAAACTAAGCTACTGCACTCCAACATAGCAACAAAGCACATGGCAGTGATCCACTCAAGATGCTTGACAAAAGATGAAAACTGAGTTGCGGCTAAATCACACAATAGCAGGCTCAAACAAGCATGGCAAAAGTGCAAAAGATATCACGCTCACAGACTTAGTGAAAATAACATGTCAGGATTTTACATCAGGAAGCAATGTTTAGAGCAAGTTATCAACATGCTACAGGATCATATCATGGCAAAGCAAGTCATGGAATGAAACTACTCAAAGCATATAACAAAAGTCCCTTACTGACCATAAGCCAAAAAGGATCAGAAAATATGATGGCACCCATGTAAACATAGCAAGTTTCGTTAACAGATTCAGACAGCAGAAAACTGGACATGGCAAAAATAGAGTTACGTAGGCATGTTTGCG
Source organism: Triticum dicoccoides (assembly GCF_002162155.2). Lineage (NCBI taxonomy): Eukaryota > Viridiplantae > Streptophyta > Magnoliopsida > Poales > Poaceae > Triticum > Triticum dicoccoides. The sequence continues at coordinate 191,515,785 of NC_041392.1, forward strand.
AGCTTGATGAACTCACCACAAGGCATTGCATGAGAAACTAAGCATACACCCAGCAAGAAGACATGATCAAGTAACTAACCATGGCAAGAACAACCTCATAGCATGCAAGGATCAACTACAACAACCTTGGCAAAAATTGATTAACACGTAAACAATCTGCCAGGAACATTTTATAGCGAAAGTAGAGCAAGATTGAGTCATGCTAAGTTACTCCATAATTGCAAACAAAGACATGGATGGATAGAACATAACAATATCTCAAAATCATCCTTAATGAACATGCTCAAGATGCATGGATCACTCTGTAGCAACATGAATACATGGCATAAAAATAACACCAGGGAAATGACTTAGAAGATTTCTAAGTCCCTGAAATCAGCAACATCACGAGAGCTACTTTGCATGCTTGTGCTAGTCACCACATTGATCACAAAAATACATGGCATACACCCCTGTAAAGATGGCATGGCATAGCCCAAAACACATGTAGGGCTCAAGTTCATAGGAGGCACACATTAAACATGGCAAAAATGACAAATGTCCATAATCTGTTAAGAAACATGAACTAACATTTTATAGCACTCTTACAACAGCATTTTAGGCATCAAGATGGACTCAAACAAGCATGGTGCAATGGAATGAAATGAAGAGCACATCCAGACGACCAATTGGATATCTCGCACACGCAAAACGGAGCTACGGATGATGAGATATGGTGCGATGAACATGCCTAGAAAATATATGCAGGAAAAGACTTAGTGAGAAAAAGGGGTCAACCCTGGATATTTTTGGATCCGATCCAGATCTGGCGCACGCTTCCCGAAGTTCGCCGGAGTCTCGGTCGGCCGGAGAGGAAGAACGAGAGGTCGGGTGGAGGAGCTCGGGCCGGCCGGAGGGACGCCGGAGCGCGGCCGGGGCGGCGGAGGGCGGCGCGGTCATCGGGTCGCGGCGCGCTGCGCCTGGTGCGGCGGGGTGGCGAGGGAACCGGGTCGCCGGGCAGCACGGCGCCAGCCGGCGGAGGCGGCAGGCGGCGGACCGCGGGAGGAGCGGGGCGCGACGGGCGGAGGCGCGCGCGGGTGGCGCAGTCGGGCGCTG
>NC_041392.1:191517306-191550338 GCF_002162155.2 Triticum dicoccoides
GGAGCGGGCCGCGGGGGCCGGTGACAGGCCCGACGGGGAAGTGGCGCGGGCGCCACGTGGCGGCCTGCGAGTGGACGGGGCGCGGCGGCGGACGTGTCCGGCGTGGAGAGGGACTAGGTTAGGGTTGGTTTCATCCGCGAATTTTGGAGGGGAGGCCTATTTATAGGTAGAGGGAGCTAGGAGATTCCAAATGAGGTGCGGTTTTCGGTCACGCGATCGTGATCGAACGACTGAGAGGATGGAGGGGGTTTAGCTGGATTTTGGGCCACTTTGGAGGGGTGTTGGGCTGCAACACACACGAGGCCTTTACGATTCCTCGGTTAACCGTTGGAGTATCAAACGAACTCCAAATGGCACGAAACTTGACATGCGGTCTGTAGTGTACCAAGGCCGCTTGGAAAATCTCGGTCGAATCCAAGAACATTTAACACCCGCACACGAAAAGAGGAAAAAGGGGACACCGGAGGACGTAGGAGTGTCGATCGCAAAATGGACAACAGGGAAAATGCTCGGATGCATGAGACGAACACATATGCAAATGCGATGCACATGATGACATGATATGAGATGCATGACATGGACAAAAATCAAAACAAAGACAAAACCCAACCACGAGGGAATATCATAACTTAGAGCCAAGAATTGCAAGAGTTGGAATACAAATATGGCAAGTTACATACGGGGCGTTACAGATTATACGATATGCATCACACAATCTCAGATTCATCTATTCAACCAACACAAAGAACTTCAAAGAGTGCCACAAAGTTTCTAACGGAGAGTCAAGACGAAAACGTGTGCTAACCCCTATGCATAAGTTCACGAGGTCACGGAACTCACAAGTTGATCACCAAAATATACATCAAGTGGATCACGTGATATCCCATTGTCACCACAGATAAGCACATGCAAGACATACATCAAGTGTTCTCAAATCCTTAAAGACTCAATCCGATAAGATAACTTCAAAGGGAAAACTCAATCCATTACAAGAGAGTAGAGGGGGAGAAACATCATAAGATCCAACTATAATAGCAAAGCTCACGATACATCAAGACCGTGCTGAATCAAAAACATGAGAGAGAGAGAGATGAAACACAAATCTACTGGTACATACCCTCAGCCCCGAGGGTGAACTACTCCCTCCTCATCATGGAGAGCGCCGGGATGATGAAGATGGCCACCGCAGGGGATTCCCCCCTCCGACAGGGTGCAGGAACGGGTCTAGATTGGTTTACGGTGGTTACAGAGGCTTGCGACAACAGAACTCCCGATCTAGGTTTCTTTGTGGAAGTTTGGGGTTATATAAGAGGTGTTGGAGTCGGGAACAAATCAGGGGGTCCCCGAGGTGGCCACGAGGTAGGGGGTGCACCCAGGGGGGTAGGGCACGCCCCCACCCTCGTGGTGGCCTCGGGACTCTTTTGGCCCATCTCCAGTACTCCGTGGGCTTCTTTTGGTCCAAAAATGATCTCTGTGAAATTTCAGGTCAATTGGACTCTGTTTGGTTTTCCTTTTCTGCGATACTCAAAAACAAGGAATAAACAGAAACTGGCACTGGGCTCTAGGTTAATAGGTTAGTCCCCAAAATCATATAAAATACCATATAAATGCATATAAAACATCCTGGACGGATAATATAATAGCATGGAACAATCAAAAATTATAGATACATTGGAGACGTATCAGCCCCCACCCTTGTGGGCCCCTCATGACTCCACCGACCTATTTCTTCTGCCCATATATTCTCAAATATCCCAAAACCTACCAGGGAAGCCCTGAAACCACTTTTCACCGCTGCAACCTTTTTTACCCGTGAGATCCCATCTAGGGGCCTTTTCCGGCGTCCTGTACGAGGGGGATTCGATCACGGAGGGCTTCTACATCAACACCATTGCCTTTCCGATGAAGCATGAGTAGTTTACCACAGACCTACGTGTCCATAGCTAGTAGCTATATGGCTCCTTCTTTCTCTTTGATTCTCAATACCATGTTTTCCTCGATGTTCTTGGAGATCTATTCGATGTAATACTCTTTTGCGATGTGTTTGCCGAGATCTGATGAATTTTGGATCTATGATCAGCTTATCTATGAATATTATTTGAATCTTCTTTGAATTCTTATATGCATGATTTGATATCTTTGCAAGTCTCTTCGAACTATCAATTTGGTTTGGCCAACTACATTGTTTTTTCTTGCAATGGGAGAAGTGATTAGCTTTGGGTTCAATCTTGCGGTGCTCGATCCTAGTGACAGAAGGGGAACCGACACGTATTGTATTATTGCCATTGAGAATAAAAAGATGGGGTTTTCATCATACTGCTTGAGTTAATTCCTCTACATCGAGTCATCTTTCTTAATGCGTTACTCCGTTCTTTATGAACTTAATACTCTAGATGCATGCTGGATAGCGGTCGATGTGTGGAGTAATAGTAGTAGATGCAGAATCGTTTCGGTCTACTTGACATGGACGTGATGCCTATATTCATGATCATTGCCTTAGATATCGTCATAACTTTGCGCTTTTCTATCAATTGCCCGGCAGTAATTTGTTCGCCCAATGTAATATTTTCTATCTTGAGAGAAGCCTCTAGTGAAACCTATGGCCCCCAGGTCTACTTTCCATCTTATAAGTTTCTGATCTACAATTTTAGTTTCCTATTTACTTTCTTTGCAATCTTTTACTTTTCATTCCATAAACCGAAAATACCAAAAGTATTACGTTACCGTTTATCCATCTATATCATATCTCACTTTGCAAATAACCGTGAATGGATTGACAACCCCTTTATCGTGTTGGGTGCAAGTTAGTGTTTGTTTGTGCAGGTATTCGGTGGCTTGTGCATTGTCTCCTACTGGATTGATACCTTGGTTCTCAAAACTGAGGGAAATACTTACTCTACTTTCCTGCATCACCCTTTCCTCTTCAAGGGAAAAACCAACGCAAGCTCAAGAGGTAGCAGTCGCCCCCAGGCGCAACTTTAGGCCCACTTTTGGTCCAAAATTGCTCACTTTTCAGCCCACTTTCGGCGCAAATTGGCCCGCTATCGACACAAATTGGCCCATATTCGCCATGCTTCGACGCAAATTAAACAGAAGCTATTTTTATCACATAATTCATCACAGAAAATCAATAGAAATCAAATAGTTCAATACAAATCACATAGTTCAACAAATAGTTCAACAAATAAAAACTCATATTTGTTCCCACGCCGAGCTAGGCGTTGCCCTTGAGCCTCCATAGGTGCTCCACCAGATCTTGCTGCAGTTGTGATGCACCAGTGGGTCTCGGATCTCCTGACGCATATTGAGGAAGGTAGTCCAGGTTGCCGGTAGGTGGTGTTTAACTTGGGTAAGAGGACCCTGCCTGTAGTATGGTTTAGTGTCAAACACTGGCTCTTCCTGCTCGCTCTTAATGATCATGTTGTGTAAGATGACACAGCAAGTCATGATCTCCCACATTTGATATTTTGACCAGATCCGAGCGGGGTACCAGACAACAACAAATCAAGATTGGAGCACACCAAATGCCCGCTCGACATCCTTCCTACAAGCCTCCAAACCTTCGCAAAGTGGGAGTTCTTGCCTCCTGGCACAGGGTTTGAGAGTCTTCACAAATGTGGACCATCTCAGATAGATGCCATCTGCTAGGTAGTATCCCTTGTTGTAGTGCCGCCCATTGACCCTGAAATTCACCGGAGGAGAATGACCTTCAACAAGCTTGGCAAAGATAGGGGAGCACTGTAGTATGTTGATGTCATTGTGAGTTCCTGGCATACCAAAGAAGGAATGCCAAATCCAGGTCGTGTGTGGCCACTTCCTCAAGTACCACACTGCAACCGCCTTTGGCGCCTTTGTACATCCCCTGCTAAGCAAATGGACAGTTTTTCCATTTTCATTGCATGCAGTCGATGCTTCCAAGCATCCCAGGAAATCCTCTTGCTGCATTATGTGCTATGATGCGAGCAGTGTCTTCAGCATTGGGTGATCGCAAGTATTGTGGTTCAAACACTATCACCACTGCCCTACAGAACTTTTAGAAACACTCAATGGTCGTGGACTCAGTCATGCGCCCATAGTCTTCCTTTGAATCACCGGGAGCTCCGTATGCAAGCATCCTCATAGCTGACATGCACTTCTGGAGTGAGGTGAATCCAAGTGTGCCGGTGCAATCCTTCTTGCACTTGAAGTAGCTATCGAATGCCCGGATGGAATTCACAATCCTGAGGAAGAGCTTTCGACTCATCTGATAACGGCGCCGAAATACTTTGTCGCCGTGCTGTGAAGCATCGGCGAAGTAGTCGGAGTAGAGCAAGCAATAGCCTTCGAGTCGATGCCTCTGCTTTGCCTTCAGTCGGCCCGACACCGAGCCACCTAGCCGCGGCTTTGCATTGCTCGCGAGCAAGCTGGCCAGGGCGGCAATGACCATGAGATGCTCTTCGTCCTGGACATTTGCATCGGCTTCCTCCTCCACCAGCGCCGCGAGCGCCTCCTCGTCGTCCGAGTCCATCGCCGAGCAGACAAAGCACCAAACACCTAGCGGGTGTGGTAGGCGCACAGCCACCAGTATCCCGCCCCGCGCGGCTGGAGCACCGGAAAGCTTGCCCAGGAACGGGGTGGAGGATGCCGCGATTGAACCCTTTCTCTTTTTCGATGGGGGAATGGCCTATCTAGCTCCGAGATCGGCAAGGCAGCGGGAGGGCATGTGCACGCATGGGGGGACGAATATGGATGTGCAAGATGCGTTTTCTCCTGACAGCGGTGGCCCAGACGTGGGTTTCCCTTCTGCCGGAGCCCCCAAGCGTCCCCAGTGTGCTGGGTTTGGCCTGGGATTGCCGGGCCCAAAAAAGGGCCAAGCTGGCGGATTTCGGCATCTTGAGGCCACGACTAAGGGGGTTTTTCGGCGCTGGCACGAAAAAAATCGCCCTTGGGGGCTGTTGGGGGTGCGGCTGGAGATGCTCTAATCACCGCTGCGCGCGGCAGGCATCCTCCTATTGCGCCGTGCGGCTGTGCCAGCGACCCAGCCATCCGGCATCTGACGGCATCATGCTATCCCGCGCGACAATGAATCAACGTCAGCGAGTTCGTCGGTCTTTCAACAAAACATAAGTATGGATTCATCTATGATCCATCCCCCACTTTCAATACACATGAAGCTTCAAGTTTCTGATGTATAAATTTCTAATGCAATACACTAGTATGTATTTGAACTATCGTAAACTTCTGTGTACATATGCCTAGGGTTTTGATGTATAAATTTGTGTGTGCATGCCCAAGGTTCTGATGTATAGACTTTTTTTCTTCTAAGCACTAGAGTATTATTGTTGTCGACGGAGTTAGTCGAATTTGGTTCTTATTTGAGGTAATCATGTCATGTTTGTTCTCATTTTGCTATCTTTTAGTCTTTCTGCCGTAATATGTCATTGTCCAGCAAATATTATAGATAAATATTAAACTAAAGATGTGCGGTTGAAAATTTAATCTTAATATTTGAAAATTTAAGTTATATATACATTTGTATATGTATCGCACACAGACGTGTATATGGTCTTAGGACTTAAGGGCCCATGTCATCGAGTTCGCCCAAGAGCCTTCCGAAACATAAGGCCGGCCCTCGGTGTGGCTTAGCCAGGCTGGGCTGCAGGATTCACCAACGTCACCGTCAAGCAGCGCGTGCGGAGACTCGAGCCCTTGTATTCTTCTCTGAGTGCAGCAAGCATCCAAATCTTCCAAAACTTCCCAGTAAGCCGCCCCTTGACTGGTCTTCCCCACCTGACGGCGTCGTGCAGACTTAGCCCGGCGGCGTTCCCTGGCGGAACCAAGAGGGTGCGGTGGCAGGAGGCAACTAGGGTTCGGCGATTGCCTTAGCCTCTGTCTTGTAGGAACGGTTACTTTCACTGTCTTCTCCATCTCTAACTCTCTGTAGGTTCAACTTTTATATTCTTCTTTCGTGGAAGAAATTTATAGTTTACATAAGGGGTGATGTGGCCTTATTTGATTGGATAGAGCGGGGCATACTCTAATATGGGGGGAGAGGAGAGATTAGTGGGGATTAGGAAAGGAGGTGATTGAAGTATACCTGACCATCTGTCGGGCCGGGTCGGGCCTGGCCGGACCTAACAAATCCTAACGCAAAAAACCTAGGCCCGGGCACGGCCCAGCCATCGGGCTTAGAATCCAGGCCCAAGCCCGACCCATCAACGAAAAAACCTATCGGGCATCGGACCGGGCCTCTTCAGTATAATTCGCAAATATGGCAGGCCCAAGCCCAACCCAACCTGACCTTCGGCCTCAAATCATAGGCTCGGCCTGTGGGCAAGACCAGGTTGGGTCGGGTCGGGCTTTTTTGGTTCGGGCCAGTCTGGCCGAGTATCCCATGGCCAGGTATAGATTGAAGTAAGTTAGATACTTCCTTTGATCCTTTTTACTTTGCATATAAAAATTGTCTGGAGTCAAAGGTCATAAAGTTTGATCATATTTATATGAAAAAGTATCAACATTTGCCATGCTAAAATTATATAATATAAAAAGTTAAATCATGACACATCTACTAATATTGATTTCATATTATTTTTTTAGAAAAGGAGGATGACCCCCGGCCTCTGCATCTGGAAGATGCATACGGCCACTTTATTGATTATTCTCGAGGACCTTACAAAGTATTACAACAATGTGCCTGAATCCACCATCTTGGCAACATATGCCGCTACTCCTATCCAAAATGATGAAGGGGTGCTAGCTGGGCCACTGCCCAAACCACTCACCTAAGCCTAACATCAAAAGCCAGAAGCCAAAACTCATTCGAAAGCCCCAGCCGAGCCACATACCGGGTCTGGGGCACAATCCGGTCAGACGCACTCGTGTGTCGTCGCCGCCATCTTCCACAGGTATTCAGATCATATTGAGGCATCTACCTTGTTTGGCCACTCTGCCATCGACGTCACCATGACGCCAGACAGCAACCTCCTCCTGCGCGAGCCCATCTCCGCACGTCGGACGCCGAGTCTTCACAGCGCCATGCCATCGATATCCGCCGCCATCAAAGTTTGGGATGAAACACCGCTCCACCATCCCTCCAGCCAGCACTTGCTCCAAGACGATGCCCCCAGAAGGGAAAGTGATAGAACACCATCATCATCTGATCCAGAAGACCCAAATCTGGGGTTTCCCCTGAGCACCTCGAACCTGATGGCGCAGACTGCCAACGATGCCTCGACCATCGGCAGTAGCTCCACCAGACGAGCGTCGCCTACGTCGCCGCAGCCTCCAAGATGAAGCTGACCAGAATGCATGTGTCGACACCGAACCGCCGCCACTTCCACCGCCGCTTGAGCAGCCCCCGAGCAACGCCTTCAGGAAGGAGCACGCCACCATGGTGTCGTCGTCGATTGGAACAGGGGGGTCTGAGGTTTTCACCTGAGCTCCTGGGCGGGGTGGAAGGAAGGAGATCCTCTCCGAAGCCTCCAACGAGGGAAGCAACACCCAAAGGCACTGCCATCGGAGTGGCCGCCACGCCGGCCAAGAGATTCCCCCGGAACCCTTCCAGCCACCGGATCTGCAAGGACAACACCCAAGAACGGTGACCGAAGCCACCAAGGGCCGGATCCGCTGCAGATCGGAGTAGATCGGGGTCGAGGACGAACATCACCATGGCCACCAACATCCAGCGAGGAACCGCCGCCGCAGCCGAAGCCCACCACCTCCCCGCCATCCACATAGCCAGGGAAGTGGCCCACCTGACCACGCCGGCGCCACCCGCCGCCAAGCAGCGCCGCGTGCCACCAGCCATGGCCGCCACCATGGATCCGAGGCGCAGGCGGGCCGCCAGCCGCGGGGCCCCGTGGGAGAGGAGAGCCGCGCCACGGGGGGAAGACCCCGCCGCCGTCGCCACGACGCAGGCTTCGCTCGGTGTTGGTGTCAAAACCGGCGGATCTCGGGTAGGGGGTCCCGAACTGTGCGTCTAGGCCGGATGGTAACAGGAGACTAGGGACACGAAGTTTTACCCAGGTTCGGGCCCTCTCGATGGAGGTAAAACCCTACGTCCTGCTTGATTAATATTGAAGATATGGGTAGTACAAGAGTAGATCTACCACGAGATCGAGGAGGCTAAACCCTAGAAGCTAGCCTATGGTATGATTGTTGATGTGTATGTTGTCCTACGGACTAAAACCCTCCGGTTTATATAGACACCGGGTAGGGTTAGGGTTACATAGAGTTGGTTACAATGGTAGGAGATCTGCATATCCGTATCACCAAGCTTGCCTTCCACGCCAAGGAAAGTCCCTTCCGGACGAGGGATGGAGTCTTCAATCTTGTATGTTCATAGTCCAGGAGTCCAGCTGAAGGTATAGTCCGGCCATCCGGACACCCCCTAATCCAGGACTCCCTTAGTAGCCCCTGAACCAGGCTTCAATGATGACGAGTCCGGCGCACATATTGTCTTCGGCATTGCAAGGCGGGTTCCTCCTCCAAGTACTTCATAGAAGATTTTGAACACAAAGATAGTGTCCGGCTCTAAAAAATAAGTTTCCACATATTGCCATAGAGAGAATAATATTTACACAAATCTAATCTGCTGACATATTCCGTAGTGTGACATCACACCACGGCCAAGCTTTTATTCGAACCGTTTTACTGTCCCATCTCAGCGCGTTATGCGAGGCGGTTTCCTTGGCACGTCTTGTTAAAGCAGAGATCGTATCCCCCTTATTCCGGGATTCTCATCAATATAGGCATGGGTAACCCAACCGCTTCTAGGACTCCTAGATTGTAGGCAAGTCCAAACGGACACGGAGAGGACGCTTGACATTCACCCTCTTTATAAAGGGGACAAGGCTTTTATTTTTCCCTCCCGTGCTCAATCGAATCCTTCCCCCACCTCAAGCTCAAATGCCCGAAGCTCAGGTCAGGCGCCCCGAACCTTCAGTCATGTCCGGATCTAGCCTTCAAGGCCGATGGATGCCTTCCACCGTCACGGAAGAAGACATCAAGAAGTTGAGGGAGGCCAGATATCTGACTGCCGAGATTTTGCATCGGCTGCCTCCCCAAGGGCAGGTTGTCCCCACCCCCGAATCTAATGAAAACGTCGTGTTCGTTTCCCACTTCCTCCGAGGCCTAGGCCTTGCCCTGGATCCTTTTGTCAGGGGTTTGATGTTTTACTACGGGCTAGATTTTCATGATCTAGCTCCGGACTCCTTTCTTCATATCACGACATTTATTATCGTGTGCGAGGCCTTCCTCCGGGTTACCCCTCACTTTGGCCTATGGCTCAAGACCTTTGAAGTGAAGCCGAAGTTGGTCGAGGGGGAGCATGCAGCGTGTGGAGGTGCCTCAATACGCAAGATGACGGGAGCTCCATGGCCCAAAGGTTCCATCCCAGAGGTGTCTGAATTGTGGCAACAGAAGTGGTTCTACATCACGGCTCCTAGAAGTGCCAAGTGGGCGGCCCCCCTGTTTTCCGCTCGGCCCCCCACCACAGCCGATGTCATGGATCAGCAGAGGTCTGAGCTGGGGGGCAGCCAAGGACGTGCCTATACTACAACGCCGCATCCGAGATCTCTTCAATGGAGATTTAAGTTTGGTTGCAGTGATACAGGTTATGCTGGTTCGTCAAGTCCAGCCTTGCAAACGCCGGCCTCTTCATCTGTGGGAGTTCAATCCCGAGGGACCGCGTGCCATTCAAAATTTTCTCGGCCTGACGCATGAGGAGATGTACAAATCATTCTTCGGACCTCAGACGGAGTGTCCGGAAATCACCGAGGACGTGGGCCTGAGTAGCAATCGCACCGCCGAACAGGTAAGGCATCTTCCGGCCGAACATACTTTCTCTACTTTGTTACAAAGTTATCTCTAAGAGTTCGCTTTTTGACCAGGACTGGCTAACAAAGGCGAAGTTGATTCGGTGTTCAGCCCCCCTCCCTGAGGGTTTGGAAAATCCGGTATTGGAGAAGATGCTCCAGACCGCACCTTGCCCGGAGCCCTTGAAGGAAGATACCATGGAGGATAATGCGGGCGGACGCGGGCCCCCAACACTGCCCATTCTAGCCGAGGGAGCGAGCGTCTCCATGAGGGAAGGCGACCAGAAGAGGAAAAGGACTGCGCCCGGGGATTCGGAAGCCGAAGCTTCCAAACGGGAGAAGAAGTCTCCCACAGAGGGTCCCACCTTGGGGGGCGTTGTTACCACACAAAGTCTGCGGGAGGATCAATCCTCCCATGAGTCGTAAGTGACCCGAAATACCTTTGGTAGTACAGATATGCCATCTTTTTCTTCTGAGAAGATAACCACCGCATATATTTTCGTAGTTCGGGCCTTAGCCCCTCTCAAATGAGCTCATCTTCGGGGGATCTTCTTCTAGAGATGATGGAGAGCGAAACGCCTCCTCTGGACTCCTCCGCTCCGGAAGCGGGCGACCCTGAAGTGTCGTCGCGGAGGGCCTCTCCGAGTCCAGTGAGGCCAGAAGATAATCCCGTTGACCCCCGAAGCTCCCAATGTCCGGCTCCCGAAGAGAGCAGACAAAAGAGTCCGGCACCGTCTAGTGTGTGATCGGATGTTCTAAGGGAGTTGGTGGGGCGAGCGGCCATCTCAGATGAACATCGTGTGCTGATGAATACGGTGATGGAGAGAATATCGTCCGCCGAAAGCGGATTGCATGAAGCTTCTATGAGTCTACTGACAGGCTTTGAGGTACGTAAAAGAATATACGATAGTCCTGCACATGCTAGGTGTGCCTTGTGTAGATAGTAGCCCCTGAGACTCTGGTTGTCGTCGAAAATGGCAATGAACAGAGGATCATATTCCCAGGTAATAACCATACTGCCTCTATGTGCAGGTGATGGAAGCTCCGGTGGCTAGCCGGACTAGCGAGTTTTCCCATTTAGAACGGTAGTTGGATGCGGCAGACGCCGACATCGAGCTTGTTAACAAAAGGCTTGACGAGGCACAAGGTAAGTTTCAATATCTGGTAAATGCCACACAGGAAGAGCAGCATGATGCCAGTATCTTAAATATGTTGTGACTGCAGATGGAGCTGCCACTGTTGAAGCCTTGCGGGCAGAACTTGCCCGAGCCAAGGAACAAGCGAGGTTAGGCAATGCGGCTGCTGTGAAGGCGGCCGAAGAGTTGCAAGCCGAGAAGGCTGCGCATGGCGAGACCCGAGACAAGATGGCCAAGATGGCTGTGGAATTAAAAGCCGCCACCGACCGTTGCCGGGTTCTCGAAAAGGAAAACCAAGCGAAGGCATCGGACCTTGAGAAGGCTGCTGCGACGAAAAAGGATCTTCGCTCTGCTATGAGGGCAAAGAAGGAGGAGCTGCGGGAAGCTGGGGATATTGTAGCTGGGAAATCCTTTATGTTGCGGAGGAAATTCGGAGATCCACGGTATGCCCCTCTGGATCGGCTGTGGAGTTCGGAGGATGTGTATATGGATTTGGCGGCGAGCGCTGCCAATGCGGCCAAGTACTTCCAGGGTCAGACAGACCATGGAGTAGACCAGCTGTTTTGGAGACAATTCCATTCTCCCGAGCGTCCACTTTCATTGACTGACCAATTAGCCGAATGGGCCGAACTAAACAGGTTGTCCGGACTCTCTATGGGGTCTGTTGTGGATCAGCTGTGGCCGGGAAGGTCAAAACCGAACAACTATTTCAGCTTGGTGCAGCAGTTCCTTGACGTGGTGCCGCGCATTAATGCGATGAAGAGGTCGGCATGCATAGAGGGCGCACGGATGGCCTTTGCCCGTGTTAAGGCATACTGGGCAAAGATGGATGCTACCAATGTTGCAGCGCGGGATTCGGCTATAGGTCAAAAGGCTGTTGAGCACTATTTTGAAGAAGTTCTTGAGGGTGCCCGTTTGATAGAGACCCAGTGCTCAAAAAATATTATGTTTGAGTGATATGTAATCTCACTGTAAGCAAAATGCTTTTATAAATTTTTATAAGGCTATTTTTATACTTTTGCCTGAAAGTAATATGATGCCTCCTAGGCGGCCGTTTACGTATACATGTGTATAACCTAAAAGATTGCAGTCGTTGGCTTCATCCCCCACGCATATAATGCGGAGGTGCTCGCAAAAACACGCGTTCACACTTAACCCAGCGTCTTGGTCCTATTAAGGAGGTGATAGCAGAGCGAGCGAGGCAACCGGACTATAATGCTTTAGCACTTTCACTTAGCCATAGGAGTTTGACAGTGGGGCTATTAGATAGCCCCTGGTGGCTCCGCACTCTCCTGGTTTCGGGGTGCGTACATGCCTGGCCGGAAAACGGCCCTTCGTTAAGGCGGAGGAATGCTGACATTCCCACAGGTCATCGAGTGGTTGACCAGTCTCACGCTATATCATGACAGTCAGTTTTCGGCTTTCTCTACTGAGGTACTCGTCCGGATGAACCAGGGCACAATCACAGTAGTTCTCCTGGTGCTACCTTAGCCGGTAAAGTGGAACGTAAGGCACCAAAACACAGGAGCCGGGCAAACCCAACATTTTACCAAAGACAATGATTCGGAGCTGATGCATATAGGACCAAACTCACGACGCCGAACACTCCCTAAGGTATTCGGTCTTTGTGGTATAAACCGGGCCTAAATAATGGCCTTTGTAAGAAGCCCCTTGTGTCCAGGTACGAGCATTGTTCTGGCGTGGCCACATGCCAAGACGTCAGCATCCTTCTCAACGGTGGATATGTATCAACAATTGACAGTAAAAAAGGTTTACGCAGGGTCTTAATCTAAAAAGAATCCTTGGAGCGGGTCCCTGCTACACGTCTGCGCCTGTGTCTCCGTTGTGCCATATCCTGGACGGGTGTAGCACGATGGTCGTCTGTAAAAGAGAGGAAGTTAAGTGAAAAAGTTGTCGTGCAAAAAGATAGTTTTTAAACAAACCATGTGTGATTCAAGATGATAAGAAATTGTCACTTGTCTGCACGCGTTGAGCCCCTTGTATTGACAAATAGGGGTGTGGCCACTTATTTCCGTATAAATAGCGGCGCCGGACTTGATTAGTTGTATCTGAGGTCTTGACGACCTATTGGATGCTTTCGTTTGTCTGGGTGCCTTTAGTGTGCGGCAACCAAGGCAGCCTCACTCTCTTCGACGCGCAGAGATCGCTTGATATTTCCGTGCACTGTAATGATGCCGCGTGGACCGGGCATCTTGAGTGTGAGGGAGGCGTAGTGCGATATTGCATTAAAGCGAGCGAAAGCTTCGCGTCCGAGCAGTGCTTGAGAGCCACTTTGAAACGGAGCGATGTGGAAAGTTAAATGCTCGTGACAGAAGTTATCGGGGGAGCCGAATATAACTTGTAGTAAGAGGGAGCCCGTACAACAAGCCCCTGGGCCTGGCGTTACTCCTTTAAAGGTAGTATTGCTATGGCGAATTTGTGTTGGGTCTAACCCCATCCTGCGGATTGTATCCTGATATATTAGGTTTAGGCTACTGCCGCCGTCCATCAAGACCCTTGTGAAGTGATATCCGCCAATTACTGGGTCTAATACCAGGGCAGCCCATCCTGCGTGTCGGATACTTGCTGAGTAATCGTGATGGTCGAAAGTGATCGGTTGAGATGACCAGTGGCAGGACTTCGTAGTGATAGGCACTTGGGTATACTTTCGTGGGAGTGTCGTATTGCTTTTTTCCCTTGATTATGTGTAACACGTTTACTGTTTTGACTTCTGGTGGAAATTTCTTTTGTTCCGCCGTGTCTTGCTTGGGAGGCTCGTCCTCGTCTTCACTTGGTGTATCCTCCCCCTTATGTACGGCGTTGAGCTTGCCGGACTGCTTGAAGATCCAACATTCTCTGTGGGTATGATTAGCAGGTTTACCAGGGGTACTATGGATCTGACATACTTGGTCCAGAATTTTGTTGAGGCTGGACAGTTCATCCTTGGTGCCTTTAGGCGGCTTTTGACCTGGCCGAGAGCTTTTGAATCCGGCATTTAGTGTCGTGCCCTTCGTGCTGTCTTCTTTATTCCGGCGTTTGTTATTGCTGTTGCGCCGTAATTTCCCATTTCCATCTCTAACTTCAGATGTACTGGGGTCACTGGTGCTGCGTCTGGCTAGCCAGCTGTCCTCCCCCACGCAAAAGCGGGTCATGAGGTTTGTTAATGCGGCCATCGTTCTCGGCTTATTTTGGCCGAGGTGTCTGGCGAGCCATTCGTCACGGACGCTATGCTTGAAAGCTGCTAAGGCTTCGGCGTCCGGACAGTCGACAATCTGGTTCTTTTTAGTAAGAAACCTGTTCCAAAGCTTTCGGGATGACTCTCCGGGCTGTTGAGTTATATGACTCAAATCGTCCGCATCCGGAGGTCGGACATAAGTCCCTTGAAAATGTGCCCGAAAGGCGTCTTCGAGCTCTTCCCAACTTCCGATGGAGCTTTCAGGGAGTCCTTTGAGCCAGTGACGAGCTGGCCCTTTGAGCTTGAGGGGTAGATACTTGATGGCGTGGAGATCATCTCCTCGAGCCATATGGATATGAAGGATGTAGTCCTCAATCCAGACCCCAGGGTCTGTTGTTCCGTCGTATGCCTCTATGTTTATGGGCTTGAATCCTTCTGGAAATTCATGGTCCAGCACCTCATCAGTGAAACATAGGGGGTGTGCGGCACCCTTGTAGCTGGGTGTACTGCGTTGTTCGGATGTTTATTGTATTGCATTGTATGCTGGGGCGCGCTTGCGTGGTCCATAAATGGATCTTGTTACACCGTCCTTTGGGTGCGAGCCCTCGCATTGGTTGCGTGTTGTATGGTGAGCGGCGTTGTATGCCATTCTGTATTGGTAGAGGGGTCGTCTATCCGACCAGGTGGCTGCTTTGATATTTGGTTGTGGGGGTTCTGAGGCCTCCTCATCGAATTCGGGTAGCAGCTTCCGCTTCGGGTAGCTCTTGAAGGGGCGATTGTCGCCGTACCTTGTTGCAGTGCTAAGTATTTTACTCCATCTGAATTGGAGTGTGTCTTGCGCGGCCTTGAGCCTTTGCTTCTGCTTTTTCAGGCTCCTCACGGTGGCAACAAGCCTTTTACAGGCAGTCTGTTGCTCCGGGTGTTTGTCCGGTGTTATGTCGTCCGGACCATTATCCTTGATAGGATTTGTTTGTTCGGTTTGATTATCCGAATTGCCGTTGTCCGGCAGCGGTTCGCCCTGCTCCAGCGCTGGGTCTGTGTGATCGCTATTTCTGTTGAGGCGGGGTTTGGGGCAGCGCTTGCGTCGCCGCTTTGACTACTTTTCGAGGGAACAAGCCTTCGATGCGTCCTTCCACTCCTCGTCGTCATCTTTTGGTGCGTCCACCATGTATACGTCATATGACGAGGTGGCGTTCTAGGGCCCAATAGGCGCTGGCTCTTCATCGTCTCCTTCATCGGCGTCCATACCGTCGATGTCTCCGGAGTCGAAGTCGAGCATGTCGGTTAAATCGTCGACAGTGGCTACAAAGTGGGTGGTGGGTGGGCTTTAAATTTCTTCATCGTCCGCATCCCAATCTCGCTGACCATAGTCCGGCCAGGGCTCTCCTGATAAAGAGAGAGACTTCAATGACTTCAGGATATCGCCCAAAGGCGAGTGCTGAAAGATGTCCGCGGCAGTGAACTCCATAATCGGCGCCCAATCGGATTCGATTGGCAGGGGCGTGGAGGGTTCGGAGTCCGGAGAGGAGTCCGGCTCATTGGAGTCACGAGTCTCGCAAAGTACGGGGCTGGTGTTCGGCTCAATCGCCGTTGGGATCGCAGCCCGGGGGTGGCGTCCAACCGCCCATCCTCGATCGGCGCGGTTGGCTCCGAATTAAGGGTCCGAGCCGATGCGGGTGCGGCCTCCAGGGCACCGTTCGGCGGCAGAGCTAGATCATGCTCGTCGTGATAGTGCGGTGCGCTCGGCAGTGGCTCGAATCCGTCGAAGATCAAGTCCCCGCGGATGTCAGCCGTGTAGTTTAAAATTCCAAATCTGACCTGACGGCCAGAGGCGCGGCTTTCGATCTGCTCCAGATGGCCAAGCGAATTGGCCCGCAGTGCGAAGCCGACGAAGACGAAGATCTGTCCGGGGAGGAAGTTCTCACCCTCGACTGCATCGCTATCGATGATCGTAGGAGCCATCGAGCCTGACGGCGACGACACAGAGAAACTCTCAATGAAAGCACCAATGTCAGTGTCAAAACCGGCAGATCTCGGGTAGGGGGTCCCGAACTGTGCGTCTAGGCCGGATGGTAACAGGAGACTAAGGACATGAAGTTTTACCCAGGTTCGGGCCCTCTTGATGGAGGTAAAACCCTACGTCCTGCTTGATTAATATTGATGATATGGGTAGTACAAGAGTAGATCTACCACGAGATCGAGGAGGCTAAACCCTAGAAGCTAGCCTATGGTATGATTGTTGATGTGTATGTTGTCCTATGGATTAAAACCCTCCGGTTTATATAGACACCGGGTAGGGTTAGGGTTACATAGAGTCAGTTATAATGGTAGGAGATCTGCATATCCGTATCGCCAAGTTTGCCTTCCACGCCAAGGAAAGTCCCTTCCGGACGCGGGACGGAGTCTTCAATCATGTATCTTCATAGTCCAGGAGTCCGGCTGAAGGTATAGTCCGGCCATCCGGACACCCCCTAATTCAGGACTCCCTCACCCGGTTGTGGCCTCCGACGGCGGCGAGGGGATTAGCTGGAGAAGGGGGGCCCGGCGGCGGCGCGGTTGGAGGCTGCCGCCCGAGTCGCCTCTTTGATTTCATATTATAAATGTTGGTATTTTTTTATAAATTTTGTCAAACTTTATAAGTCTTGACTTTAGACAAATCTTATATACGAACTAAAAATGACCGGAGGGATTACCGTAACTAAGTACGTAGGTGTGGCATTTTTGCCATCCAACGGAAGTCGGCTCTGTCGACGATCACGCCCTTCTTCCTCCTCCCCGTCTATTCTTCCCGTCGCTCGCCCGCACTAATGACCGTCGCCCCATTGCTGAACCTGTAGATTTTCGCATATATAATTGCACCAGTTTCTCTATTCGATAGAGGAGGCGCGACGTAGACCGAGCACGAGCATGACAGGTGAACAGATGCAGCGAACACAAATAATTCGCAGCAACGCACGGCCGGCGCGGCGACTTGTCTTGCAGTCCAATTTGCAATACTTTCATCATATCGATTCTGATCCGGTGGTCTATTTTCTCCAGTCCTCCACTAACACCAGACCATGCATAGGAAGCTTGGAGCGACTCGTTCCAATCAAGACATCAGTGCACTAGCTCAGAAAAGTGCTTACCATATCAGTGCACTGCAGGTAACGCCATCTGGTGGATCACGCCGATCAGTGATTAATAATAATTGTTTAGATACCTCGTTTGATCATACAAAAAAAGACAAGTCAAAGTCAAGAAAAAATATACCCACTCATTTCTAAATATCATTTGTGTAAAATAGTTGGATCCCCTTCCCGGTCTTTATCGATCGACCGGCCCCATACTTGACCCGCTGACCCGGCACTTGCCGCATTATTCTACACACAGTCACGCATGACACATGCCCAATTGAAGACCACGACGACGACGACGACCAATACTTACACGGAGCTCTGGCTCGCGCCTATACGGTGACTAGACTACTAGTTCTTGATCTGGGCGAGCATGCAGCGCACGTCCTTGGCCTCGGGCCGCTCCTTGGCTTCGTCGGCGGTGCAGAACACGGCGATGCGCAGCACCAGCATGATCTGCTCCTCGTGCCCGGCGCCGGCGATGGCGGGGTCGATGGCCTCCGCGTAGTCGCCGTTCTGCACCACCCGGCGCAGCCACTTGACCAGCCCGACCTCCTCCACCTCCGTCACGAAGAACTGGTCCGTCGGCTCCTTCCCCGTCGCCAGCACCGCCAGGATCACCCCGAAGCTGTAGATGTCGCACTTGGCCGTGAACTTGAGCGACTGGTGGTACTCCGGCGCGATGTAACCCATGGTGCCGGCTATGTGCGACGTCGACACGTGGGTGTGCTCGTCCGGCATCGCCTTGGCCAGCCCGAAGTCCGCGATGCGGGCCTCCATGTCGTCGTCCAGCAGGATGTTGGCCGGCTTCAGGTCGCGGTGGATGATCTGCGGCTGCTGCAGCACGTGCAGGTACTCCAGCCCCGACGCGATGCCCACCGCCACGCGGAGCCGCGCCGGCCACGCCAGCCGCACCGCGCCGCCGCTGCCGCCGTCCTCCTCCGACGGCGTCGCCTTGAGGGCGTTGTGCAGGCTGCCGTTCTTCATGTACTCGTACACCAGGTAGTGGCAGTCCGGCCGCGGCACGTGCGCCGCCAGCGGCAGGAGGTTGCGGTGCCGGATGTGCCCCACCGTGCGGATCTCCGACTGTATCTGCCGCGACCACTTGTCCAGCTGCCGGCTCTCCTCGTCGCTCAGGTTGTTCTGCCCGTGCCCGTCGCCCACCTGCTTCTTGATCTTCTTGATGGCGATGAACTTGGGCTCCTCGCCCTCGCTCTCCACGGGGAGCTGCGCCTTGAACACCTCGCCGCACCCGCCGCGCCCGATCACGGCCAGCGAGGACAGCATGTCCTCCTTCTCCAGGAACGCCAGGTGGTCCGCCCGCTTGATCAGCTTCGGGGTGAAGATCACCATGCCGGACTTGGTCCGGTACCGCCCGCGGATGCAGTTGAGCGCGAGCCGGAACAGCACGGACACGCCCAGCCCCGAAATGACGCCTGCGAGGGACCCGACCACGAACCCGATGATCCAGTTGCGGATGCGGTGCTTGTGGTTGCGGTGGTGCTTGCCCTGCTCGGCCGCCGGTGCCGTCGGCGGCGCGGTGTTGTTGTTCCTCGTCGGCGGCGAGCTGTTGTTCTTCTGTTTGCCACCACCGCTGCTCGAGGTTGTATTCTCCGCGAGGATGTACCGGTGCGGCACCCCAGTCCGGCGGTGGTGCACGTGCCGGATCCCCGGACGGGACCGGCGCGCCATGGCGGAGCGCGTGACGGCGTGGCGGCCGTCATAGCACTGGACAGCAGAGACGAGGAGGAGGAGCGTGGCGAGAGAGACGAGGAAGAAGACGGGACGCTTGGTCGGCATACCTGCCGCTAACGCCATGGTCACCAAACGTTTAGCTCGTTGGTCGTGTGGGGAGGAAGGTTCCGGCGTGTGTGGGGGAGGAGGTGGGTGGAGAGCACAGCTATTAATAACGGCCGAGTTGAGGATTACCGTGTGGAAATAATGCACGGCTATGATGCGTTTGTGGACTGGATGGACGTGCCAGATTGGTGTGAGAGGGACATATCGCGACCTGCCTAGTTTGATTGGCCGGAAACGACCGTTGACTCGAGGCAAGTCAAGAACCGGCCAGCACGGCGAGGGAAGAATGGAAATGACTATTATGCCCCTAAAAATCTGGGAAGATTCTCACGTCCCACCCTATATATGGTACTCCCTCCGGTCATTTTTACTCTGCATATAAAAATTGTGTGAAGTCAAACTTTATAAAGTTTGACCATATTTATATGAAAAATATCAACATCTATCATGATAAAGTTATACAACATGAAACTTTAAGTCATGGCGCATCTACTAGTATTGATTTCATATTGTGAATGTCGATATTTTTTTCTATAAAGTTGGTCAAACTTTATGAGGCTTGACTTCAGACAAATCTAATATGCGAACTAAAAAGGACTGGAGGGAGTATATATTTAAGTGATCCATTTACACGTATTTTCCGAACAAAAATCCCATTTAAATGCATATGCAAGTCATCTGCATCAAGTGTATTCAAACCTGGCATCTCCGAGGATGTCATTGCATCGGCACCGGAGAATAATGATATCTTCACTGTTCGTTCGGCTTACCGTTTCGCCATGGACGAGCGCGATCGTCCATCAACAAGTGCTTCGAGCAGGGCACCGGATGGTCGTCGCACCATTTGAAAGATCATATGAGGGTACCCTGCTCCTCCTAAGGTTCGCGTGTTCACTTGGAGATCTATGACTAATTCACTTGCCACTTGGGTCAATAAATTCTCTCGGCACCTCAAGCCTTCTGACGTTTGTCCCCTTTGTATTGTGAAATGTGAGGACGGGTTCCATGCAATGTGTAGGTGCCCTCTTGCCAAGGGCCTTTGGAGAGCCATGGCGTTGGAGTGTCCAGATGTCGATGATGTCTGGAACACTGGTCTGAAATGACTATTCTCTCTGCTCGAACCTCTCCATGACACGAAATGTATGGTGGTTCTGATGATCATGTGGCGTTCATGGTATGTGAGGAATGAGATCCGGCATGGGAAAGAAGCTCCACCAATGGAGGCATCCCACGAGTTTCTACATGGTTACATAAATTCTCCCCAGCAACACCCGCAAAGTGATTTGGACAAAGGAAAGATGGTACTGCATGTACCAGCTACCCAGGCCGGTTCGCCGGTAGCCATCACATGATCCTTGTACGGGGAGTCGCGACCAACCCAGAATGAGCCGAGGTGGATGTGGCCGATTGAGGGGTGGGTCAAGCTAAACCCGGATGGAAGCTATGTGAAGGAGAGCAGCGCTGCTCACTGCGATATGGTGTTGCGGGATGTCGTGGATCTAAGACTGACAGTAGAATGGGGGTAGGTATGAGGAGGCAAGATCGTAGTTATGGCGAAGTTGTACACACGATTTTTACGAGTTCAGGCCCTTCGTGAAGGAAGTAACAACCCTACGTCTCGATGCCCGGAGGCGGTCGACTGGATTATGTATGTGTGTGTTTACAGGGGGTGCGAACCCTTGTGCCAGTGGAAGGGGGTGGCTTATATAGAGTGCGCCAGGACCCCAGCCCGCCCATATTACAAGGGGTTTAAGATACATTAAGAGGGGGCGTTACTGGTAACGCTAGTAATTAAGTGACATAAATGCCTATTAAGTCTACGAAGTAAACGTCCGACCGTTGTCGTGCAGAGTGACTTTAGGTCTTGTGTATGTCGAGTGATAATTGCTGCGGTCGAGTGAGCTTGAACCTTCCAAGTGGAATGACTTGTGGTTGAGTGAACGATGCTATCCCTTCAATGCTTCTGGTTTTAAGATGATGTCCTAGGGGAGGGTGTCTAGGTCAGGCCTATGACCCTACCCTGGGTACACTACTTCATCATTAGCCCCCGAATGGTTCAGGGTTTGAGTGGAGAAGGAGTTGAGAACACCTCCGATTCAATTTTCGCGCTTTGGAAGCGTCTTATTGGGGCCAAATGAGCAATCATGACGACTTCAACTTCTTTTTCAGTCGCCTTGATCCATTCTTTGTTCTGCTGAGTGAACTTTTACTGCGATGCTTTGAGTACTGATATGGGGAAAATCTTCCGTCTGACAGGTTGCCCTGCTGCTCATGGATATTGTGGGATTCAAATTTTGGGGAAGCGCGCGGGGCGGAGGAAGCCGCAGTAATCGGACAGGACTAGGCAAGGGCGCCTCGATCACCGTGCCACCTTTTTCGCCATGTATCTCACGCGCGACTGTTGCCGGATTTGATAAGATCGTCCGGACCCATAGGCCAGCCACTCGGAAGCGGCCTCATATAAGGCGCCAGATTGGGGTTTTCTGCATAGTGCATTTGTCGGTGTCAAAACCGGCGGATCTCGGGTAGGGGGTCCCGAACTGTGCGTCTAAGGCGGATGGTAATAGGAGGCAGGGGACACGATGTTTACCCAGGTTCGGGCCCTCTTGATGGAGGTAATACCCTACGTCCTGCTTGATTGTTCTTGATGATATGAGTATTACAAGAGTTGATCTACCACGAGATCGTAGAGGCTAAACCCTAGAATCTAGCCTATGGTATGATTGTATGTTGTCCTACGGACTAAACCCTCCAGTTTATATAGACACCGGAGGGGGCTAGGGTTACACAAGGTCAGTTACAAGGGAGGAGATCTACATATCCGTATTGCCTAGCTTTCCTTCCATGCCAAGGAGAGTCCCATCCGGACACGGGACGAAGTCTTCAATCTTGTATCTTCATAGTCCAATAGTTCGGCCAAAAGATATAGTCCGGCTGTCCGGAGACCCCCTAATCCAGGACTCCCTCAGTAGCCCCTGAACCAGCCTTCAATGACGATGAGTCCTGCGCGTAGTATTGTCTTCGGCATTGCAAGGCGGGTTCTTCTCCAAATCCTGAATATCTGCTAAGTAGTGTCTGGCTCCCATAAATGTTGGACTTCTTGGCTTCTGCGCCCAATAAGGGCCATCTTCCACGCATTGAGCGAATGCGAGGAGCCAGGGCGTTTTTACATTCGCCCCCTAGCCAGGTAAATAAATCGTCTATTAAAGGGATGGGGATTATTAGATCCAATCCACACCATCCTCCCACGACGAGAATCCATTGGAGCATGCTCGAAAAAATCCATTCAATCATGGTCGGCCACCGCAGGTCCTCCTCTCGCTCCCGTAGCCCTAAGCCCGGTGATTGGGAGAAGTGTTCCGTCCCGCACGGCCGATTAGTAGAGTTGCAAACCCAGGGATTTCTCCCTCCAGCGTATATGGTCCCCGTCCGAGCCGGGCTCGCCACTTATAATGGCGGGGAGCAAGCGGATAGCTTCCCCAATCCCTCCAAGGGGGAGCTGGTATGCCTTGTCCCTTACTTACTAAGGGGACTCGGATTTCCAATCCATCCGTTCCTCCGTGGACTCCTGGAGTTTTACGGCCTCCAGTTGCATAATTTCACCCCTGCTTCCATATTACACATCGCCGGTTATGTTGCCCTTTGTGAGCTGTTTCTGGGCTGCGAGGCTCATTTCGAGCTGTGGAAAAGGCTATTCTGCCTTGTGCCCCGCACACAGAAGGGGTCACTTTATCAAGTGGGCGGAGCCGAAATATGGCGCGTCGCCGAGACCGGATACCTGTCCGGTACTCCGAAGAAGACGTCCGAAGACTGGCCTTCGGAGTGGTTTTACATGGAGGCCATCCCCCTTCCAGACCCTGTTCAGCAGGGTCTTCCTGAGTTCAACAATGCTCCTCTGATGAAACGCCGAAGTTGGCGCCCACGGAGCCCCCAGGAGGAAGACAACGGAGAGGTCCTTTACCTGATGAACCGGATTAAAGCGCTGGCTCAATTAGGACTGACAATAATCGAGGTTATGTCAAATTGCATAATGCGGGGGGTGCAGCCACTTCAATATCGAGGGCACCCGCTGTGGTGTTTTAACGGGGAAGATGATGCCACCCGTTGCGGGCACAAGGGGCCGGACTCCGCTGCTGCTTTAGCAAAAATTCTGTCCGAGTTGTTCAAGGGAGAGGAAGAGGAGTTCATCCGTATTAAGCCACGGGATGGATTCTCCATGTACAACCCTCCAAGCTGGGTGAGTTGTACCTCTTTACTCCCAACCTTCCTGCATTCTTCGTCATAGGTACTCACCTTGCCATTTCACGGTAGGAACTGCGAAAAGCTGTAAGGGAGGTCAACAACCCACCTCCACAACTGGAGGACCCTGGCCGGGCCCTCGATCCCAGACTTGAAGAGGATCCGGACATATTCGTGGAGCTGATAGACAGGCAATTCTATGAATTGAGCTGCGATGACGCCATGGTGGCCATAACGGCCGACTACCCTGGACTACTCCCTGCGTCACAAGTAAGAAAAACCAAAGTCCCAACTCCCAAGAAGGATCACCTTTTATGCACTTCACCTACCGTACACATATGGTGTTTTACAGGGAAGGCCTTCGGGACACCGTGCCAAACCCGCAGCAACTCGCCAACAAGAGGCACCGAAGCCGGGTAGGCCAAAAAGGAAGGCAGTCAGGACGGAGACGCCGGCATAGAGGTATGCCACAAAACCTCACTCCGTGGTTGCCATCTTTCTTAAAATATAATGATGTCCGTGTTTCCTAGCAGAAAAAATGCTCACCAGACTATATCCGGAGAGGCTGCCGATCACGCTCGACCAGTCGGGATCCAGGGCCGGACATAGAGGCGGAAGCTAATGCGGGGCAGATGCCGGATGTTCCTCCTAGAGAGGATGCAGACAGACTATCCGCTACAAATTCTAAAGTGGAGAGCGCCATGAATCACAAGCGTCGCCGGGCCGTACTCCGTGATGCTTGTTTCTCACCAGAGGCATTTGATGCCTTCAATTCCGGAGACGCGTATATCCGTGCTGCTCAAAATGGTCTAGCCAGAGCCATGGACCAGTATGTAAGGGATATACGGGTAAGCAAATGTGACGATTATATGTATCAGTAGCCCCTAAGACTTGAAACAGTTGACGCAACTAATTTAAGGATCATTATTTGTGCAGGTTCTTATAGAGAAGAATTCCCAATTGTCTCAAGAGCTGGAAGAGTGCAAGGCCCAGCTAGGGGCTGCTGTTGTCGCATTGAAGGAGTCCGAGAAGGGTCCCTCTGGTAACACTTGTTTCCATTGCAAAGAATACGGGTACCAGGTAGTATGTGGCATATATGAAAATCTAACAATAGATGTTGCAGGTAGCCCCGGAGTGAATCCAGAGGCCGTGGCGGTGAATGCGGCACGTGATGATCGACAACGAAATGTTGGCGAGCGCGTGCTTACATGAGTCAGGCAGGAGAAAAATAATCTCCAAGACGCCAATATCCGGCTGGGCGTGGAACTGAAAGATGTCCGAGCCCAGCTTGCGGACTCCGTGAAGGAGAATAAGCGGCTTCGGTGCGGCATTTTTAGTAAGTGCTTGAACAACCTTATAAAGGAGTTCGGCGAAGAAGCTAGCTAACAGATTTATGTCTGCAAGTATGCTGATGGGTCGTCCCGCGGAAGAGATGCCCGGGTCTTCGGGTGATCTTCTACCAGAGCTCTCACAACTGCACGAGCAAGTTCGGCAGGTGATGCAGGGTATTGCCCAAGCCTTGTGGCCATCCGCGTCCCCGCCAGGAGGCATGGGGGAGCTTATAGAGAAGCTCAAGGGAGCGCGGCGGCGCTTCCGATTATGGAAGATATCAGCCTGCCGACAAGGTGCAAGGGAAGCCTGGGCTATGGTGAAGACGCGATATACCAAAACAGACCCAAACCACATGGCCGAGGTCGGACCTGTGGGGCCCGATGGGAAAGAGATCCCCGTCAGTTTAGTGTATGATCAAGTAGAGCTAGCCGCAAAGTATTCCCAACAGGATTATAGGCTAGACAGCCTGTTAGATGGTATAGAAGAAGAATTTAATCAGTCTTAGTGACTGTGTACTTCAAGTGACATATGTAATGTCCCTTGCGGGATTGTAAATCATTTGTCATGGCGGACCTTTTCGCTTCGACCTCTGGACCCGATAGTCCGGAGTGTATCCGAATACCCGCTCGGTTATGTAAAACCGGGGTATGCATGGAAACCAGGCGTAGGGGTCATAAGTTCTTGAACAGACAAGTACCCAACTAGCTATGTTATATTACATGGGTAGTAAGAAACATCTTCCAGGGAGAATAGTTCCGTTAAGGGTTCCTTTCCCTGGGTACGCATGCCCTAATGTGCATGTCCGGACTGCAAGAAGAGACACAGGCTATAAACCTCTGGGGGCATGTGTCAAATTTAAATAAAAGTCATCATTTATTCACCGACCGAATATTCTCTTAAGAACACTAGCTTTCGGCTTCACCCAGTCTGAGGTACACATCCGGCTGACCCGGTAGTAACAATCGCAGAGGTGCTCCTCTTATGCCCTAGCCGAATTAACGGGAACGTAGGGCATAAATACAGGAGCCAGGCAACCCAGCTTGGCCAAAACTTAAGTCATATCGATGCATATAATGGCAAAAAAAGGTACATGCGGAAGAATAACACATGTGCGGGGCATAAAGCCCGAAAAATAATAGTTAGATTAAGCTTCTGTATAAGAAGCCCCCAGGTATAATGAGCACGGCTAGCGCATCAAGATTGTGTAACCAAGACACACGTTTAGCCCTTTAGGGCCTTGAAGAGAAGGAAAAAAGAGAGAAAGAGAGAAAAGACAGATATGCAAAAAATGGACGGAGGTGAGGATACGAACATAGAATCCGGCGCTAGGCATAGAATCTTTGGAGTCTGGCTGCGTTCCATGGGTTTGGCTCGAGTCGATTATCCGATGCATCCCGCAGACGGTACGCTCCGCCGGTCAGAACCTGGTCAATAATGAATGGACCTTCCCATTTGGGCTTGAGCTTGTTCTTTTTCTTCTCCGGTAGGCGTAGAACTAGTTCGCCAACGTTATAGGTTTTGGCCCGTACTTCTCTGCTTTGATACCTTCGAGCCTGTTGCTAATAGAATGCGGAACGGGCTTTTGCCACGTCGCGCTCCTCCTCTAGGGCGTCCAAACTGTCATGCCGATGGAGCTCGGCCTCTTTTTCTTCATACATGCGCACTCGAGGTGAGTCATGAATTATGTCGCAGGGCAGAACCGCCTCAGCGCCGTACACCATAAAAATGGTGTGTATCCGGTGGTGCGATTCGGCGTGGTCCGCAACCCCCATAGTATGAATTCGAGCTCCTCTACCCAGTGCGTGTTTGATTCCTTTAAGGACCGCACTAATCTGGGTTTAATGCCGCTCATGATAAGACCATTCGCTCGCTCGACTTGACCGTTAGTTTGCGGGTGATAGACAGAAGCATAATCGAGCTTGATGCCCATGTTTCTGCACCAAAGTTTCACTTCGTCGACTGTAAAGTTCGTGCTGTTGTAAGTGATGATGCTGTGGGGGACGCCATAACGGTGTACAACCCCGGATATGAAGTCTATCACTAGTCCGGATCCAACCGTTTTGATAGGTTTGGCTTCTATCCATTTGGTGAATTTATCCACCATGACCAGTAAGTATTTTTTCTTATGGGTTCCCCCTTTAAGGGGTCCGACCATGTCAAGCCCCCAGACCGCAAAGGGCCAAGTAATGGGGATTGTTTGGAGAGCGGTAGGCAGCATATGGCTTTGGTTTGCAAAGAGCTCGCAACCGACGCAATGCTGGACCAGATGCTGCGCATCTGCCCGTGCCGTCGGCCAATAGGAACCTGTACGGAAGGCCTTGCTTACAAGGGCCCGGGCTGCGGCGTGATGGCCGCCGAGCCCGGCATGGATTTCTGCCAAAAGCTTCCACCCTTTCTCTTCGGAGATGCACCTTTGAAGGACTCCGGTAGTGCTTTTCTTACAAAGCTCTCCCTCGTGGACCTTGTAGGCTTTAGATCGCCGCACTATGCAGCGTGCCTCATTTTGGTCCTCGGGTAGTTCCTGCCTCATTAGGTAGGCCAGGAATGGTTCCGTCCATGGGGCGATGATGACCATTATTACGTGGGTTAAAGGTGTTATTTCGATGGCAGAGCCTCCGATTGTGTCAGAGTGTTCGGTATCTGGGGTTGTGGCTGTCGGATTTCGGGTTCCGGCAGACCCTTGAGGTTCGAACACTGGGGTGCGCGCGGAGATCTCTGCCCTACCGATCTACGTCCAATCTTCTCACGTGGTCTAAGCTGGAAACAACGCACAACACAAGGGACACAAGGTTTATACTGGTTCGGGCCACCGTTGTGGTGTAATACCCTACTGCAGTGTGTGGTGTGGTGGATTGCCTCAGGGGCTAATGATGAATAGTACAAGGGAAGAACAGCCTCGCGAGAGGT
Organism: Triticum dicoccoides; assembly: GCF_002162155.2. NCBI lineage: Eukaryota > Viridiplantae > Streptophyta > Magnoliopsida > Poales > Poaceae > Triticum > Triticum dicoccoides. The sequence continues at coordinate 191,544,806 of NC_041392.1, forward strand.
GTTCTTGAGCTGGTGCGATGAACTGCTAGGGTGAGTTCAGTCGCCTCTCTCTCTCTTTCTGCTAGGGCTCTACCAGATTTCTAGATGTCCCTCTACTCTGTGTGGCTAGTTCTACTTATAGAAGCCCTGGGCCTCTCCCCAAAAAATGAGCGGGAAGGGCGCCAACACTTGGCCATTTTGGAGGGGAACATCTAGTACAAGTTATCCTGACCAAAGGTGGTCTTCGGCTGCCAAAAGTACTGGTGATGACGCCGTCTTGGGCTCCACGGTGACCTCCGTCCTGCCACTCTGCTGGTCTTGGTCTTGTTGCACCGGAATGGTAACCTTTGCCCGATGCCTTGGTCTGCGCTTGCCCCCTTTGCACCAAAGGAGAAACAAGGACACTGCGCAGGCCGGCGCCCGCCTGGTCTCGATCGTCATGGCTTGCGTCACGGGTTCCTCATGAGGTATTCCTGCCTTGATCCCCCCGCCTCCTCGCGAGCCTGCCAGATGAGGCCGCCTCTGAGGAAGCTTCCTGTCGTCCGCCCCGGGAGGCTTAGCCCCTCGCGAGGGTCTTGAGCTTGAGCTGATGAAGATGGGCCGCGCTGGGGCCCCACTTGAGCCAGGCCGCAGGCCGCAGGCAGGCAAGTCTGGGGACCCCCGTTCCCAGAACGCCGACAGTAGCCCCCAGGCCCGAGGTGCGCCCGGGCTTGGCCTAGCAGGAAAGCGAAGGGGCAAGCGCAAAGCGCCGCGGGTCGCAACAGCCTATGGCCTTGGGTGCCGCATGGCGATTGATTGGACATGGGCGTCTGCGCTTCCCCACGATGCCTCGGCAACTGTCCATCTGACAAAAGAGGTGCCCGGGCCAGACTTACTTGCTTTGTTCTCCTTCGCCTCGCTCCAGATCCCCTTTCTCGCTCTCCTCCTTCTTGCTTCCAAAATCCTCCAGATCTGTCTCAATCCTTCTCATCCGGCACGCCATGGTGCCTCGCAAGTCTCCGACCGAGGCCTGGTACTCGCCGGCCCTGGATTCCCCGAACCTGTCAGAGAAGAACCTCGCCCTTACGCGCCTGATGACAGTGGCGCAGGGCAGCAAGGGGGCGACTGTGCTCAAGGCCGGCTCCGACCAGCCTGGAGTCAAGGGGAGCACCTTCTATCCGCTCTTTGTGAGCGCCATTGTCGCTGGTCTGGTGCCTCCTTTCTCCGAGTTCTTCTTTGCTGTTCTACGCCAGTACAACTTGCAGGCTCTGCACCTCCACCCCAACTCCATTCTTCTCCTGGCGATTTTTGCTTACTACTGTGAGGCTCACGTCGGGGTAAAGCCCTCGGTGGCCTTGTTGCGTCACGATTTTTCCCTTCGGGTTTCTGGTGTCCATCCGCATGTGCGAGCTTCATCGCGTACTCCAATTCCAATGCTATCTCGAAGCCTGGGAAGAGGATCGAAGGCTTCCGGAGCAAGTGGGTCATGGTGGATGTAGGGCGCCTCCACCCCCGTCTGGTGCTGCCTACGGGGCAGCCCAAGGCCATCGACGCGTGGTCCCGCGCGGAGCTCGTCGACCCCCGTGCGAAGGCGGTGCTGAAGAGGATGAACGCGAACCTAAGGCCAAGCAACTTGGGGGCGGCGAAGCTGACCGGGGCCTCGTTCCTGAGGGAGTTCCTGGAGCACCGGGTGGCTCCACTCCAGGAGCACTCACTCCCGTTGTGGAGGCATGGGGAAATGGACGCCGCCTTGCGCCTAAGCTCTGAGGCCCTGACCGATGAGAATCTGGTCGCGGCCCTCCATTCCTTGGTTGGGGGAGACGTGGCGAAGCCGCTGGGCACCCCCATCCCCCTGTTCCTTCGCGACGACTGGGAGCAGGTGGTGAACGCCATGCCCATCTTCAACGGTGAGGGGCTGATGCCCGCGGTAGCTCCCAAGGATCTTGCGGCGCTGGCGATGGTGGACGTGTCCTCCGGCAGCTCTAGCGGGAGTGAGGACGAAGAAGAGGTGGAGGAGGAAGAGTCTGTCTTCGAGGCGACTGGCGAGGAGTCGGGGGAGTCCTTCCCCCGGCTCGAGTCTCGGGCCCTCTGCTCCATGCCGGATGACGACGATGCCGACACCGGGCGAGGAGAGGAGGACTCTCCCTTGGTCATAAGGAAGGGCAGGTCGGGGCTGGTTCCCCCAGGATCCGCTCCGATCCCTGGGCGGTCTAAAGCCAGCCCCAGCCCTCCTGACGTGGCTTATGCTTCCGGGCCTCCCGAGGCTGACCCAAGCTGCAGGCTCTCGGGCTTCAAGTTTGGCCGGAGGTTGCTTGGGTCCGCGAGCGACGACCAGTAAGTGCTTGATTCCCGCTTTGCTTGGTTTCTGCCGCCGAGGCTTGACGTCCATATTCTCTTGTCGGGCCAGCACCTGTGGCGAAGAGGTTGAGAGGGGCTTCTACGACCCTGCTTGGGGCGAGGCCATCTGCTGGGGCGGTGCCTCCATCCGCTGGGGAGGAAGATGGCGCGGCTTGCGCCTCCCTGGTCCGATCGTCCTCGCGAGGCCGACTGGGACGCCTTGGCGAGGAGTCAGCCCCCATGACCCCGCTGACCCTGGAGTCGACTGCGCTCGATGCTGCAGCCGGGGCCATGATCACGCCGCCGTCTTCTTCGCCCGCTCTGCCGGTTCCCGCCTTTTCTGCTTCCTCTGCCGCCGTCCTGGACCAGGTCGCCAGCAAACTGAGCCAGCTGGGGGAGGATCTTCTAAGCGCGAACCCTCGCCTAGCGGTCGGGCGCCTGGAGCTAGCTTCTGGCTGGGCCCGTTTTGCTGCCTCTGTCCGAGCAGCGCTGAGCCAGGCCGTGGCGACCTCCGATGGGGAGAAGCAGACCGCCAACCAAGCCAAGGCCGCCCGCGACGCTGCCCTGGGCGACACTGCGGCTGCCAAGGCTCGCTGCAAGGAGCTGGAGGTCGAGCTGCAAGGCCTGCGCAACGAGCTCACCAAGGAGGTCCACGGCCGCCAGGAGAAAGAGAAGGAGATGAAGGCTCGGGAGGCTGCCGTCAAGGACTGGGACGCCAAGCTCGATGACCGCCACAACGAACTGGAGACGCTGGATTGGTCGCTGCAGGCGGAGAGGGCCGAGCTAGACGCCAAGGCGAAGGTCCTGGCGGAGGATCGGGTGGCCTTCGCGAAGATGGAGAAGAGGGCTCGTGCCGCGCTGAAGACGCTTTATGAGAGCGGCTTGGAGGATCCGTTGGCCGGCGCGGAGGACGGCCCCGCCAAGCTGCTTCCCTTCCTGGTCCGTGCACTTGAAGATGTCATAGACGGCCTTGGCCCCACGGCCGAGGCCGAGGCGCGTGCCCTGTCTTCGGCGGAGCTGATGTTGGAAATATGCCCTAGAGGCAATAATAAAATGGTTATTATTATATTTCTTTGTTCATGACAATTGTCTATTGTTCATGCTATAATTGTGTTATCCGGAAATCATAATACATGTGTGAATACATAGACCACAACACGTCCCTAGTGAGCCTCTAGTTGACTAGCTCATTGATCAAAAGATAGTCATGGTTTCCTGACTATGGACATTGGATGTCATTGATAACGGGATCACCTCATTAGGAGAATGATGTGATGGACAAGACCCAATCCTAAGCATAGCTCAAAGATCGTGTAGTTCCTTTGCTGTAGCTTTTCTGAATGTCAAGTATCATTTCCTTAGACCATGAGATTGTGCAACTCCCGGATACCGTAGGAGTGCCTTGGGTGTGCCAAACGTCACAACGTAACTCAGTGGCTATAAAGGTACATTATAGGTATCTCCAAAAGTGTCTGTTGGGTTGGCACGAATCGAGACTGGGATTTGTCACTCCGTATGACGGAGAGGTATCTCTGGGCCCACTCGGTAATGCATCATCATAATGAGCTCAATGTGATCAAGTGGTTGATCACGGGATCATGCATTACGGTACGAGTAAAGTGACTTGCCGGTAACGAGACTGAACAAGGTATTGGGATACCGACGATCGAGTCTCGGGCAAGTAACGTACCGATTGACAAAGGGAATTGTATACGGATTGATTGAATCCTCGACATCGTGGTTCATCCGATGAGATCATCGTGGAGCATGTGGGAGCCAACATGGGTATCCAGATCCCGCTGTTAGTTATTGACCGGAGAGTCATCTCGGTCATGTCTGCATGTCTCCCGAACCCGTAGGGTCTACACACTTAAGGTTCGATGACGCTAGGGTTGTTAGGAAGACTTGTATGTGATTACCGAATGTTGTTCGGAGTCCCGGATGAGATCCCGGACGTCACGAGGAGTTCCAGAATGGTCCGGAGGTAAAGATTTATATATGGGAAGTTGTCATACGTGAAGGAAATATGCCCTAGAGGCAATAATTAAAGTTATTATTTATTTCCTTATATCATGATAAATGTTTATTATTCATGCTAGAATTGTATTAACCGGAAACATAATACATGTGTGAATACATAGACAAACAGAGTGTCACTAGTATGCCTCTACTTGACTAGCTCGTTAATCAAAGATGGTTATGTTTCCTACCCATGAACAAGGAGTTGTTATTTGATTAACGGGATCACATCATTAAGTGAATGATCTGATTGACATGACCCATTCCATTAGCTTAGCACCCGATCATTTAGTATGTTGCTATTGCTTTCTTCATGACTTATACATGTTCCTATAACTATGAGATTATGCAACTCCCGTTTGCCGGAGGAACACTTTGTGTGCTACCAAACGTCACAACGTAACTGGGTGATTATAAAGGAGCTCTATAGGTGTCTCCAAAGGTACATGTTGGGTTGGCGTATTTCGAGATTAGGATTTGTCACTCCGATTGTCGGAGAGGTATCTCTGGGCCCTCTCGGTAATGCACATCACTTAAGCCTTGCAAGCATTGCAACTAATGAGTTAGTTGCGGGATGATGTATTACAGAACGAGTAAAGAGACTTGCCGGTAACGAGATTGAACTAGGTATTGGAATACCGACGATCGAATCTCGGGCAAGTAACATACCGATGACAAAGGGAACAACGTATGTTGTTATGCGGTCTGACCGATAAAGATCTTCGTAGAATATGTAGGAGCCAATATGGGCATCCAGGTCCCGCTATTGGTTATTGACCGGAGACATGTCTCGGTCATGTCTACATTGTTCTCGAACCCGTAGGGTCCGCACGCTTAAGGTTACGATGATAGTTATATTATGAGTTTATGCATTTTGATGTACCGAAGTTTGTTCGGAGTCCCGGATGTGATCACGGACATGACGAGGAGTCTCGAAATGGTCGAGACATAAATATTGATATATTGGAAGCCTATGTTTGGATATCGGAAGTGTTCCGGGTGAAATCGGGATTTTACCGGAGTACCGGGAGGTTACCGGAACCCCCCGGGAGCTATATGGGCCATAGTGGGCCTTAGTGGAAAAGAGAAGAGGCAGCCCTACATGGGCCGCGCACCCCTCCCCTCCCTTGGTCCAAATAGGACAAGGAGAAGGGGCCGGCCCCTCTCTCTCTTTTCCCCCCTCCGCGAATCCTATTCCAACTAAGATTGGGGGGGGGGG
>NC_041392.1:191550450-191583248 GCF_002162155.2 Triticum dicoccoides
GGGGAATCCTACTCCCAGAGGGAGTAGGACTCTCCTGGCGCGCCTCTCCTAGGCCGGCCGCACCCCCCTTTAGTCCTTTATATACGGAGGCAGGGGCACCCCAGAAACACACAAGTTGATCCACATGATTTTATTCTTAGCCGTGTGCGGCGCCCCCAGCCACCATAATCCTCGATAATATTGTAGTGGTGCTTAGGCGAAGCCCTGCGATAGTAGTACATCAAGATCATCACCATGCCGTCGTGCTGACGGAACTCTTCCCCGACACTTTGCTGGATCGGAGTCTGGGGATCATCATCGAGCTGAACGTGTGCTAAAACTCGGAGGTGCCGTAGTTTCGGTGCTTGATCGGTCGGGCCGTGAAGACGTACGACTACATCAACCAAACGCTTCCGTTGTCGATCTACCAAGGGTACGTAGATCACACTCTCCCCTCGTTGCTATGCATCACCATGATCTTGCATGTGCGTAGGAATTTTTTTGAAATTACTACGTTCCCCAACAGTGGCATCAGAGCCTAGGTTTTATATGTTGATGTTATATGCACGAGTAGAACACAAGTGAGTTGTGGGCGATATAAGTCATACTGCTTACCAGCATGTCATACTTTGGTTCGGCGGTATTGTTGGATGAAGCGGCCCGGACTGACATTACGTGTACGCTTATGCGAGACCGGTTGTCCCGACGTGCTTTGCACAGAGGTGGCTTGCGGGTGACAGTTTCTCCAACTTTAGTTGAATCGAGTGTGGCTACGCCCGGTCCTTGCGAAGGTTAAAACAACACCAACTTTACAAACTATCGTTGTGGTTTTGATGCGTAGGTAAGATTAGTTCTTGCTTAAGCCTGTAGCAGCCACGTAAAACTTGCAACAACAAAGTAGAGGACGTCTAACTTGTTTTTGCAGGGCATGTTGTGATGTATATGGTCAAGACATGATGCTGATTTTTATTGTATGAGATGATCATGTTTTGTAACCGAGTTATCGGCAACTGGCACGAGCCATATGGTTGTCGTTTTATTGTATGCAATGCAATCGCGATGTAATGCTTTACTTTATCACTAAGCGGTAGCGATAGTCGTGGAAGCACAAGCTTGGCGAGACGACAACGATGCTACGATGGAGATCAAGGTGTCGCGCTGGTGACGATGGTGATCACGATGGTGCTTCGGAGATGGAGATCACAAGCACAAGATGATGATGGCCATATCATATCACTTATATTGATTGCATGTGATGTTTATCTTTTATGCATCTTATATTGCTTTGATTGACGGTAGCATTATAAGATGATCTCTCACTAATTATCAAGAAGTGTTCTCCCTGAGTATGCACCGTTGCGAAAGTTCTTCGTGCTGAGACACCACGTGATGATCGGGTGTGATAGGCTCTACGTTCAAATACAACGGGTGCAAAACAGTTGCACACGCGGAATACTCAGGTTATACTTGACGAGCCAAGCATATACAGATATGGCCTCGGAACACGGAGACCGAAAGGTCGAGCGTGAATCATATAGTAGATATGATCAACATAGTGATGTTCACCAATGAAACTACTCCATCTCACGTGATGATCGGACATGGTTTAGTTGATTTGGATCACGTAATCACTTAGAGGATTAGAGGGATGTCTATCTAAGTGGGAGTTCTTTAAGTAAATTAACTGAACTTAAAATTATCATGAAACTTAGTACCTGATAAGTATCTTGCTTGTTTATACTTGTTTGTAGATAGATGGCTCGTGCTGTTGTTCCGTTCAATTTTAATGCGTTCCTTGAGAAAGCAAAGTTGAAAGATGATGGTAGCAATTACACGGACTGGGTCCGTAACTTGAGGATTATCCTCATTGCTGCACAGAAGAATTACGTCCTAGAAGCACCGCTGGGTGCCAGGCCTGCTGCAGGAGCAACGCCGGATGTTATGAACGTCTGGCAGAGCAAAGCTGATGACTACTCAATAGTTCAGTGTGCCATGCTTTACGGCTTAGAATCGGGACTTCAACGACGTTTTGAACGTCATGGAGCATATGAGATGTTCCAGGAGTTGAAGTTAATATTTCAAGCAAATGCCCGGATTGAGAGATATGAAGTCTCCAATAAGTTCTATAGCTGCAAGATGGAGGAGAACAGTTCTGTCAGTGAGCATATACTCAAAATGTCTGGGTATAATAATCACTTGATTCAATTGGGAGTTAATCTTCGAGATGATTGCGTCATTGACAGAATTCTCCAATCAGTGCCACCAAGCTACAAGAGCTTCATGATGAACTATAATATGCAAGGGATGAATAAGACTATTCCCGAGCTCTTCGCAATGCTGAAAGCTGCGGAGGTAGAAATCAAGAAGGAGCATCAAGTGTTGATGGTAAACAAGACCACTAGTTTCAAGAAAAAGGGCAAAGGGAAGAAGAAGGGGAACTTCAAGAAGAACAACAAACAAGTTGCTGCTCAAGAGAAGAAACCCAAGTCTGGACCTAAGCCTGAAACTGAGTGCTTCTACTGCAAGCAGACTGGTCACTGGAAGCGGAACTGCCCCAAGTATTTGGCGGATAAGAAGGATGGCAAGGTGAACAAAGGTATATGTGATATACACGTTATTGATGTGTACCTTACTAATGCTCGCAGTAGCACCTGGGTATTTGATACTGGTTCTGTTGCTAATATTTGCAACTCGAAACAGGGACTACGGATTAAGCGAAGATTGGCTAAGGACGAGGTGACGATGCGCGTGGGAAACGGTTCCAAAGTCGATGTGATCGCAGTCGGCACGCTACCTCTACATCTACCTTCGGGATTAATAATAGACCTAAATAATTGTTATTTGGTGCCAGCGTTAAGCATGAACATTATATCTGGATCTTGTTTGATGCGGGATGGTTATTCATTTAAATCAGAGAATAATGGTTGTTCTATTTATATGAGTAATATCTTTTATGGTCATGCACCCTTGAAGAGTGGTCTATTCTTATTGAATCTCGATAGTAGTAACACACATATTCATACTGTTGAAGCCAAAAGATGCAGAGTTGATAATGATAGTGCAACTTATTTTTGGCACTGCCGTTTAGGTCATATCGGTGCAAAGCGCATGAAGAAACTCCATACTGATGGACTTTTGGAACCACTTGATTATGAATCACTTGGTACTTGCGAACCGTGCCTCATGGGCAAGATGACCAAAACACCGTTCTCCGGTACTATGGAGAGAGCAACATATTTGTTGGAAATCATACATACAGATGTATGTGGTCCGAGGAATATTGAGGCTCGTGGCGGATATCGTTATTTTCTCACCTTCACAGATGACTTAAGCAGATATGGGTATATCTACTTAATGAAACATAAGTCTGAAACGTTTGAAAAGTTCAAAGAATTTCAGAGTGAAGTTGAAAATCATCGTAACAAGAAAATAAAGTTTCTACGATCTGATCGTGGAGGAGAATATTTGAGTTACGAGTTTGGTGTACATTTGAAAAATTGTAGAATAGTTTCGCAACTCACGCCACCCGGAACACCACAGCGCAATGGTGTGTCCGAACGTCGTAATCGTACTTTACTAGATATGGTGCGATCTATGATGTCTCTTACTGATTTACCACTATTGTTTTGGGGATACGCTCTAGAGACGGCCGCGTTCACGTTAAATAGGGCACCATCAAAATCCGTTGAGACGACGCCTTATGAACTGTGGTTTGGCAAGAAACCAAAGTTGTCGTTTCTGAAAGTTTGGGGCTGCGATGCTTATGTGAAAAAGCTTCAACCTAATAAGCTCGAACCCAAATCGGAGAAATGTGTCTTCATAGGATATCCAAAGGAGACTATTGGATACACCTTCTATCACAGATCCAAAGGCAAGACTTTTGTTGCTAAGTTCGGAAACTTTCTAGAGAAGGAGTTTCTCTCGAAAGAAGTGAGTGGGAGGAAAGTAGAACTTGACGAGGTAACTGTACCTGCTCCCTTATTGGAAAGTAGTGCATCACAGAAAACTGTTTCTGTGACACCTACACCAGTGAGTGAGGAAACTAATGATGATGATCATGAAACTTCAGAACAAGATACTACTGAACCTCGTAGATCAACCAGAGTAAGATTCGCGCCAGAGTGGTACGGTAATCCTGTTCTGCAAGTCATGCTACTAGATCATGATGAACCTACGAACTATGAAGAAGCGATGGTGAGCCCAGATTCCGCAAAGTGGCTTGAAGCCATGAAATCTGAGATGGGATCCATGTATGAGAACAAAGTATGGACTTTGGTTGACTTGCCCGATGATCGGCAAGCAATTGAGAATAAATGGATCTTCAAGAAGAAGACTGACGCTGACGGTAATATTACTATCTACAAAGCTCGACTTGTCACAAAAGGTTTTCGGCAAGTTCAAGGGATTGACTACGATGAGACCTTCTCACCCGTAGCGATGCTTAAGTCTGTCCGAATCATGTTAGCAATTGCCGCATTTTATGATTATGAAATTTGGCAGATGGATGTCAAAACTGCATTCCTGAATGGATTTCTGGAAGAAGAGTTGTATATGATGCAACCAGAAGGTTTTGTCGATCCAAAGGGAGCTAACAAAGTGTGCAAGCTCCAGCGATCCATTTATGGACTGGTGCAAGCCTCTCGGAGTTGGAATAAACGTTTTGATAGTGTGATCAAAGCATTTGGTTTTATATAGACTTTTGGAGAAGCCTGTATTTACAAGAAAGTGAGTGGGAGCTCTATAGCATTTCTGATATTATATGTAGATGACATATTACTAATTGGAAATGATATAGAATTTCTGGATAGCATAAAGGGATACTTGAATAAGAGTTTTTCAATGAAAGACCTCGGTGAAGCTGCTTACATATTAGGCATTAAGATCTATAGAGATAGATCAAGACGCTTAATTGGACTTTCACAAAGCACATACCTTGACAAAGTTTTGAAGAAGTTCAAAATGGATCAAGCAAAGAAAGGGTTCTTGCCTGTGTTACAAGGTGTGAAGTTGAGTAAGACTCAATGCCCGACCACTGCAGAAGATAGAGAGAATATGAAAGATGTTCCCTATGCTTCAGCCATAGGCTCTATCATGTATGCAATGCTGTGTACCAGACCTGATGTGTGCCTTGCTATAAGTCTAGCAGGGAGGTACCAAAGTAATCCAGGAGTGGATCACTGGACAGCGGTCAAGAACATCCTGAAGTACCCGAAAAGGACTAAGGATATGTTTCTCGTATATGGAGGTGACAAAGAGCTCATCGTAAACGGTTACGTTGATGCAAGCTTTGACACTGATCCAGACAATTCTAAATTGCAAACCGGATACGTGTTTACATTAAACGGTGGAGCTGTCAGTTGGTGCAGTTCTAAACAAAGCGTCGTGGCGGGATCTACATGTGAAGCGGAGTACATAGCTGCTTCGGAAGCAGCAAATGAAGGAGTCTGGACGAAGGAGTTCATATCCGATCTAGGTGTCATACCTAGTGCATCGGGTCCAATGAAAATCTTTTGTGACAATACTGGTGCAATTGCCTTGGCAAAGGAATCCAGATTTCACAAGAGAACCAAGCACATCAAGAGACGCTTCAATTCCATCCGGGATCTAGTCCAGGTGGGAGACATAGAGATTTGCAAGATACATACGGATCTGAATGTTGCAGACCCATTGACTAAGCCTCTTCCACGAGCAAAACATGATCAGCACCAAGGCTCCATGGGTGTTAGAATCATTACTGTATAATCTAGATTATTGACTCTAGTGCAAGTGGGAGACTGAAGGAAATATGCCCTAGAGGCAATAATTAAAGTTATTATTTATTTCCTTATATCATGATAAATGTTTATTATTCATGCTAGAATTGTATTAACCGGGAACACAATACATGTGTGAATACATAGACAAACATAGTGTCACTAGTATGCCTCTACTTGACTAGCTCGTTAATCAAATATAGTTATGTTTCCTAACCATGAACAAGGAGTTGTTATTTGATTAGCAGGATCACATCATTAAGTGAATGATCTGATTGACATGACCCATTCCATTAGCTTAGCACCCGATCGTTTAGTATGTTGCTATTGCTTTCTTCATGACTTATACATGTTCCTATAACTATGAGATTATGCAACTCCCGTTTGCCGGAGGAACACTTTGTGTGCTACCAAACATCACAACGTAACTGGGTGATTATAAAGGAGCTCTACAGGTGTCTCCAAAGGTACATGTTGGGTTGGCGTATTTCGAGATTAGGATTTGTCACTCCGATTGTCGGAGAGGTATCTCTGGGCCCTCTCGGTAATGCACATCACTTAAGCCTTGCAAGCATTGCAACTAATGAGTTAGTTGCGGGATGATGTATTACAGAACGAGTAAAGAGACTTGCCGGTAACGAGATTGAACTAGGTATTGGAATACCGACGATCGAATCTCGGGCAAGTAACATACCGATGACAAAGGGAACAACGTATGTTGTTATGCGGTCTGACCAATAAAGATCTTCGTAGAATATGTAGGAGCCAATATGGGCATCCAGGTCCCGCTATTGGTTATTGACCGGAGATATTTCTCGGTCATGTCTACATTGTTCTCGAACCCGTAGGGTCCGCACGCTTAAGGTTACGATGACAGTTATATTATGAGTTTATGCATTTTGATGTACTGAAGTTTGTTCGGAGTCCCGGATGTGATCACGGACATGACGAGGAATCTTGAAATGGTCGAGACATAAAGATTGATATATTGGAAGCCTATGTTTGGATATCGGAACTGTTCTGGGTGAAATCGGGATTTTACCGGAGTACCAGGTGGTTACCGGAACCCCCCGGGAGCTATATGGTCCATAGTGGGCCTTAGTGGAAAAGAGAAGAGGCAGCCCTACATGGGCCGCGCGCCCCTCCCCTCCCTTGGTCCGAATAGGACAAGGAGAAGGGGCCGGCCCCTCTCTCTCTTTTCCCCCCTCCGCGAATCCTATTCCAACTAGGATTGGGGGGGGGGGGAATCCTACTCCCAGAGGGAGTAGGACTCTCCTGGCGCGCCTCTCCTAGGCCGGCCGCACCCCCCCTTTAGTCCTTTATATACGGAGGCAGGGGCACCCCAGAAACACACAAGTTGATCCACGTGATTTTATTCTTAGCCGTGTGTGGCGCCCCCAGCCACCATAATCCTCGATAATATTGTAGTGGTGCTTAGGCGAAGCCCTGCGACAGTAGTACATCAAGATCGTCACCACGCCGTCATGTTGACGAAACTCTTCCCAGACACTTTGCTGGATCGGAGTCCGGGGATCATCATCGAGCTGAACGTGTGCTAAAACTCGGAGGTGCCGTAGTTTCGGTGCTTGATCGGTCGGGCCATGAAGACGTACGACTACATCAACCAAACGCTTCCGTTGTCGATCTACCAAGGGTACGTAGATCACACTCTCCCCTCGTTGCTATGCATCACCATGATCTTGCGTGTACGTAGGAAATTTTTTGAAATTACTATGTTCCCCAACAATATGGTCGCCGGAAAGGTTCGGGGGCATATTGGTATTGTACCGGGGCCACCGGAGGGGTTCCGGGGGTCCACCGGGAGGGGCCACCTCTTCCGGGGGGCCTTGTGGGCTGTATGGAGAAGGGAACCAGCCCAAGTGGGCTGGGGCGCCACACCCCCCTAGGGCCCATGCGCCTAGGGTTGGGGGGAAACCCTAAGGGGGCGCTCCCTTGCTTGGGGGGCAAGCTCCCCTCCCCTTGGCCGCCGCCCCCCTCTAGATCCCATCTAGAGGGGCCGGCCCCCTTCCCCCTTCCCCTATAAATAGAGGGGTGAGGGTAGGGCTGCAGACACAACATCCAAGGCGCAGCCCCTCCCCTCCCCAACACCTCTCCTCCTCCATAAGAGCTTGGCGAAGCCCTGCCGGAGTACTGCAGCTTCACCACCACCACGCCGTCGTGCTGCTGTTGGAGCCCTCTTCCTCAACCTCTCCCTCTTCCTAGCTGGATCAAGGCGCGGGAGATGTCCTCGCTCCGCATGTGTGTTGAACATGGAGGTGCCATCCGTTCGGCGCTAGGATCTTCGGTGATTCGGATCACGTCGAGTACGACTCCATCAACCCCGTTCTCTTGAACGCTTCCGCTCGTGATATACAAGGGTATGTAGATGCACTCTTCTCTCCCTCGTTGCTAGATGACTCCATAGATTGATCTTGGTGATGCGTAGAAAATTTTAAAATTCTGCTACGTTCCCCAACAGTGGCATCATGAGCTAGGTCTATGCGTAGTTACTATGCACGAGTAGAACACAAAGCAGTTGTGGGTGTCGAAATTGTCAATTATCTTGCCGTTACTAGTCTTATCTTGATTCGGCGGCATTGTGGGATGAAGCGGCCCGGACCAACCTTACACGTACGCTTACGTGAGACCGGTTCCACCGACTGACATGCACTAGTTGCATAAGGTGGCTGGCGGGTGTCTGTCTCTCCCACTTTAGTCGGATCGGATTCGGTGAACAGGGTCCTTATGAAGGGTAAATAGAAATTGGCAATTCACGTTGTGGTTTTGGCGTTGGTAAGAAACGTTCTTGCTAGAAACCTATAGCAGCCACGTAAAAACTTGCAACAACAATTAGAGGACGTCTAACTTGTTTTTGCAGCGAGTGTTTTGTGATGTGATATGGCCAAAGGATGTGATGAATGATATATGTGATGTATGAGATGATCATGTTCTTGTAATAGAAATCATGACTTGCATGTCGATGAGTATGACAACCGGCAGGAGCCATAGGAGTTGTCTTTATTTATTTATGACCTGCGTGTCAACATAAACGTCATGTAATTACTTTACTTTATTGCTAAAGCGTTAGCCATAGTAGTAGAAGTAATAGATGACGAGACAACTTCAAGAAGACACGATGATGGAGATCATGATGATGGAGATCATGGTGTCATGCCGGTGACAACAATGATCATGGAGCCCCGAAGATGGAGATCAAAAGGAGCAAATGATATTGGCCATATCATGTCACTATTTGATTGCATGTGATGTTTATCACGTTTTACATCTTATTTGCTTAGAACAACGGTAGCTTAAATAAGATGATCCCTCGTAATACTTTCAAGAAAGTGTTCCCCCTAACTGTGCACCGTTGCGAAGGTTCGTTGTTTCGAAGCACCATGTGATGATCGGGTGTGATAGATTCTAACATTCGAATACAACGGGTGTAAGCCAGATTTACACACGCAATACACTTAGGTTGACTTGACGAGCCTAGCATGTACAGACATGGCCTCGGAACATAGAAGACCGAAAGGTCGAGCATGATTCGTATAGAAGATACGATCAACATGAAGATGTTCACCGATGTTGACTAGTCCGTCTCACGTGATGATCGGACATGGCCTAGTTAACTCAGATCATGTTATACTTAGATGACTAGAGGGATGTCTATCTGAGTGGGAGTTCATTGAATAATTTGATTAGATGAACTTAATTATCATGAACTTAGTCTAAAATCTTTACAATATGTCTTGTAGATCAAATGGCCCACGTTGTCCTCAACTTCAACGCGTTCCTAGAGAAAACCAAGCTGAAAGACGATGGCAGCAACTATACGGACTGGTTCCGGAACCTGAGGATCATCCTCATAGCTGCCAAGAAAGATTATGTCCTAGAAGCACCGCTAGGTGACGCACCCATCCCATAGAACCAAGACGTTATGAACGCTTGGCAGACACGTGCTGATGATTACGCCCTCGTTCAGTGCGGCATGCTTTACAGCTTAGAACCGGGGCTCCAAAAGCGTTTTGAGAGACACGAAGCATATGAGATGTTCGAAGAGCTGAAAATGGTTTTTCAGGCTCATGCCCGGGTCGAGAGATATGAAGTCTCCGACAAGTTCTTCAGCTGTAAGATGGAGGTAAATAGTTCTGTCAGTGAGCACATACTCAAAATGTCTGGGTTGCATAACCGCTTGACTCAGCTGGGATTTAATCTCCCGGATGACGCGGTCATTGACAGAATCCTTCAGTCGCTTCCACCAAGCTACAAGAGCTTTGTGATGAACTTCAATATGCAGGGGATGGAAAAGACCATTCCTGAGGTATATTCAATGCTGAAATCAGCAGAGGTAGAAATCAAAAAGGAACATCAAGTGTTGACGGTGAATAAAACCACTAAGTTCAAGAAAGGCAAGGGTAAGAAGAACTTCAAGAAGGACGGCAAGGGAGTTGCCGAGCCCGGTAAGCAAGCTGCCGGGAAGAAGCCAAAGAATGGACCCAAGCCCGAGACTGAGTGCTTTTATTGCAAGGGAAGTGGTCACTGGAAGCGGAACTGCCCCAAATACTTAGCGGATAAGAAGGTCGACAACACTAAAGGTATATGTGATATACATGTAATTGATGTGTACCTTACCTGTACTCGTAGTAGCTCCTGGGTATTTGATACCGGTGCGGTTGCTCACATTTGTAACTCAAAGCAGGAGCTGCGAAATAAGCGGAGACTGGCGAAAGACGAGGTGACGATGCGCGTCGGGAATGGTTCCAAGGTCGATGTGATCGCCGTCGGCATGCTGTCTCTACATTTACCTACGGGATTAGTTTTAAACCTCAATAATTGTTATTTAGTGCCATCTTTGAGCATGAACATTGTATCAGGATATCGTTTAATTCGAGATGGCTACTCATTTAAATCCGAGAATAATGGTTGTTCTATTTATATGAGAGATATGTTTTATGGTCATGCTCCAATGGTGAATGGTTTATTCTTAATGAATCTCGAGCGTAATGCTACACATATTCATAGTGTGAATACCAAAAGATGTAAGGTTGATAATGATAGTCCCACATACTTTTGGCACAACCGCCTTGGTCACATAGGTGTCAAATGCATGAAGAAGCTCCATGCAGATGGACTTTTAGAGTCTCTTGATTACGAATCATTTGACACGTGCGAACCATGCCTCATGGGTAAAATGACCAAGACTCCGTTCTCAGGAACAATGGAGCGAGCAACCAACTTATTGGAAATCATACATACTGATGTGTGCGGTCCAATGAGTGTTGAGGCTCGCGGTGGCTATCGTTATGTTCTCACCCTCGCTGATGACTTGAGTAGATATGGGTATGTCTACTTAATGAAACACAAGTCTGAGACCTTTGAAAAGTTCAAGGAATTTCAGAGTGAGGTTGAGAATCAACGTGACAAGAAAATCAAGTTCTTGCGATCAGATCGTGGGGGAGAATACTTGAGTCACGAATTTGGCACACACTTAAGAAAATGTGGAATAGTTTCACAACTCACGCCGCCTGGAACACCTCAGTGAAATGGTGTGTCCGAACGTCGTAATCGCACTCTATTGGATATGGTGCGATCTATGATGTCTCCTACCGATCTACCGCTATCATTTTGGGGCTATGCTTTAGAGACTGCCGCATTCACTTTAAATAGGGCTCCGTCGAAATCCGTTGAGACGACACCGTATGAATTTTGGTTTGGGAAGAAACCTAAGCTGTCGTTTCTAAAAGTTTGGGGATGCGATGCTTATGTCAAGAAATTCAACCTGAAAAGCTCAAACCCAAATCGGAAAAATGCGTCTTCATAGGATACCCTAAAGAAACTGTTGGGTATACCTTCTACCTCAGATCCGAAGGCAAGATCTTTGTTGCCAAGGATGGGTCCTTTCTAGAGAAAGAGTTTCTCTCGAAAGAAATAAGTGGGAGGAAAGTAGAACTTAATGAAGTATTACCTCTTGAACCGGTAAGTGGCGCAGCTCAAGAAAATGTTCCTGAGGTGCCTGCATCGACTAGAGAGGAAGTTGATGATGATGATCATGAAACTTCAGATCAAGTTGCTACTGAACTTCGTAGGTCCACAAGGACACGTACCGCACCAGAGTGGTACGGCAACCCTGTCGAAATCATGTTGTTAGACAACGGTGAACCTTCGAACTATGAAGAAGCGGTGGCGGGCCCAGATCCCGACAAATGGCTGGAAGCCATGAAATCCGAGATAGGATCCATGTATGAAAACGAAGTATGGACTTTGATTGACTTGTCCGATGATCGGCGAGCCATAGAAAATAAATGGATCTTTAAGAAGAAGACAGACGCGGATGGTAACGTGACCATCTATAAAGCTCGACTTGTCGCTAAGGGTTATCGACAAGTTCAAGGGGTTGACTACGATGAGACTTTCTCACCCGTAGCGAAGCTGAAGTCCGTCCGAATCATGTTAGCAATTGCCGCATTCTATGATTATGAGATATGGAAAATGGACGTCAAAACGGCATTCCTTAATGGTTTCCTTAAGGAAGAATTGTATATGATGCAGCCAGAAGGTTTTGTCGATCCTAAGAATGCTGACAAGGTGTGCAAGCTCCAACGCTCAATTTATGGGCTGGTGCAAGCATCTCGGAGTTGGAACATTCCTTTTGATGAGATGATCAAAGCGTTTGGGTTTATGCAGACTTATGGAGAAGCCTGCATTTACAAGAAAGTGAGTGGGAGCTCTGTAGCATTTCTCATATTGTATGTGGATGACATACTGTTGATGGGAAATGATATAGAATTCTTGGAAAGCATAAAGGCCTACTTGAATAAGTGTTTTTCAATGAAGGACCTTGGAGAAGCTGCTTATATATTAGGCATCAAGATCTATAGAGATAGATCGAGACGCCTCATTGGTCTTTCACAGAGTACGTACCTTGACAAGATATTGAAGAAGTTCAAAATGGATCAGTCAAAGAAGGGGTTCTTGCCTGTATTGCAAGGTACGAGATTGAGCACGGCTCGATGCCCGACCACGGCAGAAGATAGAGAAAAGATGAGTGTCGTCCCCTATGCCTCGGCCATAGGGTCTATCATGTATGCTATGCTATGTACCATACCTGATGTAAACCTTGCCGTAAGTTTGGTAGGAAGGTACCAAAGTAATCCCGGCATGGAACACTGGACAACGGTCAAGAATATCCTGAAGTACCTGAAAAGGACTAAGGACATGTTTCTCGTGTATGGAGGTGACGAAGAGCTCGTCGTAAGGGGTTACGTGGATGCTAGCTTCGACACAGATCTGGATGACTCTAAGTCACAAACCGGATACGTGTATATTTTGAATGGTGGGGCAGTAAGCTGGTGCAGTTGCAAGCAAAGCGTTGTGGTGGGATCTACATGTGAAGCGGAGTACATGGCAGCCTCAGAGGCAGCACAAGAAGCAATCTGGGTGAAGGAGTTCATTACCGACCTAGGAGTCATACACAATGCGTCGGGCCCGATGACTCTCTT
Organism: Triticum dicoccoides; assembly: GCF_002162155.2. Lineage (NCBI taxonomy): Eukaryota > Viridiplantae > Streptophyta > Magnoliopsida > Poales > Poaceae > Triticum > Triticum dicoccoides. The sequence goes on from NC_041392.1 coordinate 191,563,685, forward strand.
CTGTGACAACACTGGAGCTATTGCCCTTGCCAAGGAGCCCAGGTTTCATAGGAAGATCAGGCATATCAAGCGTCGCTTCAACTCCATTAGTGAAAGTGTTCAAAATGGAGACATAGAGATTTGTAAAGTACATACGGACCTGAATGTAGCAGATCCGTTGACTAAACCTCTCCCTAGAGCAAAACATGATCAACACCAGAACTGCATGGGTGTTCGATTCATCACAATGTAACTAGAATATTGACTCTAGTGCAAGCGGGAGACTGTTGGAAATATGCCCTAGAGGCAATAATAAAATGGTTATTATTATATTTCTTTGTTCATGATAATTGTCTATTGTTCATGCTATAATTGTGTTATCCGGAAATCGTAATACATGTGTGAATACATAGACCACAACACGTCCCTAGTGAGCCTCTAGTTGACTAGCTCGTTGATCAAAAGATAGTCATGGTTTCCTGACTATGGACATTGGATGTCATTGATAATGGGATCACATCATTAGGAGAATGATGTGATGGACAAGACCCAATCCTAAGCATAGCTCAAAGATCGTGTAGTTCGTTTGCTGTAGCTTTTCTGAATGTCAAGTATCATTTCCTTAGACCATGAGATTGTTTAACTACCGGATACCGTAGGAGTGCCTTGGGTGTGCCAAACGTCACAACGTAACTCGGTGACTATAAAGGTACATTACAGGTATCTCCAAAAGTGTCTGTTGGGTTGGCACGAATCGAGACTGGGATTTGTCACTCCGTATGACGGAGAGGTATCTCTGGGCCCACTCGGTAATGCATCATCATAATGAGCTCAATGTGATCAAGTGGTTGATCACGGGATCATGCATTACGGTACGAGTAAAGTGACTTGCCGGTAACGAGACTGAACAAGGTATTGGGATACCGACGATCAAGTCTCGGGCAAGTAACGTACCGATTGACAAAGGGAATTGTATACGGATTGATTGAATCCTCGACATCGTGGTTCATCCGATGAGATCATCGTGGAGCATGTGGCAGCCAACATGGGTATCCAGATCCCGCTGTTGGTTATTGACCGGAGAGTCGTCTCGGTCATGTCTGCATGTCTCCCGAACCCGTAGGGTCTACACACTTAAGGTTCGGTGACGCTAGGGTTGTTAGGAAGACTTGTATGTGATTACCAAATGTTGTTCGGAGTCCCGGATGAGATCCCGGACGTCACGAGGAGTTATGGAATGGTCCGGAGGTAAAGATTTATATATGGGAAGTTGTCATACGGTAGTCGGAAAGGTTCGGGGGCATATCGGTATAGTACCGGGGCCACCGGAGGGGTTCCGGGGGTCCACCGGGAGGGGCCACCTCTTCCGGGGGGCCTTGTGGGCTGTATGGAGAAGGGAACCAGCCCAAGTGGGCTGGGGTGCCACACCCCCCTAGGGCCCATGCGCCTAGGGTTGGGGGGAAACCCTAAGGGGGGCGCCCCCTTGCTTGGGGGGCAAGCCCCCCTCCCCTTGGCCGCCGCCCCCCCTCTAGATCCCATCTAGAGGGGGCCGACCCCCTTCCCCCTTCCCCTATAAATAGAGGGGTGAGGGGAGGGCTGCAGACACAACATCCAAGGCGCAGCCCCTCCCCTCCCCAACACCTCTCCTCCTCCATAAGAGCTTGGCGAAGCCCTGCCGAAGTACTGCAGCTTGACCACCACCACGCTGTCGTGCTGCTGTTGGAGCCCTCTTCCTCAACCTCTCCCTCCTCCTTGCTGGATCAAGGCGCGGGAGACGTCCTCGCTCCGTACGTGTGTTGAACGCGGAGGTGCCGTCCGTTCAGCGCTAGGATCTTCGGTGATTCGGATCACGTCGAGTGCGACTCCATCAACCCCGTTCTCTTGAATGCTTCTGCTCGTGATCTACAAGGGTATGTAGATGCACTCTTCTCTCCCTTGTTGCTAGATGACTCCATAGATTGATCTTGGTGATGCGTAGAAAATTTTAAAATTCTGCTACGTTCCCCAACAGTGGCATCATGAGCTAGGTCTATGCGTAGTTACTATGCACGAGTAGAACACAAAGCAGTTGTGGGCGTCGAAATTGTCAATTATCTTGCCATTACTAGTCTTATCTTGATTCGGCGGCATTGTGGGATGAAGCGGCCCGGACCAACCTTACACGTACACTTACATAAACGTCATGTAATTACTTTACTTTATTGCCAAAGTGTTAGCCATAGTAGTAGAAGTAATAGATGATGAGACAACTTCAAGAAGACACGATGATGGAGATCATGATGATGGAGATCATGGTGTCATGCCGGTGACAACGATGATCATGGAGCCCTGAAGATGGAGATCAAAAGGAGCAAATGATATTGGCCATATCATGTCACTATTTGATTGCATGTGATGTTTATCACGTTTTACATCTTATTTGCTTAGAACGACGATAGCTTAAATAAGATGATCCCTCGTAATAATTTCAAGAAAGTGTTCCCCCTAACTGTGCATCATTGCGAAGGTTCGTTGTTTCGAAGCACCACGTGATGATCGAGTGTGATAGATTCTAACATTCGAATACAACAGGTGTAAGCCAGATTTACACACGCAATACACTTAGGTTGACTTGACGAGCCTAGCATGTACAGACATGGCCTCGGAACACAGAAGACCGAAAGGTCGAGCATGAGTCGTATAGAAGATACGATCAACATGAAGATGTTCACCGATGTTGACTAGTCCGTCTCACGTGATGATTGGACACGGCCTAGTTAACTCGGATCATGTTATACTTAGATGACTAGAGGGATGTCTATCTGAGTGGGAGTTCATTGAATAATTTGATTAGATGAACTTAATTATCATGAACTTAGTCTAAAATCTTTACAATATGTCTTGTAGATCAAATGGCCCACGTTGTCCTCAACTTCAACGCGTTCCTAGAGAAAACCAAGCTGAAAGACGATGGCAGCAACTATACGGACTGGGTCCGGAACCGGAGGATCATCCTCATAGCTGCCAAGAAAGATTATGTCCTAGAAGCACCGCTAGGTGATGCACCCGTCCCACAGAACCAAGATGTTATGAATGCTTGGCAGACACGTGCTGATGATTACTCCCTCGTTTAGTGCGGCATGCTTTACAACTTAGAACCGGGGCTCCAAAAGCGTTTTGAGAGACATGGATCATATGAGATGTTCGAAGAGCTGAAAATGGTTTTTCAGGGTCATGCCCAGCTCGAGAGATATGAAGTCTCCGACAAGTTCTCCAACAAGTTCATGCGTGTTTGATTCCTTTAAGGACCGCACTAATCTGGGTTTAATGCCGCTCATGATAAGACCATTCGCTCGCTCGACTTGACCGTTAGTTTGCGGGTGATAGACAGAAGCATAATCGAGCTTGATGCCCATGTTTCTGCACCAAAGTTTCACTTCGTCGGTTGTAAAGTTCGTGCCGTTGTAAGTGATGATGCTGTGGGGACGCCATAACGGTGTACAACCCCGGATATGAAGTCTATCACTAGTCCGGATTCAACCGTTTTGACAGGTTTGGCTTCTATCCATTTGGTTAATTTATCCACCATGACCAGTAAGTATTTTTTCTTATGGGTTCCCCCTTTAAGGGGTCCGACCATGTCAAGCCCCCAGACCGCAAAGGTCCAAGTAATGGGGATTGTTTGGAGAGCGGCAGGCAGCATATGGCTTTGGTTTGCAAAGAGCTGGCAACCGACGCAATGCTGGACCAGATGCTGCGCATCTGCCCGTGCCGTCGGCCAATAGAAGCCTGTACGGAAGGCCTTGCTTACAAGGGCCCGGGCTGCGGCGTGATGGCCACCGAGCCCGGCATGGATTTCTGCCAAAAGCTTCTGCCCTTCCTCTTCGGAGATGCACCTTTGAAGGACTCCGGTAGTGCTTTTCTTATAAAGCTCTCCCTCGTGGACCTTGTAGGCTTTAGATCGCCGCACTATGCAGCGTGCCTCATTTTGGTCCTCGGGTAGTTCCTGCCTCGTTAGGTAGGCCAAGAATGGTTCTGTCCATGGGGCGATGACGACCATTATTACGTGGGTTAAAGGTGTTATTTCGATGGCAGAGCCTCCGATTGTGTCGGAGTGTTCGGTATCTGGGGTTGTGGCTGTCAGATTTCGGGTTCCGGCAGTCCCTTGAGGTTCGAACCCTGGGGTGCGCGCGGAGATCTCTCCCCTACCGATCTACGTCCAATCTCCTCGTGTGGTCTAAGCTGGAAACAACGCACAACACAAGGGACAAAAGGTTTATACTGGTTCGGGCCACAGTTGTGGTGTAATACCCTACTGCAGTGTGTGGTGTGGTGGATTGCCTCAGGGGCTGATGATGAATAGTACAAGGGAAGAACAGCCTCGCGAGAGGTGTTCTTGAGCTGGTGCGACGAACTGCTAGGGTGAGTTCAGTCGCCTCTCTCTCTCTCTGCTAGGGCTCTACCAGATTTCTAGATGTCCCTCTACTCTGTATGGCTAGTTCTACTTATGCAGGCCCCGGGCCTCTCCCCAAAAAATGACCGGGAAGGGCGCCAACACTTGGCCATTTTGGAGGGGAACATCTAGTACAAGTTATCCTGACCAAAGGTGGTCTTCGGCTGCCAAAAGTACTGGTGATGACGCCGTCTTGGGCTCCACGGTGACCTTCGTCCTGCCGCTCTGCTGTTCTTGGTCTTGTTGCACCGAAATGGTAACCTTTGCCCGATGCCTTGGCCTGCGCTTGCCCCCTTTGCAACAAAGGAGAAACAAGGACACTACGTAGGCTGGCGCCCGCCTGGTCTCGATCTTCATGGCTTGCGTCACGGGTTCCTCGCGAGGTATTCCTGCCTTGATCCCCCCGCCTCCTCGCGAGCCTGCCAGATGAGGCTGCCTCTGAGGAAGCTTCCTGTCGTCCGCCCCGCGAGGCTTAGCCCCTCGCGAGGGTCTTGAGCTTGAGCTGATGAAGATGGGCCGCGCTGGGGCCCCACTTTAGCCACGCCGCAGGCCACGGGCAGGCAAGTCTGGGGAGCCCCATTCCCAGAACACCGACAGTAGCCCCCGGGCCCAAGGCGTGCCCGGGCTTGGCCTAGCAGGAAAGCAAAGGGGCAAGCACAAAGCGCCGCGGGCCGCAACAGTCTGCGGCCTTGGGAGCCGTGTGGCGATTGATTGGACATGGGCGTCTGTGCTTCCCCACGACGCCTCGGCAACTGTCCATCTAACAAATGAGGTGCCCGGGCCAGACTTACTTGCTTTGGTCTCCTTCACCTCGCTCCAGATCCCCTTTCTCGCTCTCCTCCTTCTTGCTTCCGAAATCCTCCAGATCTGTCTCAATCCTTCTCATCCGGCACGCCATGGCACCTCACAAGTCCCCGACCGAGGCCTGGTACTCGCCGGCCCTGGATTCCCCGAACCTATCGGAGAAGAACCTCGCCCTTACGCGCCTGATGACGGTGGCGCAGGGCAGCAAGGGGGCGACTGTGCTCAAGGCTGGCTCCGACCAGCCTGAAGTCAAGGGGAGCACCTTCTATTCGCTCTTTGTGAGCGCCATTGTCGCCGGTCTGGTGCCTCCTTTCTCCGAGTTCTTCTTTGCTGTTCTCCGCCAGTACAACTTGCAGGCTCTGCACCTCCACCCCAACTCCGTTCTTCTCCTGGTGATTTTTGCTTACTACTATGAGGCTCACGTCGGGGTAAAGCCCACGGTGGCCTTGTTGCTCACGATTTTTCCCTCTGGGTTTCTGGTGTCCATCCGCATGTGCGAGCTTCATCGCGTACTCCAATTCCAATGCTATCTCGAAGCCCGGGAAGAGGATCGAAGGCTTCCGGAGAAAGTGGGTCATGGTGGATGTAGGGCGCCTCCACCCCCGTCTGGTGCTGCCTATGGGGCAGCCCAAGGCCATCGACGCGTGGTCCCGCATGGAGCTCGTCGACCCCCGTGCAAAGGCGGTGCTGAAGAGGATGAACGCGGACCTGAGGCCAAGCAACTTGGGGGCGGCGAAACTGACCGGGGCCTCGCTCCTGAGGGAGTTCCTGGAGCACCGGGTGGCTCCACTCCAGGAGCACTCACTCTCGTTGTGGAGGCATGGGGAAATGGACGCCGCCTTGCGCCTAAGCTCTGAGGCCCTGACCGATGAGAATCTGGTCGCGGCCCTCCATTCCTTGGTTGGGGGAGACGTGGCGAAGCCGGTGGGCGCCCCCGCCCCTCTGTTCCTTCGTGACGACTGGGAGCAGGTGGTGAACGCCATGCCCACCTTTAACTATGAGGGGCTGGTGCCCGCGGTAGCTCCCAAGGATCTTGCGGCGCTGGCGATGGTGGACGTGTCCTCTCGCAGCTCTAGCGGGAGTGAGGACGAAGAAGAGGCGGAGGAGGAATAGTCTGTATTCAAGGCGAATGGTGAGGAGTTGGGGGAGTCCTTCCCTCGACTCGAGTCTCGGGCCCTCCGCTCCATGCCGGATGACGACGATGCCGGCATCGGGCGAGGAGAGGAGGACTCTCCCTTGGTCACAAGGATGGGCAGGTCGGGGCTGGTTCCCCCAGGGTCCGCTCCGATGCCTGGGCGGTCTGAAGCCAGCCCCAGCCCTCCTGACGTGGCTTCTGCTTCCGGGCCTCCCGAGGCTGACCCAAGCTGCAGGCTCTCGGGCTTCAAGTTCGGCCGGAGGTTGCTTGGGTCCACGAGCGACGACCAGTAAGTGCTTGATTCCTGCTTTGCTTGGTTTCTGCCGCCGAGGCTTGACGTCCATATTCTCTTGTCAGGCCGGCGCCTGTGGCGAAGAGGTTGAGAGGGGCTTCTGCGGCCCTGCTTGGGGCGAGGCCATCTGTCGGGGCGGTGCCTCCGTCCGCTGGGGAGGAAGATGGCGCGACTCGCGCCTCCCTGGTCCGATCATCCTCGCTAGGCCGACTGGGATGCGTTGGCGAGGAGTCAGCCCCCGTAATCCTGCTAACCCTGGAGTCGACTGCGCTTGATGCTGCAGCCGGGGCGACCAAGGCCCAGGGGGTTACTTCCTGCCAAGCCATGATCACGCCGCCGTCTTCTTCGCCCGCTCTACCGGTTCCCGCTTCTTCTGCTTCCTCTGCCGCCATCCTAGACTAGGTCGCCAGCCAACTGAGCCAGCTGCGGGAGGATCTTCTAAGCGCGGACCCTCGCCTAGCGGCCGGGCGCCTGGAGCTAGTTTCTGGTGGGCCCGTTCTGCTGCCTCCGTCCGAGCAGCGCTGAGCCAGGCCGTGGTGACCTCCGATGGGGAGAAGCAGGCCGCCAACCAAGCCAAGGCCGCCCGCGACGCTGCCCTGGGCGACGCTGCGGCTGCCAAGGCTCGCTGCAAGGAGCTGGAGGTCGAGGTGCAAGGCCTGCGCGACGAGCTCGCCAAGGAGGTCCACGGCCGCCAGGATAAAGAGAAGGAGATGAAGGCTCGGGAGTCTGTCGTCAAGGACTGGGACGCCAAGCTCGATGACCGCCACGGTGAACTGGAGATGCTGGATCGGTCGCTGCAGGCGGAGAGGGCCGAGCTAGACGCTAAGGCGAAGGTCCTGGCGGAGGATCGGGTGGCCTTCGCGAAGATGGAGAAGAGGCCTCGTGCCGCGCTGAAGACGCTTTATGAGAGCGGCTTGGAGGAGCCGTTGGCCGGTGCGGAGGACGGCCCCGCCAAGCTGCTTCCCTTCCTGGTCCGTGCACTTGAAGATGTCGTAGACGGCCTTGGCCCCACGGCCGAGGCCGAGGCGCGTGCCCTGTCTTCGGCGGAGCTGACGCGTGTCCTCAACCACGTCTACCTGCGCGACCCCAACGTCGACCTCGACAGCCTGCTGGAGCCCGTGAGCGGCGACCTTGCCGCCGCTGCCGCTGAGGCCGTGAAAGGCCGAGCCGAAGCTTTGCTGGGGAGGTTCCGCGCCTTCAGCATCTTTCCCGGGCGCGATGCCACCAGCTCCGCGGCCCCAGGAGGCGGCGCCACTAGAGAGTGATCCCTTTGCGGCTTCTGTCCTGTTTTTATTCCTGCAGCATGCACCATGCCTCGCGGAGGCGTTTAAACTTGTGTTTGGCATCGTAAAACAATCTATAGCTTGTAATATTTGCTTTGAATTTCCTGGAATTTGCATTTTTCCTCCCCTACTTGCTCGTGCTCTACGTCGGCAGGGCCCGGCCCCGCGCATACCTCACCCAGCGTTAGCCCCTACCGGAAACTAGGACAGGACTAAGGAGTGAGGGGCTACGTGGCAAGTTAGGCTCCTGAGTCGCGATGCTCAGCAGTCCCCCTTGACGCACAAGTAACAAGTAGGAAAGGAGGGAACGAGGAGTGGATTGATCGTTCTACGTCGGCAGGGCCCGGCCCCGCGCGTACCTCACCCAGCGTTAGCCCCGACCAGAAACCAGGACGGGACTAAGGAGTGAGGGGCTACGGGGCAAGTTAGGCTCCTGAGTCACGATGCTCAGGAGTCCCCCTTGACGTTCAAACGGGTTTCCATACCTTGGCTCCGCTCGGGGAGGGGCGCGTGACAACTAGGTCCGAGGGACCTGGCTGGGTGGCGTGCGCTCGGGCGAGGCCCGGTCGTAGCCCCCGTGTCCAGCCCCCTTGCGCGGCGCTCCCGAGGGGAGGCATTGCGATGGTGCCGGACACTAAGCTCTGGGCTCCCTGAGGTTGGTACGGCCGGAGGCCGCCCTCAGTTGTTTATCACCAGTGCGGAGCATAGCGCTTCTGTATGTGTACGGGCATAGCCGCTCCTCGGCAGTGTCATCAGCTAGCACGGAGCATGGTGCTTCCACTGGTACGTGGGAGGGGCTCCCCTCCGGGAGGAGCCCCCGGGGCGTGTACAGCCCCGCCCTGACACGTGGCCGGCACGGTAGGGCTAGGAGAGGTGTATCTAGGCACTCGTGAGCCAGCACGAGACTCATGAGGCCCTACCTCGAGGCGGGTTGCGCCTGGCTCTAGGCCTTTATCAATGGTGTGTTCCTGCAGGGTGGTTAGAATGCAAATGCTCTACGTTCTCAGGTCCCGGCCCTCGAGCGAGCTCAGCAGCCGCTGGTATGACAGGTCGCGATGCTGTGGGTCAAGGCCAGGGGGTTAGGGATGGAGAGCCAGTAGGAGTCCAGGAGTCGCGATGCTTAGGTACCCCCCTTTTAACGTGCCAGCGCTTTGCATGAAAGCGGAGAAGTCCGTGATAAGCAGCAGGTGATAATTGAGCGCGAAAGAGCAAATTCATTTTTAGTAGACGCGGGAAAAGCAAACGCCACAGGGCCAGGCCCGAGCAGCTCGGGGATGATGCAGCCCGAGGGGCGCCCCCAATAAGGTAAGTAAAGAGCATAAGCAAAACGGATACATGCCGCAGGGACGGACCCACGCGGCCTGGGAATGATGCATCCCTGTGGGCGCTCCCAGCTAAAAACGGAACTTAGAAAGATGTCACCTGGTGCCGTTGAAGATGGAGTGATGTTGAAGAAGCGGGCGATGCGCGATGAAGACGTCGATCCTTACGAGCCCCCAGGCCCAGGAGCCTCGAGAGGCTCCGGGGCACAGGTGGGTTTCCGAGGGCCTTCTCCATCTCCGCCAGGACCGTACCATGCCTGACCTCCCGAGCCTCCAGAATGCTCCTCAGCAGGCGCCGATGAGTGGCGACCGCGTTCAGCAGGCTGAAAGGCATGCGAACGTAGCTGTGAGGCGGACCCTCACAATGCCCCACGCGCGAAGGCCAGAGGCGCTCCTAAGACGCGGCTCGGTTGAGCCCTGGTACGTCAATGCAGACGCGCAGCCCACCATCCTCGCCTGGATGCGGGGCCATGGCGGGCAAGCAGCGGCTGCCGCGCATGACTCTCGACTCCTGTAGCTCCAGAGTGTTGCTTGCGATGAACTCCTGAGGGTTTGGTCTTCCTTGCCTTGTACCTTCCTGAGGGAAACGTGCCTGGGAGCACCCCTCCAAGTGGTGCCCGAGCGCCTCCCCTGTGACCTTGGCAAAGTCGATGGCTCTCCAAGAAAGAGCCCCCAAGCCCTGCCTGAGGAGGGCGCCGGGCGCACCTTCCTATGCGAGAAGGGTGGCGCTCCCTGATTGGGCGCAGATCCTGACCCAACACCTCCGGAGGCGCTTGCCTCCTTATGGCTTGGGCCAGGCGAAGCCTTCTTCTTCTTGGGGGTCGCCTCGGGAAGTCTTCCGTTTCTGCGGTCCAGGTCTTCGTTTGCTGCGGCTTGGAACGCGCGCTCAAGTGAACACACTGCGTCCCTTTCTTCACAGGGTACGGTGATGACTCCACCGCTTCCTGGCATATTGAGGACATTGTATCCATGGTGAGTCACTGCCATGAACTTGGCCAGGGCTGTGTACCCAAGGATGGCGTTGTATGGCAGGCGGATGTGGGCGACGTCAAAGTCGATGAGCTCGATGCGGTAGTTGTTGCGCTGCCCGAAGGTGACTGGAAGGCGAACCTGCCCTATCGGAACAGTGGAACCACCAGTGACTCCTGAGAAGGGCTTGGTTGGCTGAAGCTGATTGTACGGCACTTGGAGATTGTCGAACGTCTCGACGGACAGGACGTTGAGTCCTGCTCCGCCATCAATGAGGGTCCTGGTGACCTGCACATTGCTGACAACTGGGGAGCAAAGCATCGGGAGGACTCTGGCCGTTGCCGCGCACTTGAGCTGATCCGCTGAGCTGAACGTGATAGTGCAGGCGGACCACCTGAGAGGGCGCATGGCCTCAAGCTTGGGGAGGACTGCATTCACCTCGCGAGCAAACTGCTTGAAGATGCGCTGTGAGGCTGGGGCCTACGCGCCACCCAAGAGCCCTCGAGCCATGTGACATTGGGCATCTTGCCCACCATGGTGCCTCCGCACTCCGCCTAGCGGCCGCTCACTACCTTCGGCTTGACATTGAAGGTCTTCAGCCATAAGCCGAAGTGGGGCTCGATGCGGAGGATGGCCTCGCACACGATGATAAACGCCGAGATGTTGAGGATGAAGTTCGGGACCAGATCGTGGAAATCCAGGCCGTAGTAGAACATGAGCCCCCGGATGAATGGGTGGAGAGGGAATCCCAGTCCGTGGAGGAAATGGGTAAGGAACACTACCCTCTCATGGGGCCTGGGGGTGGGGATGAGATGCCCCTCATCTGGGAGCCGGTGCGCGATGTCGTCGGGCAGGTATCCGGCTCTCCTCAGCTTCTTCATGTGTCCCTCCGTGACGGAGGAGACCATCCACCTGCCTCCCGCTCCGGACATGGTTGGAGAGGGTTGAGGTGGGAAGTGCAGACTTGGGCACTGGAGCTCGAGTGTGCGAAAATGGATGAGCAAAGGAGAAAGAAGGCGTGGATGAAAAGGTGAATCCTTATCCCTTTATATGGGCGGACGAAACTATGCGTCCCCACCAGCCTGGTAAAACTCGCTTATCCCCAAGCGCCATAATCAATGGCACGGTTGGGTTACCCGCGCCCATATTGATGAGAATCCCGTGATAAGGGGACACGATCTCTGCTTTGACAAGACGTGCCAAGGAAACCGCCTCGCAAAACGCGCTGAGGTGGGACAGTAAAAAACGATTCGAATAAAGGCTTGGCTGTGGTGTGATATCACGCTACAGAATACGTCAGCAGATTAGATTTGTGGAAATGTTACTCTCTCCCTCTACGGTGGTATGTGGAACTTGTTTTGCAGAGCCGGACACGATCCTCGTGTTCAAAATCTTCTATGAAGTATTCGGAGGAGGAACCCGCCTTGCAATGCCGAAGACAATCTGCGCGCCGGACTCGTCGTCATTGAAGCCTGGTTCAGGGGCCACTGAGGGAGTACTGGATTAGGGGGTATCCGGACAGCCGGACTATAACCTTTGGCCGAACTGTTGGACTATGAAGATACAAGATTGAAGACTTCGTCCCGTGTCTGGATGGGACTCTCCTTGGCGTGGAAGCCAAGCTTGGCAATACGGATATGTAGATCTCCTCCCATTGTAACCGACTCTGTGTAACCCTATCCCCCTCTGGTGTCTATATAAACCGGAGGGTTTAGTCCGTAGGACACAATAACAACAATCATACCATAGGCTAGCTTGTAGGGTTTAGCCTCTCTGATCTCGTGGTAGATCTACTCTTGTACTACCCATATCATCAATATCAATCAAGAAGGAGTAGGGTTTTACCTCCATCGAGAGGGCCCGAACCTGGGTAAAGATATCGTGTCCCTTGTCTCCTGTTACCATCTGCCTAGACGCACAGTTTGAGCCCCCCTACCCGAGATCCGCCGGTTTTGACACCGACAGTCTGCTTGACCAGCTTGAATCCTTTTAGAATGTTAAGGCTATGCTTGGCCAGCCTGCATGGGATTCCTGGCATGTCTGAAGGATGCCAGGCGAATATGTCCCAATTCTCGCGCAGGAACTCCCGTAGTGCGGCGTCTACGGCGGGGTTTAGCTGTGCCCCAATGGATGCTCTTTTTGTGGGGTCCGTTGGATGGACTTGTAATTTGACTATTTCATATGCTGGTTTAAAGGAGGTGGACTTGGATCTTTTGTCTAGTATCACGTCGTCCCTGTCCACTGTGTTGCGCAGCGCGGTTAATTCCTCCGCCACAAGGGCTTTGGATAATGCCTCGAGGGCCAGTGTGGCTGTTTTGTTCTCGGCGCGGAGTGCTATGTCTGGATCACTAGCTAGAGTGATGATTCCATTAGGTCCGGGCATTTTGAGCTTCATGTACCCGTAATGGGGGTATGGCTTGAAAAATCATGAATGCCTCCCGCCCTAGAAGGGTGTGGTATCCGCTACTAAACGGGGCCACTTGGAATGTGATTTCTTCAGACCTGTAATTATTCGGAGTGCCGAATACCACATCTAGTGTGATTTTCCCGGCGCAACGTGCCTCCCGACTGGGGATGATTCCTCGGAAGGTCGTGCTGCTTTGCTCAATACGGTTGTTGTCTATTTCCATTTTTTGAAGGTCCTCCTCATAAATGAGGTTTAATCCGCTACCTCCGTCCATGAGTACTTTAGTGAGTCGAAAGCCGTCCACAATTGGACTGAGGACCAAAGTGGCTGGTGCTCGGGCTGTTCGGAATTTAGGTTCGTCACTGGCATTGAAAGTGATAGACGTGTCGCTCCATGGATTTATTGCTGCCACGTGGCAGACTTCGGCCAGGCTGCGGAGCGTACGCCTATTATTTGAGGCGAAGGTCTCGAAGACTGTCAATACTATATTGTTATCCACGGTAAGGTGCTCTGGGGTGTTTTGGATGAGGAGATCCTCACCGCTCTTGGCCACCTGTCGGATTACCCAACATGCTCTGAGGCTATGTGTTGGTATGGTATCTGATGTACTATGAATTTTGCAGGGCCCGTTAAGCCATCCCTCCAATACGGTTCCACGCCATGTAGTGGGCTTTTACTTCTCCATAATTGAGTCGGGCAACTTATGAGAGTGCACCCTTTTAGTTCGGAATGGGATTTTTGTCAGAGCCGGATTATCCCAAGATTGTGTTTGGGTTTTCCAGGCGCTTTCCATCGCACAATATTTCTGTACTATGGCCGCCAAGTCGGCGAAGTGTGCTATGTCACGACGACTTATGGCGTTGAGGATTCCCTTGTCCGTGCAATTGTTGCAAAAGAACGAAATAGCGTCTTCCTCGCGACAGTCCTTGACCTTGTTCATCACAAGGAGGAATCTGGCCCAATAGTGATGTACTGTCTCTTGGGGCGCTTTCCTAATGTGGGAAAGATCGTTTGTATCTGGGTGGGTGGGTGGATTTAAGTCCAGACCTTGACCCAATCTGAGATCCCGGGGCAGGGGAGTTTCCGATCTTGGAAGTTCGGGCTCCGGGATGTTGCTTCGCGGGTTCGGTATGTGACCTGATTCTAGGTTTAGGGTTAGGGCGATGTCCTCCCGTGAGCGGGTATCCGGCTCGGAGAGCTCAGGAATCCGGACATAGTTTGTCCACATGATAGAGGGAGAACCGCCGCATTGCTCCTCCACCACCGCTATTTGATGGGTGACCGGCGGAGAGTTAAGCCCGATACGATCGTAGTCCGTAGCGACTCCCAGAGCAGCGATGCGATCCAAGAGCTCGTTCAAAGAGGAAAGCTCCATTGGATCCATCTGCTCGGCGAATTTTGAGCCGACGTGGAGGCTATTTTCGATGACCCGAGAAGTCATCGTCGGCGCAGCGGCCGAGCGGGCGGTCATGACGAAGCCGCCTAGTCGGAGAGTTTGTCCTACAGCCAGGGCTCCCCCAGAAGTGATGTTGTCCTTGACAATGAGACGAGCCATCCCCCTTATGATGATGACACAGTGGAATTCTCAATGAAAGCACCAATGTTAGTGTCAAAACCGGCGGATCTCGGGTAGGGGGTCCCGAACTGTGCGTCTAAGGCGGATGGTAACAGGAGGCAGGGGACACGATGTTTACCCAGGTTCGGGCCCTCTTGATGTAGGTAATACCCTACGTCCTGCTTGATTATTCTTGATGATGTGAGTATTACAAGAGTTGATCTACCACGAGATCGTAGAGGCTAAACCCTAGAAGCTAGCCTATGGTATGATTGTATGTTGTCCTATGGACTAAACCCTCCGGTTTATATAGACACCGGAGGGGGCTAGGGTTACACAAGGTCGGTTACAAGGGAGGAGATCTACATATCCGTATTGCCTAGCTTGCCTTCCACGCCAAGGAGAGTCCCATCCGGACACGGGACGAAGTCTTCAATCTTGTATCTTCATGGTCCAATAGTCCGGCCAAAGGATATAGTCCGGCTGTCCGGAGACCCCCTAATCCAGGACTCCCTCAGCGTTCCCATTCTTCTTCTTTCTCCTCCGCTTTCTCCGCCACATCCACCTCTGCTCCCGGTGCGACTACTTTGTGCAAGTTTCGCCCGCTGCCATGGGGAAGGAGAAGACGGTGACTCTGGAGCGTGTGAAGAAGGTGACGGTGAAGGCGAAGGGGAAGAAGTCCAGCCGGGGCAGATCCTCGTCGAGGTCCGGCCTACCGCGCGGCTGGATCCAGGGCGACTGGATTCGGTTGACGATTAGTCAGGATGACATCGACGATCTGTCGAGGGGGGACTGATTCCCCATGAATCTGCGTGGCTCTCGGAGGGCGAGACCGAACCGCATCTGCGGGAGGGTGAGTGCGTTCTCCTCGCCACCCATGTGGACCGCAGATTTTCTTTGCTTCCCCATCCTTTTTTCTGAGGCTTCTTGAACTTCTTTGGAGCCCAACTCCACCACTTTTCTCCCAACACCATCGTATGCCTTGCTGCCTACGTGTCCATGTGCGAGAACTTCTTAGGTTGTAGGCCACACTGGGGCCTTTTCAAGCACATTTTCACGTGTCGTTCCTAGTCGGTCAAGAAGGACAACCCGAGTGACGAGAGGACGCACGCGATCCAGATGTGCGGGGGTCTTGGGATTCAAATGAGAGGTAAAAGCACTTTCCCAGCCATGATCCTTCCTGAGTCAGTCCGAGGATGGCAGTTGACCTGGTTTTATTGCAAAGACTAGCCGACTCCAGGCCAGTCGACCAAACTTCCTCCCTTCTCCATGGCTCGGGTCGAGAAGCCCTCCGCCTTGAAAGTGATCCCAGAGAAGAAAGCGTAGGTGAAGGTGTAGGTTGATCGGGTGGTCCAACTCGTCTGTGATGGCGTGACCGGTATGGATCTGTTGGAGGTCTTCCTTAAACGACACGTCCAGCCTCTTCAAGCCTGTGACCATCCGATGTGGATGTACTCGGGTATTGAGGATTCCACTCGGATCCACCCAGAAGAGGTCGATGAGGACACGGTAGAGAAGTGGCTGAAAAGCATCACCGGCAACAAGGATAACCCCAGGGGGTCCCGGAGAGTCCCTCCACTCGACAACTCACGCCAACCTGACAAGGTCCGACTCTAAATTTACGAGTGTTCTCTTGATTCATCATGTAATTTCTTGTTGACAACTGACTGATTTTTGCTTCGCTTGTTATCTTTCAGGCCCTTATTGAGATGTACTCGATGCCCAATGGGGAGAAGGAGCAGGATCCGGAGGGGGAGGCGAGCGGAGGCGAGAGCGGTGAGTGGCACTCTGATGAAGAGGAGGATGACGAGAGTGACGACCCGAGTGATGAAGAAGAGGTCGACTCGCCTCCCCGTAGGGAAAAACGATCCAAGCACGCTCATGACCCGGCAAGAATCCATGACAAAGCGATCGCACCGACTAGACAGTCGTCGAAGCACCCTCGGACGTCTTCTCCAGTGCCGACTAAGAGGGCACCGAAGCAACCGAAAGTTGCACCATCTCCAGCACCGACTGATAAGGCGCCGAAACAACTAAAAGCTGCATCGTCAAAACCGCCGAAGGCTTTGCCCAAGATCAAAGTGGCCACTCCTACTGTCTCTGGGTAATAATCAGACCTGATTCCTTGGTTGACTCGGTGCGATAGACGTGACCGACTGAATATTGAAATTTGCAGAGCTGCTACCTCCGGGACTTCCACCCGCAAGTACGAAGATGAAGAATGGAAGATGCAGTCACCTCCAACCCAGGTACAACTCTCGTAATCCTGTCTTTGGTTACTCGGTCGATTAAATTCTGACAATTGGTCTAGGGTCGACTGATCTCTTTGCAGCCCCTCCCAATATCATTGAGCTTCCGGATGATGATGAGGACATGCTGCTGAGGCCCAGGAGGAACAAGAAGGCATCAGCTGGCAAGACATCCCAATCAAAACCGGCGACAGAGCCAGTGGTTCAACAACTTGAAGATGTGAGCAGGGCTTCTGTTACTTTTGCCGATCCAGTATCGAGTGTACGCTCCACATCGTCGCTTGTGTCAGTGCTTGCTTCAACCGTCCAGCTTCATGCCTCAGAACTTCGAGCTGCTGTGTCTGGACCGTCAGTCCCATTCTTCACCACTCATCACGTTCCAGAAAGCCGGGTGGACGCCGCTTCAGAAGCTATTCGCCAGGCTGGCATAATGATGGAGCGAGTGAAGGTGGTGCACAAAAACAGTCATGCTACTTACGACGACAGAGCGGACCTTTCAGCCAATGGCCAAGTAAGTTGGCTTCCAACTGAACTTGTTCTGTTATGATATGCTACCTGAAGACTTTTCTCCGTGCAATCTCTTGTTATCCTGCACTTGGCATCTGCGCACCCAGTGGGTGTTTTGACATCTTTGTTGTTTTCGCTCTTCCACTCGGTCTGGGCGGACCATGTCGAGTGGAACCTGAACCAGTGGGGGCACGCTAAGTGCACCCACTGGGTGTAGTTCCCGAGACCGCGGTCGACTGCTGGCAGTCGGTTGGGGTCTGAGTCTTTCTTTCTCTCTTTTTTTACTCTCCCACTCTGTCTGGGCAGACCATGTCTAGTGGAATCTGAACCAGTGGGGGCATGCTAAGTGCACCCACTGGGTGTAGTCCCCGAGACTACTATAGAATGTTTGATTCTGCAGTAGTCTTAAAGTTTTATTCACTCGGAAGTAAATAATCTTTGATCTTGTCCATTGACATGTCTTTTACTCATTGTAGAAATCATGTGCGCTTATCTCCAAGTTCGCTGAATTCGAGGAAAAGCATAGGCAACTCAACCTTGACTTGGAGCTGGCCCAACAGAACTTAAAAAAGGCTCAAGATGAAGTTGCTGGTATAGAAGGTAACGGCCTGTCGACTGTTTATCTCGACCATCCTTCAAGTTATCCCTTCGTTCTTCTGTTTGCCCCAAATGCATATTTTGTAGAGAAAATGAGGCTAGCTCTGGCGAAGAAGGACCTCGACCTTGCAGCTATGCAAAAGGAGGCTCAGGAGAAGACTGCCCTTGCTGACAAAAAGCTGGCTTCGGTCGGAGCGCTAGAGGAGGAAATAACCAAGCTGAAGTCGTCTCTTACTGAATCCAACCGAGAGGCGACTCGTCTAAAGAAATATAAGGTGACTCTGAACGAGCAGCTGGAAAGCATGTCTCGTAGGAGAAACAACTTGGAAGCTTATCTGAAAGCCCTCGCCAAGAAGCTCTTCCTTATTCTCGAAGGTACCGCCTTTTTTATCCGACTGTTTTACTGTTTGCAAGTCACTGCGGACCAGTCGACTCATTAACTCCTTGAATCTGCAGAATTCTGCCAAAACTTTGAAGAGGAAACTAGACGGATCGAGATGGGCTTGGATCCTATCCTTTCTCCAGTCGGCGATGAGGCTGCCACGAATGTGGTTCAACTAGAATCTCGCGTTGCTAGCGTTACCAGCTATCTTGCTCGCCTGAAGGTGGCGGTGTCACGCATTGATACATCACTCTGGCTAAGGGCAACATTTCAGAATGACCTTGAGTCTCTGATGACTCGACTCAATGAGGTTCCTGGTCGAGTGCAGGAATGGAAGAAGTCTTCTGCCCGATGCGGTGCTGATGTGGCTCTGTCGCTGGTTAGGGTCCACTTCAAAGAAGCTCGAGAAGAGAAGCTGGCGGAGATCAAGGTTGCTAACATCAGAAGACACGACTTCCAATCCTTCATGGAAACTTTCATTGCTGCTGCCACTCGGATTGCTGACGGAATTGATCTGGACGAGTTCGTCGAGCCTACAAATCCTCCTCCTGCGGAGTGAACAAACTTGATACCTCGCCTTAAATTTGCCTCGGAATGCCGAGTGATTTTGTAACCATTAAACTCCTTCGGGCCTGATGCCCGAGTACTTTTATCTTTGTTCTGGAACTTTTAAGATTTATTCGAACTTGGTTTATCTTCTGAATGTGCTTGCGTTTGCCTTCGAGTGGAACTTGTTCTTCACTCAGAATATTCTTTATACTTGAGATGCAATTCTGAGGAGGATGTCCCAGTCGACCTCGTCATCCTTGCGGATAGGGATGGGGCGCATGTTGTACTTATGGCGCAGCTCCGAGGAGAGGATTGTGGTCGACTTGCACCTCGTTGTCCTTGCGGATAGGGATGGAGCACACATTGTACTTGTGGTGCAGCTCCGAAGAGAGGGTTGCAGTCGACCTGCACCTTGTCGTCCTTGCAGATAGGGATGGGGCGCACATTGTACTTGTGGCGCAACTCCGAAGAGAGGGTTGCAGTCGACCTGCACCTCATCATCCTTGCGGATAGGGATGGGGCGCATGTTGTACTTGTGGCGCAGCTCCGAAGAGAGGGTAGCAGTTGACCTACACCTCATCGTCCTTGCAGATAGGGATGGAGCGCACATTGTACTTGTGACGCACCTCCGAGGAGAGGATTGCAGTCGACCTGCACCTCGTCATCCTTGCGGATAGGGATGGAGCGCATGTTGTACTTATGGCACAGCTCCGAAGAGAGGGTTGCAGTCGACCTGCACCTCATCGTCCTTGCGGATAGGGGTGTTTTTCAAACTTAGGCGAGTACTAGACTGCAACTAAGCCTTCGAGTGTGAGGGTTGCACACACTTGGTAGGATTTTTTAAACTTAGGCGAGTACTGGACTGCAGCTAAGCCCCCGAGTGTGAGGTTTGCTCAACACTCGGTAGGATTTTTTAAACTTAGGCGAGTACTGGACTACAGCTAAGCCCCCGAGTGTGAGGTTTGCTCATCACTCGGTAGGATTTCTTTAAACTTAGGCGAGTACTGGACTGCAGCTAAGCCTCCGAGTGTGAGGTTTTCTCATCACTCGGTAGGATTTTTTAAACTTAGGCGAGTACTGGACTGCAGCTAAGCCTCCGAGT
>NC_041392.1:191583816-191656368 GCF_002162155.2 Triticum dicoccoides
TCATCACTCGGTAGGATTTTTTAAACTTAGGCGAGTACTGGACTGCAACTAAGCCTCCAAGTGTGAGGTTTGCTCATCACTCGGTAGGATTTTTTAAACTTAGGCGAGTACTGGACTACAGCTAAGCCTCAGAGTGTGAGGTTTGGTCATCACTCGATAGGATTTTTTAAACTTAGGTGAGTACTGGACTGCAGCTAATCCTCCGAGTGAGAGGTTTTCTCATCACTCGGTAGGATTTTTTGAACTTAGGCAAGTACTGGACTATAGCTAAGCCTCCGAGTGTGAGGTTTGCTCATCACTCGGTAGGATTTTTTAAACTTAGGCAAGTACTGGACTGCAGCTAAGCCTCCGAGTGAGAGGCTTGCTCACCACTCGGTAGGATTTTTCAAACTTAGGCGAGTGCTGGACTGCAGCTAAGCCTCCGAGTGAGAGGCTTGCTCACCACTCAGTAGGATTTTTCAAACTTAGGCAAGTACTGGACTACAGATAAGGCCCCGAGTGTGAGGCTTGCTCATCACTCGGTAGGATTTTTCAAACTTAGGCGAACAGATTCACAGCTAAGCTCCTGAGTGAGAGGCTTGCTCATCACTCGGCAGGATTTGTTAAACTTAGGCGAAACGGATTCGTAGCTAAGCTCGTGAGTGAGAGGCTTGCTCATCACTCGACATGATTTGTTAAACTTAGGCGAAATGGATTTGCATCTAAGGCACCCACTGGCGGGTTTAGAACATATAAAAAAGCAACAACGATCATTTATGAGACTGTAAAACCGTGTCTTTGATAATCAAACTAAGGGGTATTTCTTATTACATCTCAACAGTCTGAATGCTTAAGTGTAAAAGGGGCAGAGCAACTCCGCATTCCAAGCGCGTGGCTCGTCTTTCTTATGCTCGACGTTGTAGAGGTGGTACGCTCCATTGTGGAGCACTTTGGTGATGATGAAAGGACCTTCCCAAGTAGGGCGAGCTTGTGTGGCTTCTGTTGATCCACTCGAAGAACCAAGTATCCTTCCTGAAATGCTCGACCCCTCACATTTCTAGCGTGGAATCAACACATGTCTTGCTGATAAATGGTCGATAGAATCAGAGCCATCTCTCTTTCCTCTTCTAGGAGATCAACTGCGTCTTGTCGAGCCTGTTCTGCTGCATCTTCTGAGAAAAGCTCGACTCTGTTTGCATTGTGAAGCAAGTCACTCGGAAGCATAGCTTCAGCTCCATAGACCAAGAAGAATGGAGTTCGACCGGTCGACCGATTCGGAGTCGTCCTCAAACCCCAAAGTACTGACGGAAGTTCATTGACCCAGGCGCCTGCCGCATGCTTGAGATCACGCATCAGTCAGGGTTTCAGTCCTTTGAGGATCAACCCATTTGCTGTTTCAGCTTGTCCATTCGACTGGGGATGGGCGACTGAAGCATAATCCACTCGAGTGCCTTGGGAAGCACAAAAGGCCCTGAACTCATCCGAATCGAAGTTTGAGCCATTGTCAGTGATGATGATGTGCGGAACACCATATCTGAATGTTAACTCTCTGATGAAACTGACCGTAGTACTGGCTTCAAGACTTTTGATAGGTTTGGCTTCAATCCATTTGGTGAATTTTTCGACTGCTACGAGTACATGAGTGAAGCCACTCCTACCCGTTCTCAGAGGTCCAACCATGTCCAAACCCCAAACAGCGAAGGGGCAGACGAGTGGAATGGTCTTCAGGGCTGACGTGGGCTTGTGAGACATGTTGGAGTAAAACTGGCAACCTTCACATTTGTCGACTATTTCTTGCGCCATCTCATTTGCCCGTGGCCAATAAAATCCTGCTCGGTATGCTTTGGCCACAATGGTCCAAGAGGACGCATGGTGACCACAGGTCCCCCAGTGGATGTCGTTGAGGATCACTCGACCTTCTTCTAGTGTTATGCATTTCTGTCTGACTCCAGTTACATTTCCTCTGAACAACTGCCCTCTTATCACAGTAAAAGCTTTGGATCGGCGAATGATCTTTTGGGCCTCTTCTTCGTCCTTTGGGAGTTCTCTCCTAAGGATGTAATGATGTACAACACTGTCCGGTCGGGAGTGATGACCAAAACCTCCATGATCAAGTCGACCATGGCCGGGACTTCGACTTCAGTCGGATCAGTGGTGCTCTTTGGTTGCGGGGGCTCTTCCGTGAAAGGATCTCCCTGGACTGAAGGTGTATGAATATGCTCCAAAAACACATTACTAGGAATGGCTTCTCTCTTGGAACCTATCTTCGCCAAATCATCCGCTGCTTGATTTTCCAGTTGGGGTATATGATGGAGTTCTAAACCCTCAAACTTCTTCTCTAACTTTAGCACCGCATTGCAGTAGCCAGTCATAGCTGGGCTTTTGACGTCCCACTCCTTCATCACTTGATTCACCACCAAATCTGAGTCGCCGTAGACCATGAGGCGACGGACGCCGAGTGAAATGGCCATACGCAAACCATACAAAAGTGCCTCATATTCAGCTTCGTTGTTGGAGGAATCGAAATGAATTTGGAGAACATAGCGGAGCTTGTCACCTCGAGGGGATACCAATACCACCCCAGCACCAGAACCATTCAGCATCTTGGATCCATCAAAGAACATGGTCCAATGGTCCGAGTGAATTTGAGTCGGCAGTTGCTGTTCGATCCACTCGGCGAGGAAATCCACTATTGCCTTGGACTTGATAGCTTTCTTTGCCTCAAACTTGATATCTAAGGGAAGGAGTTCAATCGCCCATTTTGCCACTCGACCAGTTGCATCTCTGTTGTTCAGAATTTCTGACAATGGTGCGTCGCTGATGACTGTAATGGAGTGATCAAAGAAATAATGTGCAACCTTCTTCGTGGTCATGTAAATCCCATAAACAAGCTTCTGATAATGTGGATATCTTTGCTTGGATGGAGTTAAAACTTCAGAAACATAGTATACTGGGCACTGAACTTTATAGGATTTTCCTTCTTCCCGCTCGACCGTGAGTACTATACTAACAACTTGTCCAGTGGTTGCAATGTAAAGTAGTAAAGGCTCTTTGCTGATTGGGGCAATGAGCACCGGCTGGGTGGAAAGTAGGGCTTTGAGATCGGCAAACGCTGCATCAGCTTCAGGAGTCCACTCGAACTTTTCAGATTTCTTCATCAGTCGGTAAAGAGGAAATGCCTTTTCACCGAGGAAAGAAATGAATCGACTCAAGGCGGCCAAACAACCAGTAAACTTCTGGACATCATGCACGCGCATAGGGCACTTCATCCAGAGTATGGCACCAACTTTCTCTGGGTTCGCGTTGATCCCTCGTTCGGAAACTGGGAAGCCGAGTAACTTTCCGCCAGGAACTCCGAAAGTACACTTTGATGTGTTAAGCTTGATAGCATATCTTCTCAGGTTGGCAAAGGTTTCAGCAAGATCAATCAGCAGGTCGAAACCTTTATGCGACTTGACCACAATGTCATCCATGTATGCTTCCACATTCCGACTGATTTGAGTGAGCAGACACTTCGAAATCATCCTCATGAATGTGGCCCCAGCGTTCTTGAGACCTAATGGCATGTGACATAACAAAAGCACCCGAATGGAGTGATGAAAGCTATTTTTATCTCATCGGGTCCATATAGTCGGATCTGATGGTACCCGGAATAGGCATCTAGGAAAGACAAATGCTCACACCTCGCTGTCGAATCGACAATTTGGTCGATGCGGGGGAGAGGAAAATGATCTTTCGGGCAGGCCCGATTGATATGCTTGAAGTCAATGCACATGCGAAGTGAGTCGTCCTTCTTGGGGACCATAACAACATTGGCGAGCCACTCGGAGTGGTAAATCTCACGGATGAACTCAGCTGCCAGGAGTCGAGCCACTTCCTCACCAATTGCTTTTCTCTTCTGTACGGTGGACCGTCGAAGATGTTCTTTGACTGGTTTTACTTTCAGGTCGACTCGCAAACGATGCTCAGCCAGTGCCCTGGGTACACCTGGCATGTCAGAAGGTTTTCATGCAAAGATGTCTCAGTTCTCACGGAGGAACTGGATGAGCGCTTCTTCCTATTTACTGTCGAGTGAAGTTGAAATATGAGTAGGAGCAGCATTAGGATCGGTCGGGTGAATATGAATCGGCTTGGTTTCACCGGGTGACTAAAATGCAGAATCAGTGGCAGGCTTCTTGGAACGCAGCAAATCACTCGGATATGCATTTTTCTGGTATTCTTGCATTTCGACTGCTGCCATTTGTGCATCGGCAATTTTTGAGCCCTTCTGGAAGCACTCTTCTGCTTTCTGCCGTTTGCCAGTGATAGTGATTACTCCTATGAGACCAGGCATTTTCAATTTGAGGTACACGTAACATGGTCGAGCCATGAAACGTGCATAGGCAGGCCTACCCAGAATGGCATGATAAGCACTCTTGAAATCCACTACTTCAAATGTCAACTTTTCTTTGCGGTAATTCTTGGAATCACCAAAAACCACATCAAGGGCGATTTGGCTGAGTGATTCAGCCTTGTTGCCGGGTATAACGCCATGGAAACTCATATTACTTTCGCTGAGCTTGGACATCGGAATCCCCATTCCCTTCAAGGTTTCAGCATAAAGGATATTCAGACCGCTACCACCATCCATCAGCACTTTAGTCAGTCGAGTGCCTTCAACAACTGGGTCGACCACCAATGCTTGCCTCCCAGAGGTGGCTATACGTGCTGGATGGTCAGACTGGTCGAATGTGATAGCAGCCTGGGACCACTTCAAATAACTTGGTGTTGCCGGAGCAACCATGTTCACTTCTCTGTTGATAACTTTCAATCGACTTTTGCTCTCAACATCAGCAAAAATCATCAGAGTGGAATTGACATTGGGAAAACCATCATCATTTTCTTCCTTATCCTCATCCTTGTCCGAATCCTTTTCCTTCTCCTTGGGTTGTTTCTCTCGGAATTGTTGGATCAGGAGTCGACACTGTCGAGTGGTGTGCTTGGGATAAATCATCTTTCTTGGTGTGAATGTGATATGGCAAATCCAACACATCATTTCCATCTTGATCTTTCACTTTCTTAGGATTCCAGGGCCCTTTGGGCTTCCCCTTGAACTTTTCTTGATCCACAACTAAGGCCTCACCAGGAGCAACTGGCTCGGCCTTACGCTTCTTTTTCCGATTGGAAGCACCTCCACCAGTGTCATGGGTGACTATTTTGTGCTTGCCACTCCAGAGTTGGTCTTCCTCTTCGTCGTTAGCGTATTTGGTGGCAATGTCCATCATCCGAGTCAGAGTCATATCTCCCGTCCGACCGAATTTCAAATTCAACTCCCGATACTTGATGCCTTCCTTGAAGGCATAGATTGCTTGATGGTCTGACACATTCTCCACTGTATGGTGTAACGTGATCCATCTCTAGATATAGTCTCTCAGGGTTTCATTCGGTTTCTATACACAACACTGCAATTCTGTCAACCCTACCGGTTGCTTGCAAGTACCCTCAAAAGTTCTAACAAACACTCTGGCGAGTTCCTCCCAACTATATATGCTACCAGGTGCTAACTGGTTCAGCCACGCCCTGGCCGAGCCTTCCAACATCAGAGGGAGGTGCTTCATTACCACTTCATCATTACCACCACCAATTTGCACAGCCACTCGGTAATCTTCAAGCCAAGTGTTAGGTTTAGACCCACCGGTGAACTTGCTAACTCCAGTCGCCAACCTGAAGTTGGGAGGAATCACTGCGGCCCTGATGGCTCTGCTGAAACACTCGGGACCGGAGACGTGCACTCTGCTGCTAGTCGGATAATCTATGTCATGACCTTCTCTATGCGCTCTATTCCTGTCGACCAGACCTTGAACGAGAATAGACCTCGCATCAAAGCCTGGCTCCCTTCGGTCGACTGGTACTCTTCGCTTGCCACTATGGGGGCGCCTGTCATCCTACCGCCGAGGCACGTATGACCCACTCCTCGGAGGAGGCGTGGGCACTCGATGACGGTCATCGTGGTCGAGTCGTTGATCATACTGCTCGCGGTTTCTGTATGGATCCTGCCAGTGCCCACATCCCTCACGCCGTGGAGGCGATCTTGGGCTATGAGCCCACTGGGCTATGTCCGCCACCACAGACCTGCTATGAATCCTATTCCGCGGCTGAGATACTGCTGTATTCTATTCTCCAGCTGCCCGAAACAAGGCCCGGATCTGCATCAAATCCCTGCCTGCCTTTGACTGGGAGGGCTGGATTGACTCTGCTATTCGGGCTGCGGCTGTGAGATTTTGGATCGGAGTGCGGTATACCTGATTTTGAGGCAGAAAGAGCTGTCGTCGACTGGATTCAGGGATCCGCTGCCAAGCACACTCGTCGAGTGCATGCTGCAGGTTCTCCAGTTGAGTGCGCTCAGCCAAGTTGACCAGATGTGCTTTCTCCAAGGCCCAGGCCTCGGGGGTTTCTCCAACGATAGGAGTGTAAAGTGCGTCCATGTTGCGGCAGTGAAGATCTTCCCTCCGCTGCGAAGAAAGGGGATCGGGTCAGTACTGCTCGTGAACGCGTGACGGATTGCCGCCTCCATCGCCATCGTCGTTGTGAGGGAAGCCAGGAGGACTGGGTGGTCCGTCGACCATCAAGACTTCTACCGCAGGATCGCTGCTGTCGCATTCGGATGCGGTCTCGACGGAGCCAGTCGACAGGTCGAACAGGCCGTAGAGAGTTTCGTTGGGCTTGATTGCCGCGACATGTGAGGTGGCCGACTGGCGGGCCACCGCGTGCCTCACCCACCGCTGGAGCCGTGACCGACCAGAACGCTTGTGTCGGCGAGTGGCGGGGGATGAGGACACCATAGGAACCGACCATACTAGGTCGATGGTTGCCGGAGAAGGACACCGCAGACGCACGCGCGAAAGTGTGTCGCCCCGCGGACGGGGAGCGCATCGACATCGACTGAAGCTTCCAGGAGCCAGGCGGAATCGTCGGTGATGAACACGAGCGTGCCGAGACGGATCTCGCGGCCCTCAACCAGTCCGCCGGCGGAAACCATGATGATGAGAATCAGAAAAATCGCAACTCCACTAAAAAGTCGCTAAGACACCGGCCCCAAGGTGGGAACCAACTGTCATGGATCTAAGACTGCAGTAGAATGGGGGTAGGTATGAGGAGGCAAGATCCTAGCTATGGCGAAGTTGTACACACTAGTTTTACGAGTTTAGGCCCTTCACGGAGGAAGTAACGGCCCTACGTCTCGGTGCCCGGAGGCGGCCGACTGGATTATGTATGTGTGTGTTTACAGGGGGTGCGAACCCTTGTGCCAGTGGAGGGGTGGCTTATATAGAGTGCGCCAAGACCCCAGCCCGCCCATGTTACAAGGGGTTTAAGATACATTAAGAGGGGGACATTATTGGTAACACTAGTAATTAAGTGACATAAATACCTATTAAGTCTATGAAGTAAACGTCCGACCGTTGTCGTGCAGAGTGACTTTAGGTTTTCTATATGTCGAGTGATAATTGCTGTGGTCGAGTGACCTTGAACTTTCCGAGTGGAATGACTTGTGGTCGAGTGAATGATGCTATCTCTTCAATGCTTCTGGTTTTAAGATGATGTCCTAGGGAAGGGTGTCTAGGTTAGGCTTATGACCCTACCCTGGGTACACTACTTCATCACGGGACACATCCGATGCCATCATCTTCACAACATATAGGGAGCTGCATACATGTGATGATGGTCTGGAGGCAGAGTTGGTAGCATGCAAAGGAGTGGAGCTTGCTCTTCATAGGACTCACCTCCCCATCGATATCGAATTGGACTACACCGAGGCTGTCTCTATGCTCAATGCCCCTGCTCGTGGTCGATCGAAATACATGGCCCTAGTGAATGAAATCAAGGAGGTGTGGGAGGATGCGAGGGAGAGTGTCATTACTCATGTTAGTCCGTACACAAAATAAGGTTAGCATGGCCTCGCTACCTATGGTGGTAGTATGCCCACCCGCAAAAAAAGACAAAAGTAGTATGCCATGCACTGCGGTTTGACTTGGTTCGGGTACGAAAAAGATTGCAAAACTTTATATTATTGGCTTGCCCTGTATGCAATGAAATCTCCCATTTTTTGGCAAAAAAATATGTATTCAAACCTTTTCATTTTTCACTTCTCACTATATACAAGCACTCCACACCAAGGACATGCAAACCATCACATCATTATTTTTATTTTTTAATAATAAATAATTGGACTTCTGTATCTAATAAATCATCTCATTTTAATGAAGAAGCAAGCCATCACATCACCAAGTGCATGCAACCCCTTCGTTTTTCATTTTCCACATTCCACCGCATACGAGCAGTCGCGGAGCTACGGCAAACCAAATCAGCCGTGGCCCATCCAGCTCGTGCAATTTTCTGTAGTGTATTCTTTGTTTTGGGCCATGAAACACAATCCTAATAGGTATTTCCTATAGTCGGCCCGCCCAACTTTCTGGGCCAAACTCTGCCACTGCAGACAACCATTCAACATCATCAAGCACATGCAAACTCTCAACATCATCATTTTTTTCAACAAGAAAATAATTGGACTTCAATGTCACAAGGCAATATAATATAATATGCATCCACTTTCAGTATACCTTTAGATTTGCTACCATTCATATGGCGAGAATGTGGTGGGCTATTATTCTCATATATTCTAATCTTATGTATGCTAATTTCATTGCTATAAATTCCCGCATCAACGCGCGAGGTGTTTTCTATTTTCCTTAAATCTTTGATCCTTCTTCGCTTCAAAGTCAATCCTAAGATTATCAAATTATTCTAACAATTGGTACATAGCTAGATTGTTCGGAGGTTGAGTAATTGATTAGAGGAGAGCGACGAAGACTAGAAGCAGATGGACATGGTGTATGTACAAAATCGCGTGTGTTTAGAAGGACCTCGGCATAGGCAATCGAAGATTGTCGGGTGAGAAGAGATCAGAAGCAACATGTGTTTTGGGCAAGATCCCAAAATCACTAACTATATCTCTTTCAATGTACAAGTGCTTAGATGAGGTGTTAGGTGCATTAAAAAGTTTAGCAACTAAAGTTCTCAATGCATGGGTGTTTGGTTTGTTGTGGCTAAGCTTCATTCATTTGATAGTTTAACAACTAAACTCTTTCATGCATAAAGCAAACTACTTTCATTTCTGAAATACAAACGCACACACGTGTGGGCGTTTGCATCTCGCCCACACGCGTGGATCCACGTCCGTTTGTGGTTGCACGAATCTTGGCATGTTTGTGGTGCCACGTAGGACTGGGCTGATGTGTGGGCATTCATCCGGTTGCCCACACGTCTGTTTTCACCACACGGAGGGATCGGTGTGTGGGCGTTTAGCAGTTCGCCCACACATTAGTTTTCACTCACGCACAGGGGCTGGTGTGTGGGCATTTATCAGTTCTCCCACACGCCCGTCTCCTCTCCCACACCCAAAGCTGCCAGTTGCCATGTGTTTTGCAGGGTACATGGCAAGTGCCCTAGTGTGCTTGTAAGCATATGGCAACTCTCTCTTTTACCCGAACATGTCAGTTTCCATGTGTTTTGCAGGGTACATGGCAACAGCCCTAGTGTGCTTGTAAGCAGATGGCAACTCTCTCTTTACCCGAACATGTTATTTTGCCATGTCTCTTTGTAGCGCTACACGACAACTGCCTAGTGTTAGTAGGTGGCAAATCCTAAAGTTTCCAAATCATGGCAACTGTAGTAAACCATACCATACATGGCAACTGCCTAGTGTTAGTAGGTGGCAACCCCTAAAGTTTTCAAATCATGACAACTATAGTAAACCAGACCATACATGGCAACAGTTGTAGTTGTCCAAAAATGGCATCTGGCACTTGACCTAAGATGGAAACTGCAGTTGAGCAACCATGGCAACTATAGTTCAGCGACATGGCAACTGCAGTTAAACGAACATGGAAGAGGTCCGGACAATGGCAACTGTAGTTCAGCGATATGGCAACTATAGTAAACGAACATGGAAGAGGGTCCGGACCATGGCAACTACGGGGCGCATGGTGACTGTCACGCGGGGCATGCGGGACCATAAGGTAGGAGGCCTGACGTACGGGCGTGTGGGCATTATCTAGTTTGCCCACACGTAGGCGTGTGAGAGGGACCATGACTAAAAAAGAGGCGTGTGGGCATTACTTATTTTGCCCACACATAGGCATGTGGGCTGATCCTCTTAGACACCACACAAAACATGTGGCCAGACCCCTTAACGCCATACATGTGGGCGTTATTGGCGTCCTTTCATTTAAGTGTTTTGCATAGGTCCACACGTTCAGCATTGGTTCTTCCCGGGGTCATCAAACTCCTCTTTCTCCTGTTAACTACCTTGCCACATCAGAGTTTTGGTCTATGTGGCATGCTTAGCGCATGTACATCATCGAGCACTCAGGATGGGCTTAAGGAGTACTCTTTGCAAAGATCACTCCCACCTCTAGGTTGCCACAAGTGGCGTGCATGCAGTGGGCCACTTGTCATAACCTGGGAGTATTCCCCTTCTTCGTAGATTCATTTATTTATAATGTTTGATCTCTTAAATTGTGCATACAAATCTTGAACCGTTTTCATGTTGGATTTCTCGCGTCGAGATCTTCAAAACTAGATATCATGTTGATAGATTTAGACGAACATTTTTCACCGAAAGACGGGACGAAAACCCCCCAACCGAGAGCATGTTTTTCCCTTTCCAAAAAGGTATGACTCTGCCTCTCGCGAAAACATATATGTGCCTCCACGAGAAGTAAATCTGTGCCTCTCGCGGAAGGAAAAAAGAAAACATATTTTTTTCCTTTTTCGAGACGCACGATTGTGCCTCTTGCCGAAGGAAAAAAAAAGTAAAACACGTATTTTTCCTTTTCCAAGAGTCAGCCTCTCACGAAAACAAATCCGTACCTCCATGAGAAGTAAATTTGTGCCTCTCATGTAAGAAAAAACATGGTTTCTGTTGGGGATATAACTATTAGGTATAACCCGCCCAGGAGGGGCCGGGTCATCCCTATGACAATTCATCACAATGAAGCCCAAGATCATATGGCGGTTCATAGATAGGCTTGGTAGAGGGCTAGACCCGAAGGCGGCTTAAGGCCCACGGATATAAACCACTGTGTATGTAAACTTGTATTGTAAGGCACGTAAGGAAGGTCACCGAGCCGGATACGTTCTATAAGCCGGCCGGGACTCTGTAGCCTGCGGGGCGTCAACTCGTGTATATAAGGGGATGACCTAGTGGCGGCTTAGGACAAGAAACAATAGATCGAGCGCCGGGTCAAGCGTATTCGCTCCCTGCTCATCGAAACCCTAGCAATACCATCTACAAACTGGACTAGGCTTTTACCTTCATCGTAAGGGGTTGAACCAATATAAACTCCTCGTGTCCTTTGTCCTGATTAAACCCTTTAAGCTAACCTCATCACGATGGCTCCACGACTAAGTCCTCACACTAGGACATCTTCTGTGACAATTCTATGATAGTTGGCGCCCACAGTGGGGCTATCGCACGATGGTTTCAAGTTCTTAGAGGGCAACTTCGAAGGGATCAAGGGATACGTTGTGGGCAGGTTGACCAAGTGTCGTCGCGGCAAGCTCCACATCGATGACGCAGGCTGGGCCCTGAGGCCGGCTCAATTGAGTACGGGTACCGTGTCCTCTTCGGCGGAATTCACATCTTCATCGGCAAGATCAGCAAACCGGGCCCTGAGCCAGACATCTGCACCGACATCGTAGAGACGGCTCAGCGTGCGAGACCCGCCCGAGTTCGGCCTGCCATCAATCGTGCCTTCATGGGATTTATCCATGGAGCAGAATCCAAGGACAGACCGGCATCTGGTGGTGAGACGGTCGTTTACTCTGATGGCAAGTCATCCACCGGTGACACAGAGTCATTGTATCAACTGCCAGACAGCCGGCTTGGGGGCTGTTCCGATGGCGACAGTATTCCGGACCCCTGTGAGCCGCCGAACCGGGTTGCAATCTTCATGGCCGGTACACAGCCCGTGCAGCATTCATCAACGGCATCAGAGTTGATTTCCAGGTCAGCAGCAACTGCCGGGGCAGGAGGCCCTGAGCGCCTGCCGGCTCAGATCTTAACCGACTTATTGGATAAGCTGACAGCGCTCTTAACAGTGGTGGTTAACCCGACGGATCAAGATCAGCATAATGTGGCAGTCACAAAGCTGCGTGATGAGATAGCACAGGCCAAGGAGGAGCTAAACGCAGAAAACACTAGGATGGCCGAGGAGCGGGCTGCTTTGGATGCTCAGGCACAACGGATTCAATCGCAGTCTTACCGGCTCATGCTAGATCAGAACGCTTCAAACGAGGTCATGAGGAGGAGACATCAAACTCGTCTGCCGTCGGTTTATGAGGCAAGGAATCTCTTTAACACGTCAGGAGCAGGAACTAGTGACTCGGCAGTAGTAAACTGGGTTGAGGCGCCTGGGACGGGTATGCCGGTTCAGCCACGTACAACAGACCATCCTCGTCAGAACAATAACCCGTCGCAGCACGTGCCAACACCGTCGGTTCATTATTCTAACCCTTTGGATAACATGATCGCTGCGACGTCACGATTAGCGGCTCTCCCAGTTGATGGTGAGTCGCCAATGGTGGTTGAGACACGTAGGGCTAGAGAGCTTCTCCATACGGTACTGACTCAGCAGCAGGCTTATTCTTACAGTCGTGACAGGATTCATTCCACCCCTCGCCCGAGTCAGAGTTATAGCCGACGTATTGATGAGCCGGCGGTGTCAAGCAGTGGACGGAACCATAACCCGCGCTGCGGACATAACCCGGCGGGCGGTGGCGCTGATGCTCAGAATGTGGTGGATCAAGGAAGAGCCCGTCGAGAGGCCGAGTTAGCGGCACAGTATGCAGCCCGTCAACCTACTCCGGCTCATCCAACCACTTCTATAGAGACAGGTGTAACCTTTAGAAATTTGGGCATGCCATGCTTAGTGTCGGATCTGCGTAATGAGCGCCTGCCCAAGGATTTCAAAGGTCCTCGCAAGGTTCCTAACTATACATCCGATTTAAGTCCTGAGGCATGGATTGTGAGTTATGAGATGGCCATGGAGTTACTAGATGTCAGCGAGGCTACATGTGCTAAATATTTCCCCCTGATGTTGGAGGGAACGACATGTACTTGGTTGAAGGGGCTCCCTGCTAATTCCATCGGGTTATGGGCCGAGTTAAAGGCCCGGTTCATCCAGAACTTCAAGGATACATGTAAACAACCCATGTCAATTGTGGATCTGGCCTCCTATGTTCAAGAAGAAGGCGAGTCAACAACCCATTGGGTGCGCCGGGTCTCAACAATCTTGTATTCGTCAGATCGCATCAATGCCGACTTAGCAGTGTTGATGTTGGAGAACAATTGTCGTTTCATGCCCTTAAAGCAGAAACTAGGGCGGCTCAAACGCCATTTCAATGACATGGGGACGCTCATGGCGGCTCTAGTTAAGTATGCTGACTCTGATAGTACCAAGGACCCCGAGTCTGATGATGAAAAGCCGGGGAAGGGAAGGAAGAGGAGCAACGCCAAGGGGCAGCAGCATAACCTGGCGAACCAGGGAGGCAACGGTAAGCGCAAGGCTGATAATAGTTTTGACTTTGTGGCTAACACTAATGCATAGAATAATGGTCAGCGTCGCAAGGGTAAACCGCCCCCATGGGCCAGAGGACATGGTATCAATATTGAACAAATGTTAAATCAGCCCGGCCCAAGACATGGTACGAGGGATAGACCATCCGAGCACCTCTGGAAGGATTGTCACATTATGAAAGAGTACAAGAATTCCAATCTTTTCCAAGACAGTCATGGGCCAGGTGGCGGTTCTGGATCCGGCTTTCACGATCCGGGTTATGGTGATGGCGGTTCTAACTTTGGATTCCAGAGAAATCAAGGTAATCACAGCAATCAGGGTGGTTACAACCAGCAGAGTAATCAGTGGGGTCAACAGCAGCAACAATCTGGTTATCAGAGCAACCCGAAGAAGTTAAACAGTGGGCAGTATCATGTCTTTACCACTAGCTTGTGTAAACGTGACCAGAAGCTTCATAGGAGGTTGTCGGTGTTCTGGGAACGGGGGTCCCCAGACTTGCCTGCCTGCGGCCCGCGGCGTGGCGGAGCCAGCAGGCCGTACGACCCATCTTCACCAACAAGGCACCCAAGACCCTCGCGAGGGTCCAAGCCTCACGAGGCGGACGACGCAAGACCTCCTCCCGAGCGGCCTAGTCAGGTAGGCTCGCGAGGGGCGGTGATATCAAGGCGAGGCGAACCTCACGAGGCTCTCGTGACGTGAGCCATGATGATCGACACTAGTCGAGCGCCAGCGCGCGCAGCGCCCTTGTTTCCTCTTTGGTGCAAAGGGGGCAAGCGCAGCCGCGGAGTACCGAGGCATCATGCAAAGGTTGCCATTTAGGTGCAATAAGACCAAGACCATGGACTGCAAGACGGAGGTCATTGTGGAGCCCAAGACGGCATCATCCCAGAGCCTTTCACAGGCGAAGACCGCTTTTGTCAGGATAGCTTGTACTAGCTGTCACCCTTCAAATTAGCCCGCCATTGTTGGCTCCCTTCCTGCTCAATATTTGGGAAGAGGACCAGGGCCTCTATAAATAGGACTAGCCACCATAGTAGAGGGAGAGAGATCTGAGGAGACCCGAAGGCTCATCGGACCTAGAGATAGACACAAGTCCGAAAGCACAAGAACACCTCAACCTCAGGAGGTTGTTCTTCCCCTTGTATTATTCATCATCAGCCCAAGAGGCAATCCACCACCACCACACTGGAGTAGGGTATTACACCACAAAGGTGGCCCGAACCAGTATAAACCCTGTGTCTTTCTGTGTTGCGAGTTCGTCGAGTTCGTCCGCAAGATCTTAGTGAGCTAGAGCGTAGATCGGTAGGAGGGAAAGACTTCACGCACACCCCAGTGTATGAACCTTAAGGGTTAGCCAGAGCCCCACATCCGACATTTGGCACGCCAGGTAGGGGTGCGCCGGGGCTTCTCTCCACCAACTAGCGCCCCGTGCCGCTGCACTACACTCCCATGGCAGGTGCCCCACCACCAACCTCTGCGGTCAACACCAGCAGCAGGGAATCTAGGTACCGAGCCCTGGCCCCCACTCTACAGTGAGTGCAGTGGCCGGTCAGGTTCAGGACAGAGATGCCGCCGCGTTACGATGGCGCGGCAGACTCGGCGTTGTTCCTGCTAGCATACGAGGAGGCTGTCCTTGAAGCCGAAGGTGACGACACGATCATGGCAAACTTGTTCCCCCTGGCCCTTGCCGGCGAGCCGCACGCTTGGCTGCTCAACCTCCCGGGATCCATGGTGACGTCCTGGGGGGGGACTCCGCGACCTCTTCACTGCGCGCTACGCGGCGCCGGCACACCACGCAGTCGCGGCACTGCTAGGTGGCTCCCAAGCACCTCCTTCAGATCGCCACGTCAAGCATTTCTTCCGTCAGATTGGGGCAGCCTGCAAGCGCCTGGGGGCTCCGTCGGGTTGGGCTGCGCTGGAGGCCGACCTCACCTTCGACTCAGAAGACCACCCGGCTCCACCGCCGGCTCAGGGACGCTCCCAATGCTCTGCACCCCCACCATATACAACATGGCCGTCACCAAGACCCTCATCGATGGTGGCGCGGGCCTCAACTTGCTCTCCATGGAAGCCTTCAGCCTTCTTCATGTGTCGCTCGAATGGCTCGGCCTCAGCAAGCCCTTCACAGGAGTGGGTGGTGGAGCTGCTTACCCTCTGGGGCAAATCCGCCTCCCCGTCACCTTTGGCACGCGAGACAACTATCGCACCAAGTTGGTGGACTTTGCCATCGCCCGCATCGGTCTCCCGTACAATGCCATCCTCAGGTACCCGACTCTTACTCAGTTCATGGCGGTGATAACCCACAAGTATAGGGGATCACAATAGTTTTTGATAAGTAAGAGTGCCGAACCCAACGAGGAGCTAAAGGCAGAACAAATATTCCCTCAAGTTCTATCGACCACCGATACAACTCTACGCACGCTTGACGTTCGCTTTACCTAGAACAAGTATGAAACTAGAAGTACTTTGTAGGTGTTGTTGGATTGGTTTGCAAGATAATAACGAGCAAGTAAATAAGAAAGTAGGGGCTGTTTAGATAAAGACACAACTAAGTTAGGTTTAGTAAAGAGCTTGTTGTTACGAGAAAGTTATTTGTCCCTAGGAAATTGATAACTAGACCGGTAATCATTATTGCAATTTTATATGAGGGAGAGGCATAAGCTAACATACTTTCTCTACTTGGATCATATGCACTTATGATTGGATCTCTAGCAAGCATCCACAACTACTAAAGATCATTAAGGTAAAACCCAACCATAGCATTAAAGCATCAAGTCCTCTATCCCATACGCAACAACCCCCTTACTCGGGTTTGTGTTTCAGTCACTCATGCAACCCACTATAAGCGAATCATGAACGTATTGCAAGAGCCTACAACGGGGACCCCTCACGCTCGCGCGACACGGAGAGCACCATAGGACAACACCAATAATAAAACATGCAACTCAAACCAATCTTGATCATCAAATAGCCCATAGGACAAAACATATCTACTCAAACATCATAGGATAGCCATACATCATTGGGAAATAATATATAGCGTTGAGCACCATTTTTAAGTAGAGATTACAGTGGGTAAGAGATAGGTTACACCGCTGCATAGAGGGGGGAATAGTCGGTGATGATGGCGGTGAAGTTGTTGGTGAAGATTGCGGTGATGATGATGGCCTCCGGTGGCACTCCGGTGCCAGCGGAAGCGAGGGAGAGAGAGCCCCCTCCTTCTTATTCTTCCTTGACCTCCTCCCTAGGTGGGAGAAGGGTTTACCCTCTGGTCCTTGGCCTCCATGGCATGGGAGGGGCGAGAGTCTCTCCGAGATTGGATCTGTCTCTCTATCTCTCTCTGTTTCTGCGTTCTCAGATTCTACCCTTTCACCGTTTCTTATATTACCGGAGATCCGTAACTCCGATTGGGCTGAAATTTTAACACGATCTCTATCCGGATATTAGCTTTCTTGTGGCGAAAGAAGGGCATCAACCGCCTTACGGGGTGCCCATGAGGGTCAGGGGCGCGCCTACCCCCCAGCCTCATGGGCCCCTTGAGCATCGTCTCGCGTGGATTTTTCTTCCCAAAAATCATATATATTCCAAAAAAAACTTCGTCTATTTTTATTCCGCTTGCACTCCGTTTGATATGGATATTCTACGAAACAAAAAACATGCAACAAACAAGAACTGGCACTGGGCACTGGATCAATATGTTAGTCCCAAAAATAGTATAAAAAGTTGCCAAAATTATATGAAAGTTGTAGAATATTGGCATGGAACAATCAAAAATTATAGATATGATGGAGATGTATCAGCATCCCCATGCTTAATTCCTGCTCGTCCTCGAGTAGGTAAATGATAAAAAAGATAATTTTTGATGTGGAATGCTACCTAGCATAATCTTGATCATGTAATCTAATCATGGCAAGAATATTAGGACACGAGTGATTCAAAGCAATAGTCTATCATTTGACATTAAGATAATAATACTTCAAGCATACTAATAAAGCAATCATGTATTTTCAAAATAACAAGGCCAAAGAAAGTTATCCCTACAAAATCATATAGTCTGGCTATGCTCCATCTTCACCAAACAAAATATTCACATCATGCACAACCCCGATGACAAGCCAAGCAATTGTTTCATACTTTTGACATTCTCAAACCTTTTCAACTTTCACGCAATACATGAGCGTGAGCCATGGACATAGCACTATAGGTGGAATAGAATGGTGGTTGTGGAGAAGACAAAAAGGAGAAGATAGTCTCACATCAACTAGGCATATCAACGGGCTATGGAGATGCCATCAATAGATATCAATGCGAGTGAGTAGGGATTGCCATGCAATGGATGCACTAGAGCTATAAGTATATGAAATCTCAAACTGAAACTAAGTGGGTGTGCATCCAACTTGCTTGCTCATGAAGACCTAGGGCATTTGAGGAAGCCCATCGTTGGAATATACAAGCCAACTTCTATAATGAAAAATTTCCACTAGTATATGAAAGTGATAACTCAAGAGACTCTCTATATGAAGAACATGGTGCTACTTTGAAGCACAAGTGCGGTAAAAGGATAGTAGCATTGCCCCTTCTCTCTTTTCTTTCATTTTGTTTTTGTTTTTTTTCTTCTTTTTTTGGGCCTTCTCTTTTTTTGGCATTTCTCTTTTTTTATTTTTTTATTTTTCTGCCCGGAGTCTCATCCCGACTTGTGGGGGAATCATAGTCTCCATCATCCTTTCCTCACTGGGGCAATGCTCTAATAATGATGATCATCACACTTTTATTTACTTACAACTCAATATTACAACTCGATACTAGAACAAAGATATGACTCTATATGAATGCCTTCGGTGGTGTACCGGGATGTGCAATGATCTAGAGTAGCAATGACATCAAAAAACGGACAAGCCATGAAAACATCATGCTAGCTATCTTACGATCATGCAAAGAAATATGACAATGAATGCTCAAGTCATGTATATGATGATGATGGAAGTTGCATGGCAATATATCTCGGAATGGCTATGGAAATGCCATGATAGGTAGGTATGGTGGCTGTTTTGAGGAAGGTATATGGTGGGTTTATGGTACCGGCGAAAGTTGCGCGATACTAGAGAGGCTAGCAACGGTGGAAGGGTGAGAGTGCATATAATCCATGGACTCAACATTAGTCATAAAGAACTCACATAATTATTGCAAAAATCTATTAGTCATCGAAACAAAGTACTACGCGCATGCTCCTAGGGGGATAGATTGGTAGGAAAAGACCATCGCTCATCCCCGACCGCCACTCATAAGGAAGACAATCAATAAATAAATCATGCTCCGACTTCGTTACATAGCGGTTCACCATACGTGCATGCTACGGGAATCACAAACCTCAACACAAGTATTTATACTAATCCACAACTACCCACTAGCATGACTCTAATATCACCATCTTTATATCGCAAAACTATTGCAATGAATCAAACATATCATATTCAGTGATCTACGAGTTTTATGTCGGATTTTATGACTAACCATGTGAATGACCAATTCGTGTCATCTCTCTAATAGATAAAGTGAAGCAAGAGAGTTTAATTATTTCTACAAAAGATATGCCCACGCTCTAACAAATATAAGTGAATCAAAAGAGCATTCTACAAATGGCGGTTTTCTATGTAAAGAGAAACAGGCAATCCAAACTTCAAATGATATAAGTGAAGCACATGAAGCATTCTATAAAGCCATACTCAAAATATATAAGTGAAGTGCATAGAGCATTCTATAAATAAACCAAGGACTATCTCATACCAGCATGGTGCATAAAAGAAAGATGAAAACTAAATGCAAAAGACGCTCCAAGATTGCACATATCGCATGAACGAAACGAATCCGAAAACATACCGATACTTGTTGAAGAAAGA
Organism: Triticum dicoccoides; assembly: GCF_002162155.2. NCBI lineage: Eukaryota > Viridiplantae > Streptophyta > Magnoliopsida > Poales > Poaceae > Triticum > Triticum dicoccoides. Next base: position 191,603,309 of record NC_041392.1, read on the forward strand.
GGGGATGCCTTCCGGGGAATCCCCAAGCTTAGAAGCTTGAGTCTCCTTGAATATTTACTTGGGGTGCCTCGGGCATCCCCAAGCTTGAGCTCTTGCCTCTCTTCCTTCTTCTCACATCGAGACCTTCTCGATCATCGAACACTTCATCCAAACAAAACTTCAACAGAAAACTCGGTAAGATCCGTTAGTATAATAAAGCAAATTACTACTCTAAGTACTGTTGCAAACTAATTCATATTTTGTTTTTGCATTGTAGATACTGTAATATAACTTTTTCATGGCTTATTCCACTGATATGAATCGATAGTTTCATCAAAACAAGCAAACTATGCATCAAAAACAGAATCTGTCTAAAACAGAACAGTATGTAATAATCTGAACATTCACCATACTTCTGATACTTCAAAAATTCTGCCAAAATTAGGAAAAATAAAAAATTTGTATAGAAAGATAGTGCAAAGAGATTCAGAACCATTTGATGTTCAATCTAAAAATGTAAAATCGCGCACTACAGTCAAAGTTTCTGTCCTGCACCGTACAAACCATCAAGCAAATGTAAACATCCTAAAGGCAAACCTTGGCACATTATTTTTATAATATAATGGAATTGTACAAGGGGATAATTATTTTTCTTGAAAAGTTTCTGTAATCAAGATTCACAAAGTTGCCGTGAGCATGAACAAAGTTGAAGGAGCTCTCCCACTTCAACAATGTCTGTCTTCCTCACTTTCACTTTCATTTTTGAAAAAGTTTTGGGTTCCCCTCTTTATTTTTGTTGTTTTTAAACTATATGAAAGAACTCAACAGAAATAAATGACTCTCTCAAACTTCCGGGTTTTCTCCCTGGCAGCGCTTTCTTTAAAGCCATTAAGCTAGGCATATAGTGCTCAAGTAATGGATCCACCCGGATCCCAAGGTATATCAAAGCCAATTTTAATTAACAATGATTTGTAATTTAGTAGTGAGAACAAAGTAACATATATCATGCAACAACGAAGTCTAACTCTCTTCCTATGCATCGGCATGTCATAAAAGAACAATTCATGCACACATAGTAAAGGCCAATGCATAGTATAAACAGTTTCTTGCAATTTTGTTGTATTGGAAACATAAAGAGGCGGAGATGTAGTTCCTCTCTCATAATAATTGCAAGTAGGAGCAGCAAGCACATGCATATTATATTCATCAAAATCATCATGTGCAACGGTAAAAGGCAACCCATCAATATAATCCTTAATAAGGGCAAACTTCTCCGATATAGTGTAGTCGGGAGAATTCAAAAAGATAACATGACTATGATGTGTGGGTGCAATAGCAACAATTTCATTTTTACCATAAGGAACTATAGCAAGTTCATCTCCATAAGCATAATTCATATTGGCATCTTGGCCACAAGCATAGCAAGCATCATCAAAAAGGGAAATTTCAATAGAATCAACGGGATCATAACAATCATCATAGCAATCATCCTTCGGTAAGCACGAAGGGAATTTAAACAATGTATGAGTTGAAGAGTTACTCTCATTATAAGGTGGGAACGAGTAGCTAATCCACTCTTCCTCCTTTTGTTCTTCGCTCTCCCCATCATCTTTTTCATCCAATGAGCTCACAGTTTCATCAATTTCTTCTTCCATAGACTCCTACAAAATATTAGTCTCTTCTTGGACAGCGGAGTAGTCCTCAATATATGGTTCACCATAGGCATTAGAAGCATAATTATCATAGCAATATTTAAGTATGGCAAAATTTTCAATTTGTAAAGAGTAGCATCATACTTTTCAATCAAAGAAGCAATTTCATAAGCACCCTTAAAAGCAACAAATTCTTCAATTTGTTGAACATCATAGTAACTATAAACACCCTTAGCATACGAAGATATGATTCCATTATTACTAAACTCACATTGATAGGGATGGTGTTTCTTAGGGTTTTCAGAACAACAAGTAATATCTTATATTTTGCATAAATTCCAAGCATAGGATTGCAAACGATGAATTTGACCCAGTAAAATTTTCCCTTTTTCAGATATTCGGTGTCGCACATAACAAGCATGATCATCTAAAGATTTGCCCTCAACTAAGCTAGTTAGGGTTTCAGCACGAGCACATAGGGATCGAAGATGATCCAAGTAATAAGCTTCAGCAGTGTGATAGATTTTGAGTGGTTCTCCGACCATTGGTTTAGTAGGTACAACTAATTTTTTTGGTATTTTGCATTTCCTACCCATAACTAAAGATAGAAAACAACTAAGAACAGCAAATAAAAATTACTTAGTGATAAAGCAAACAAGCACACACAAGAATATTCACCCCACGGTATTGCTCCCCAGCAACGGCGCCAGAAAAAGGTCTTGATAACCCACAAGTATAGGGGATCGCAACAGTTTTCGATAAGTAAGAGTGTCGAACCCAACGAGGAGCTAAAGGCAGAACAAATATTCCCTCAAGTTCTATCGACCACCGATACAACTCTACACACGCTTCACGTTCGCTTTACCTAGAACAAGTATGAAACTAGAAGTACTTTGTAGGTGTTGTTGGATAGGTTTGCAAGATAATAAAGAGCAAGTAAATAAAAAGTAGGGGCTGTTTAGATAAAGACACAACTAAGTTAGGTTTAGTAAAGAGTTTGTTGTTACAAGAAATTTATTTGTCCATAGGCAATCGATAACTAGACCGGTAATCATTATTGCAATTTTATATGAGGGAGAGGCATAAGCTAACATACTTTCTCTACTTGGATCATATGCACTTATGATTGGAACTCTAGCAAGCATCCGCAACTACTAAAGATCATTAAGGTAAAAGCCAACCATAGCATTAAAGCATCAAGTCCTCTTTATCCCATACGCAACAACCCCCTTACTCGGATTTGTGTTTCAGTCACTCACGCAACCCACTATAAGCGAATCATGAACGTATTGCAACACCCTACAGCGGGGATCCCTCACGCTCGTAGGACAGCACCAATAATAAAACATGCAACTCAAACCAATCTTGATCATCAAATAGCCCATAGGACAAAACGGATCTACTCAAACATCATACGATAGCCATACATCATTGGGAAATAATATATAGCATTGATCACCATGTTTAAGTAGAGATTACAGCGGGTAAGAGAGAGGTTACACCGCTGCATAGAGGGGGGAAGAGTTGGTGATGATGGCGGTGAAGTTGTTGGTGAAGATTGCGGTGATGATGATGGCCCCCGGTGGCACTTCGGTGCCGTCGGAAGCGAGGGAGAGAGAGCCCCCCTCCTTCTTCTTCTTCCTTGACCTCCTCCCTAGGTGGGAGAAGGGTTTCCCCTCTGGTCCTTGGCCTTCATGGCATGGGAGGGGCGAGAGTCCCTCCGAGATTGGATATGTCTCTCTGTCTCTCTCTGTTTCTGCATTCTCAGATTCTACCCTTTCACCGTTTCTTATATTCCCGGAGATCCGTAACTTCGATTGGGCTGAAATTTTAACACGATCTCTATCCGGATATTAGCTTTCTTGTGGCAAAAGAAGGGCATCAACTGCCTTCTGGGGTGGCCACGAGGGTCAGGGGCGCGACCCCTCACTCATGGGCCCCTCGAGCATCGTCTCGTGTGGATTTTTCTTCCCAAAAATCATATATATTCCAAAACAAAATCTCCGTCAGTTTTTATTCCGTTTGCACTCCGTTTGATATGGATATTCTGCGAAACAAAAAACATGCAACAAACAGGAACTGGCACTGGGCACTAGATTAATATGTTAGTCCCAAAAATAGTATATAAAAAGTTACCAAAAGTATATGAAAGTTGTAGAATATTGGCATGGAACAATCAAAAATTATAGATACGACAGAGACGTATCAGGCGGCGACTCACCCGGCCTACAACCTCATGAAGATGCCAGGGAGCAAGGGCGTCCTCACCATCAAGGGGGACACTAAGGAGGCCGTGACGGCGCTCAGGCTCGCCTTCAAGACCGTGGCAGCGGCGCAGCTAGCCGGCGCCGTTGCGCCCGAGGCCAAGGAGACCGCGCCCACCAAGAAAAAAGCAGTTGTTCACCCAAGACAAGGCGGAGACCAAGCAGGTGCCGGTCAACCAGGATGGGTCTTCAGGAGCCACCTTCACCATAGGAACCAGCCTTGACCCGGAACAAGAAGAAGCTTTGGTGAGGTTTTTGCGCGTGAACAAGGAGATATGCGCGTGTGAGCCCAATCAACTGGTAGGGGTCCCGAGAGAGGTAATCCAGCATCATCTAAGGGTGTGCCCCAACGTACGCCCCGTGAAGCAGCGAGCAAGACGACAGTCCACTGAGAAGCAGGCCTTCATCGTCCAAGAGACACGCAAGCTGGAGGCGGCAGGTACCATCCAAGAAGTTCGATACCCCGAATGGCTGGCGAACCCCGTTGTAGTACCGAAGAAAGGTGGGAAGGAATGGATGTGCGTCGACTTCACCAACCTCAACAAAGCCTGCCCCCAAGATCCGTTCCCCCTTCCGCGCATCGATCAAATCATCGACTCCACCGCCGAGTGCGATTTGTTGTGTTTCCTGTATGCATTCTCTGGATACCATCAGATCAAGATGACGGTGGAGGATGTGGAGAAGACGACCTTCTTGACACCATGTGAGGTGTACTACTACACCTGCATGCCTTTTGGCCTTCGCAACACGGGCGCAACCTTTCAACGGTTGATGCACATCGCCTTGGGGCGGCAGCTCGGCAGGAACACAGAGGCCTACGTTGATGACACAGTGGTCAAATCTCACGAGGTGAGGACATTGATTCAAGACTTGGAGGAGACCTTTGAGTGTTTGCACCGGGTGAACTTGAGGCTTAAACCGGAGAGGTGTGTGTTTGGTCTCCCCTGTGGCAAGCTGCTAGGGTTTCTCGTATCCCACAAAGGGATCGAGGCGAACCCGGAGAAGATCAAGGCCATCGAAGACATGAGCCCACCATAGACCCTCAAGGAGATCCAAAAGCTGGCAGGATGGGTGACCGTGTTAGGGCGTTTCATCTCTAAGCTAGGCGAGCGCGCCTTTCCCTTCTTTAAGCTCATGAAGAAGAAAGGCCCCTTCGAGTGGACCCCGGAGGCTGACCGGGCCTTCCAAGACCTCAAGAAATACCTCACCAGCCCCTCGGTGATGGTAGCGCCACGGCCTCTCGAGCCTCTAGCACTCTACCTCGCCGCCCCCTGCACTCCACCAGCGCGGCGCTGGTGGCGGTTCGGGAGGAGCGCAAAGACAAGGGTGTGCCGCACCAAGCCAGAGCTGATGCAGCGCAGGGTCAGGAAGGCACACCGGGGCCATCAGCGGCGGAAGATCAAGCTCGGCAGGGCAACATCGCGGAAACTCCTGAGGATGACCAAGTCTCAGGAAACCCTCCACCTCAGGATACGCCACAATCTCCGCAAGACCCGATCCTCAATAGTGTGCCAGCCCTCGCCGAGCACCCGGTGTACTTCATCAGCACCAAACTGCGGGACGCAAGGGCACGCTACCCCATGCCGCAAAAGCTCATGCTCGCACTTTTGGTGGCCTCGCGCAAGCTGCGGCACTACTTCCAGGGGCACCCCATCAAGGTCGTCTTGTCTTACCCATTGGAGAGGGTACTCAGGAGCCCAAACTCAGCCGGAAGGGTCGCTGAATGGAACATTGAGCTGCAAGCATTCCAGCTGGAGTTCAGCACCACCAGGGTCATCAAGGGAGCCGCGCTCGCCGATTTTGTGGCAGAATGGACAAATGCCCCGGCTCTTGAGGAAGGCGAAGACCGGTCCACCTCCCCAGGAAGTGAGGCGCTAGACGGCTGGGTCATGTATTTTGATGGCGCCTTTGCGCACCAGGGCGCGGGGGCTGGAGCAGTGCTCATCTCGCCCACTCATGACAAGCTTTACTACGCCGGGCAACTCTGCTTCCAGCACGGCGAGAAGGTCTCCAACAATATCACAGAATACGAAGGCCTCATAGCCGGCCTAAAGGCTACGGCGGCTATGGGGGTAAGGCGCCTTACTGTCAAGGGCGACTCGCAGCTCCTCGTCAACTTCTCCAACAAAGTGTATGAGCCGAAGGACGAGCACATGGAGGCCTACCTTGCGGAGGTGCGCAAAATGGAAAAGCAGTTCGCAGGCTTGGAGCTGCAGCACGTGCCCCGGGGCACCAACAAGGAAGCCAACGACATCGCCAAGAGAGCATCCAAGCGGCAACCGAAAGAGCCCGACGTCTTCGAAGAGCGGCTCTTCAAGCCGTCAGCTACGCCACCTCTTTCAAGCATGACTCAGCCTCGGGAGGAGCTTCCACAGCCCCCGGCCACGGGAGCCCCAGCTTGCGGCCTAACCTCAGGAGCTCGGCTACTCTTGGCGCTCGAGCCCCAGGAGGAGTGCTGGACCAAGGAGTTCAAGGAGTACCTGATGCACGGGACACTGCCGGAGAAGGAAGAAGACGCAGAGCGCGTGGCCCGACAGGCCACGGCATACTGTATTCAAGACGACGAGTTGTACAGGAAACAGTCGAACGATGTCACGCTGCGCTGCATCTCCAGCGATAAAGGGAGGGAGCTGCTGATTGACATACATGGCAGGGACTGTGGACATCACTCATCGTCACAGACCCTCGTCGACAAGGCCTTCCGCAACGGATTCTATTGGCCAACAACCCTGAACGGTGGAGCCGAGCTGGTGAAGACCTGCAAAGCTTGCCAATTCCACGTCAAGCAAATCCATTAGCCTGCTCAGGGCCATCAAACCATCCCGCTCACGTGGCCGTTCGTGGTCTGGGGGCTATACATCCTAGGCCCATTCCCATGAGCACCAAGGGGCTACCGTTATCTCTACGTCGCCATCGACAAGTTCACCAAGTGGGCGGAAGTGGAAGCCGTATGAACCATTCCAGTCGGCTCTGCTGTCAAGTTCATCAAGGGCCTCGTGAGCCGCTTCGGGGTCCCCAACCGCATCATCACAGATAACGGCTTACAGTTTACTAGTAACCTCTTTAAAACCTACTGTGCTAACCTTGGAACACAGATCTGCTATGCTTCGGTGGCCCACCGCAGGAGCAATGGTTAGGCTGAGCGCGCCAACGCTGAGGTCCTGAAGGGCCTCAAGACCAGGACCTTCAAGAAGAAGCTGGAGGCCTGCGGCAGGGGCTGGCACGACGAGCTCCAATCCGTGATGTGGTCCATCCGCACCACTGCTACCAAGCCAACGGGCGAGACTCCATTCTTCCTCGTCTACGGAGCCGAAGCAGTCCTCCCTCACGAGGTCAAGCATCGCTCCGTGCGGGTTCTGGCGTTCGACGGAATGCAGTAGGACGCCATGCGGGGGATGGATCTCGTGCTGGGGGAGGAACGTCGTCGCGAAGCTGCATTAAGGGCGATAAGGTACCAGCAAGCGTTGCGGCGTTACCACTGCCGCAACATTCGCTCCAGGACGCTCGAGACGGGTGACCTAGTCCTGAGGTCGGTCCTCTCCAGGGAAGGGTTGCACAAGCTTTCACCCATGTGGGAGGGCCCGTTCAGGGTCGTCCCCATCTCCAGGCATGGCGCCGTGCACCTGGAGATGCAAGAGGGGACACCTATCCAAAACACCTGGAACATCCAGCACCTCTGGAAGTTCTACCCATGAAGCAAGGCCTAGAGCCTGTGAAGAAAGGCCCAGAGCCTGTGAAGAAGGCCCGGTTCCTGTGAAGAATCGCCACCCGTGACACTCTCACGTAATAATGAGTTGGGGCTGTACACGCTCCGGAGTCTCAGGAGAGCCGGCCTCAGGCCCTGGGGCTCCCTCCCACGCCTAGTGGACATCACTTAGCTCTACGCTGGTGAGAAGACTTGAAGACTAGATTAGGTGCCAGACACGGCTTTTCATTTGCTTTCCGTAGTTGGCTTGCTTCTCCTTATTCAAGTTTGCCTTTGGCATTCCTTGCTGATTTGGTTCCTTCGCCTTTTACCGCGGTTTTCGGCTCTGGTTTTCTCATGATCTCTCTCTCGCATACCTCGCGAGGGGGCTAGGTAGGTGCCCTCACGAGCATTTTTCTTCTCTCTGCCTTCTCGCGAGTCACCCTCGTTCAAGTCTGGAAGCTGGTGCATCTCTCCTAATCCGTGCCCCTTGGGTACCGCAATGCAAAGCGCCAAGTCATGGTTTGGGTGAACGGCAAATCCTCTAGCGCACCCCCTAACAATTTTTTTTTCAGTTTCTCAGCAAACGCAGACATCTCGTGAAGGAAAGGGCATCCCAAACGCGCCAGGTTAGGTTATCTTTGCGCAAAATAACAACACGGCATGGGAATAACACGCACGTTGCCTTAACCAAGAACCACAGTTCGATACATGCCCCTATGGGCCCATACTAGTTTCATTTTCTGATGCAGGAAAAAAAGAAAACAAAGCGGGGTTTCAGCAATCCGTGGAGGCAGGTCCTTAGCAACGCCCCGAGCCTAGCCAGACCCCTCCTCGCGCTTCACGGAGGCGCGGTGACGAGATGACCCGCTGCCTCCTTCGAAGCGGGCACGGCGGCTGGTCGTAGCAGCCGTTGCTGGAGCTGTCACTGGAGGAAGAGCCGCCGTAGCTGGAAGAGACGCGGTCGCCGCCGAGGGAAGGCTCGCACTCACCCTCATCGCGACCGTCACCAAGGCCGAGCACCTCCTCACCGTTGTTCGTCTTGGGGCAGCACCCGGCGCGGCGACCATCTTCCCCGAACACCCTCACATAGAGGGTCGACCCACCGTCATACTTGAAGTGGAGCGTGCACCGCCTGCCCAGGCCGTGCGCGCGGGCGAATGTCTGCCAGCCGCGGGGCAAGGGCTATGTTGCCCACGGCGGAAGTCTCGACCGCGACCCTAGAGGCCTTGCTGCAGCAACCATCCGCCTGCAACCAGAGCCCGCCTGGACCAGGGGCTGGCAGTTCATCGACAAGGAAGCGCGGAAGCTGGAGCCAGTTGCCGGCCGGGTTCTCCGACCAGACAACGAACTCCGGCGACACCTCCACTGAATGGAAGCATGGGCGGGGAGGTCGCGCCACGATCGCGCGCCTCCCCTCGTCAGCTGGACCACCATGGTTGGAATGGTCCCGTCCGCATGTCGCGGCGCCGCCTCAACGGTGGGCCACGGCGGGGATCGCACCGTGCTTGCGCGGACGGCTGCGACCGCGCTTGGGCCCCGGGAACCGGGGCCCTCGCGAGGGGCCTTCCCCTTCTCGGCGGCAGAGAACTTCCTTCGTGGCGCCATCGGAGGCACTGCAAGCAATGAAGCAAAGAAGAAGCGAGCAAGCGAGGAAGAGATGGGCAACGGGGGCTCCGCTCCCCTTCCCATTTATAACAAGAGAAGGCCAACCGGCGTCTCCCACGATCACAGGTAATGATGGTTTCCCTTGCATGTTGCAGGGACTTGTCACCTCGTGCAGTCACTGAGGCAGCGTGGGGAAGCGGAGACGCCCACGTCCAATCAACCGCCACACGTCAACTGAGGTCGCAGGCTTTTGGGGCCCGCGGTGCTCCGAACTTGACCCTTGGCTTCGCCGCAAAGCCAAGCCCGCACGCACCTTGGGCCCGGGGGCTACTGTCGGCGTTCTGGGAATGGGGTTCCCCAGACTTGCCTGCCTGCGGCCCGCGGCGTGGCAGAGCCAGCAGGCCGTACGGCCCATCTTCACCAACAAGGCACCCAAGACCCTCGCGAGGGTCCAAGCCTCGCGAGGCGGACGACCCAAGACCTCCTCCCGAGCGGCCTAGTCAGGTAGGCTCGCTTGGGGCGGAGATATCAAGGCGAGGCGAACCTCACGAGGCTCTCGTGACATGAGCCATGACGATCGACACCAGGCGGGCGCCAGCGCGCGCAGCGTCCTTGTTTCCTCTTTGGTGCAAAGGGGGCAAGCACAACCACGGAGTAACAAGGCATCAGGCAAAGGTTGCCATTTCGGTGCAACAAGACCAAGACCATGGACTGCAAGACGGAGGTCATCGTGGAGCCCAAGACGGCGTCATCCCATAGCCTTTCACAGGCGAAGATCGCTTTTGTCAGGATAGCTTGTACTAGTTGTCCCCCTTCAAATTAGCCCGCCATTGTTGGCTCCCTTCCCGCTCGATATTTGGGAAGAGGACCAGGGCCTCTATAAATAGGACTAGCCACCACAGTAGAGGGAGAGAGATCTGAGGAGACTCGGAGGCTCATCAGACCCAGAGATAGACACAAGTCTGAAAGCACAAGAACACCTCAACCTCAGGAGGCTGTTCTTCCCCTTGTATTATTCATCATCAGCCCAAGAGGCAATCCACCACCACCACACTGGAGTAGGGTATTACACCACAACGGTGGCCCGAACCAGTATAAACCCTATGTCTTTCTGTGTTGCGAGTTCGTCGAGTTCGTCCGCAAGATCTTAGCGAGCTAGAGCGTAGATCGGTAGGAGGGAAAGACTTTGCGCGCACCCCAGTGTTCGAACCTTAAGGTTTAGCCGGAGCCCCACATCCGACAGAGGTCAGTCAATGCTGTTGAGCCGGCGGTTCCTCATTATCTACGCTGGTATGAGCAGCCCATCGTGTGGAGTCGGGAAGATCACCTACCCCGGGTTGATAATCCAGGTCATTTGGCTTTGGTGGTCGCACCTCAGGTCGGAAGGTTATAAGTTTACCAAAGTACTCATGGACGGAGGGAGCAGCATCAATATCCTTTATTATGAAACTTTCTATCACATGGGATTGACTGATAAAAATCTTAAGCCGTCAAACACTGTTTTCCACGGTGTAGTGCCTGGTAAATCGGCATATCCAGTTGGTAAGATAGCTCTGGAAGTTGTGTTTGGAGATGATCATGACTATAGGTCAGAGATGTTGACCTTTGAAGTGGTAAAGATCCACAGCCCATATCATGCTCTGTTTGGACGGCCGGCTTATGCCAAGTTCATGGCACGGCCGTGTTACATGTATCTGCAGCTCAAGATGCCGGGTCACAAAGGAACCATTACAGTGCATGGGAGCCGTAAGATAGCTCTAGAATGTGAAGAAGGGGATGCGGCTTATGCTGAGTCAGTTTGCGCAACGGAGGAGTTTAAATTTTACAAGGACAATGTTGACCCGGCAGATATGACATCTTTGAAAAAGCCAACCACAGAGCATGATCCAGTTTTAAAGTTTAAATCAGTGGATGATACCAGGATGGTTGATTTTGTTCCTGGCGATTCATCCAAGCAGTTCATCATCAGTGCTAATCTGGATCCAAAATAGGAAAGCGTGCTCATCGATTTCATCAGTGAGAACCGGGACATCTTTGCATGGAAGCCTTCAGACATGTCGGGTGTACCGAGAGAACTCGTTGAGCACACTCTTAATATTGATCCAAAGTTTAAGCCGGCCAAACAGTTTCTTCGCCGTTTTAATGAGGAGAGACGGAAGGCCATCGGAGAGGAAGTAGCCCGGCTCTTGCAGCTGGGTTTATCATTGAAGTTTTCCATCCTAAGTAGTTGGCTAACCCGGTGCTGGTACTTAAGAAGAACGACACTTGGCGTATGTGTGTGGACTACACGGATTTGAACAAGGCTTGTCCGACTGATCCTTTTGCTCTCTCGCGTATTGATCAGGTTATTGATGCTACGACGGGTTGTGAGCATTTGAGTTTTTTGGATGCTTATTCTAGTTATCATCAGATCAAGATGGCAGTTAAGGACCAGGAGAAGACAACTTTGTAACTCCTTTTGGAGCCTTCTGCTATGTGTCTATACCTTTTGGGCTCAAGAGTGCCCAGGCGACTTATTAGAGATGTGTGCAAAATTTCCTTCATAATCAAATTGGGCGTAATGTTCATGCTTATGTGGATGATATTGTGGTGAAGTCCAGAGAGAAAGAGACATTGATAGATGATTTGAAGGAAACCTTTGATAATCTCAGGGTTTGTAAGATGATGCTTAACCCGACCAAGTGTGTTTTTGGTGTGCCGGCAGGCAAGCTCTTGGGATTTCTGGTGTCCAACAGGGGCATTGAAGCTAATCCGGAGAAAATCAAGGCCATTGCTTCTCTGCCTAAGCCGGTGTGTGTCAATGATGTGCAATGTCTGGCGGGCTGTATTGCGGCGTTAAGCCGGTTGGGAGAGAAAGCGATCCCTTTGTATTAGATGATGAAAAAGTCAGATAATTTTGTCTGGGGTGATGCTGTTAATGAAGCATTTGAGGATTTGAAGAAATAGCTGGCTGAGCCACCCGTGCTTGCTGCCCCTGTTGATAAAGAACCTTTGTTGTTATATGTGGCTGCTAATAGCCGGGCTGTCAGTGTAGCCATTGTGGTGGAAAGGAAGGAGGCAGGCAAGGAATATCCAGTTCAAAGGCCATTTATTACATCATTGAGGTGCTTATTGAGTCCAAGCAGAGATATCCGCACTGACAGAAGCTTGTATATGGGGTGTTCTTTGCCAACTGGAAGCTTAAACACTATTTTCTGGGTCGTCATCCTATCACTGTGGTCATCTCTCCTCCTTTGGGAGATATCATCCAAAACAGGGAACCAACTCACCGAGTTGCTAAGTGGGCTATTGAGCTTGGACCTCACGGATTAAAATATGTGCCTCGCACGGCCATCAAGTCTCAGGCGCTGGTGGATTTCATCAATGATTGGACAGAGCTGCAGATGCCTGAAGAAAAGCCAGATAACACGTATTGGACTATCCACTTTGATGGGTCCAGACAGTTGGAAGGCTTGGGGGCTGGAGTTGTGCTTGCTTCCCCTCGAGGTGATAAGTTTTGTTATGTTCTCCTTTAATGTTTCCTTGCACTAACAATGCAGCTGAGTATGAGGCCTTGCTCCACGGTCTTCGGATGGCTAAGGAGATGAATTTAAGCCGGGTTAGGTGCTTCGGCGACTCGGACTTGGTGGCTCAGCAAGTCTCTGGTACTTGGGATTCTAAGGATCCACTCATGGCGGCTTATCGACAAGAGGTGGACATTATTGCTGGTCACTTCAAAGGTTATCAAGTTGAGCACGCTGATCGAAGGAAAAATAAAGCGGCGGATGCTTTAAGCTAGTTGGGTTCTCAACGTAAGCCAGTGCCACCTAATGTTTTTCTTGATGTTTTGCATAACCCGTCAGTCAAGTTACCTACAGAGGAGGATTTGGCTATCCCTGACCCGGAGGCTCAGTTGGTGGCGGCTCTTCATGTAATTCCGGATTGGACAATTCCTTATTTGGCTTATATGACCCGATGCGAGTTACCTGAGGATGAAACCTTAGCCAGACAGATAACCCGGCGGTCTAAGTCAATGACAATTCTTAATGGAGAGTTACATCATTGCAGTGTCACAGGAGCATTTCAATGTTGTGTTTCTCCAGAGGAAGGCTGTGAGATCCTGCGTGAGATTCATGAGGGAGACTGTGGTCATCATGCCGGTTCAAAATCTCTCGTGGCTAAAGCTTTTCGTCATGGATTTTATTGGCTAACAACTCATGCTGATGCGGAGGACCTGGTCAGAAGGTGTGATGGATGTCAGAAATTTTCACGACGAGCTCATGTGCCGGATCAAGAATTGAGGATGATTCCAATTACTTGGTTGTTTGCAGTTTTGGGGCTTGATATGGTTGGACCTTTCAAAATATCCAAGGATAAGAAGACTCACCTTTTGGTGGCGATTGATAAGTTCATTAAGTGGGTAGAGGCAGAGGCAGTCAGTAAGTGTGATGCATCAACGGCGGTTCAATTTATGAAGAAGGTGATCTTCCATTTTGTCTTTCCACACAACATCATAACAAACAACGACACTAATCTCTCTAAAGGTGTTATGGAAGAATTTTGTCAAAGTGAGCACATCCAGCTTGACGTGTCGTCAGTGGCTCACCCTCAATCTAATGGTCAAGCGGAGAGAGCTAATCAAGAGATCTTGAAAGGCATCAAACCTCGGATTATGGTTCCCCTACAGAGAACGCCGGGTTGTTGGGTGGAGGAGTTACCTTCCGTGCTATGGAGCATCAATACCACCCCTAACAGATCTACGGGATACACGCCTTTCTTCATGGTTTACGGAGTAGAGGCGGTTCTCCTTAGTGACATCCGTCATGACTCACCTCGGGTGGCGGCTTATGTTGAAGTTGACAATGAAAAAGCACGTCAGGAAGAACTTGACCTGTTGGATGAAGAGCGTGACATCACGGTGGCTCGTTCAGCGATTTACCAGCAAGATCTGCACCGTTACCACAGTCGCTAGGTTAGAACCAAAAGTTTCCAAGAAGGCGATCTGGTGCTTCGGCTTATCCAGGATCAGACTGATACGCACAAGTTATCCCCACCTTGGGAAGGACCCTTTGTGGTCATCAAGAATCTGAGTAATGGGTCATATTACCTTATCGATGTTCGAGGCCACCAGGACTCACGCACGTCGGAAGAAGAGACCCGCCGGCCGTGGAATATTGCTCATCTTCGGCCTTACTACACTTGAGCCATTGGCTCTTCCAATGTACATATTTTGACGATGTATATTTATGATCGATATAATAAAGCCGGCATCCCTGCTAAAGCAGGGCTTCTGTCGTTTCTTCCTCTTTAAATAATGAGTTTTTGGTCACATTGTTGGGGAACGTAGTAATTTCAAAAATTTCCTACGCACACGCAAGATCATGGTGATGCATAGCAATGAGAGGGGAGAGTGTGATCTATGTACCCTTGTAGACCGACAGCGGAAGCGTTAGCACAACGCGGTTGATGTAGTCGTACGTCTTCACGGCCCGACCGATCAAGCACCGAAACTACGGCACCTCCGAGTTTTAGCACACGTTCAGCTCGATGACGATCCCCGGACTCCGATCCAGGAAAGTGTTGGGGAAGAGTTCCGTCAGCACGACGGCGTGGTGACGATCTTGATGTTCTACCGTCGCAGGGCTTCACCTAAGCACCGCTACAATATTATCGAGGATTATGGTGGAAGGGGGCACCGCACACGGCTAAGAATATGATCACGTGGATCAACTTGTGTGTCTAGGGGTGCCCCCTACCCCCATATATAAAGGATCAAGGGGAGGAGGCCGGCCCTAGGAGGGGCGCGCCAGGGAGTAGGATTCCTACTCCTAGTTGGAGTAGGTTTCCTCCTTTCCTAGTCCAACTAGGAGAAGGGGGGAAAGGGGGGAAGAGGGGAAGGAAGGGAGAGAGGGGCCGCGCCCCAAACCCCTTGTCCAATTCGGACTGGGCTTGGGAGGGGCGCGCGCCACCTCCTGGTCCTTTCCACTAAGGCCCATTAAGGCCCATTGCTTCTTCCTCGTATTTCCGTAACTCCCCGGTACCTCCGAAAATACCCGAATCACTCGGAACCTTTCCGATGTCCGAATATAGTCGTCCAATATATCGATTTTTACGTCTCAACCATTTCGAGACTCCTCGTCATGTCCCCGATCTCATCCGGGACTCCGAACTCCTTCGGTACATCAAAACTCATAAACTCATAATATAACTGTCATCAAAACCTTAAGCGTGCAGACCCTACGGGTTCGAGAACAATGTACACATGACCGAGACACGTCTCTAGTCAATAACCAATAGCGGAACCTAGATGCTCATATTGGCTCCCACATATTCTATGAAGATCTTTATCGGTCAGACCGGATAACAACATACGTTGTTCCCTTTGTCATCGGTATGTTACTTGCCCGAGATTCGATCGTCGGTATCTTAATACCTAGTTCAATCTCGTTACCGGCAAGTCTCTTTACTCGTTCCGTAATACATCATCTCACAACTAACTCATTAGTTGCAATGCTTGCAAGGCTTATGTGATGTGCATTACCGAGAGGGCCCAGAGATACCTCTCCGACAATCGGAGTGACAAATCCTAATCTCGAAATACGCCAACCCAACATGTACCTTTGGAGACACCTGTAGAGCTCCTTTATAATCACCCAGTTACGTTGTGACGTTTGGTAGCACACAAAGTGTTCCTCCGGCAAACGGGAGTTGCATAATCTCATAGTCATAGGAACATGTATAAGTCATGAAGAAAGCAATAGCAACATACTAAACGATCGGGTGCTAAGCTAATAGAATGGGTCATGTCAATCACATCATTCTCCTAATGATGTGATCCCATTAATCAAATAACAACTCTTTTGTTTATGGTTAGGAAACATAACCATCTTCGATTAACGAGCTAGTCAAGTAGAGGCATACTAGTGACACTCTGTTTGTCTATGTATTCACACATGTATTATGTTTCCGGTTAATACAATTCTAGCATGAATAATAAACATTTATCATGATATAAGGAAATAAATAATAACTTTATTATTGCCTCTAGGGCATATTTCCTTCAGTCTCCCACTTGCACTAGAGTCAATAATCTAGTTCACATCGCCATGTGATTCAACACTAAGAGTTCACATCACCATATGATTAACACCCATAGTTCACATCGTCATGTGACCTATACCCAAAGGGTTTACTAGAGTCAATAATCTAGTTCACATCATTTATGTGATTAACACCCAAAGAGTACTAAGGTGTGATCATGTTTTGCTTGTGAGATAATTTTAGTCAACGGGTCTGTCACAAAGAGATCCGTAAGTATTTTGCGAATTCTATGTCTACAATGCTCTGCACGGAGCTACTCTAGCTAATTGCTCCCACTTTCAATATGTATCTAGATCTAGACTTAGAGTCATCCAGATCTGTGTCAAAACTTGCATCGACGTAACTTTTTACGACGAACCTTTTGTCACCTCCATAATCGAGAAATATTTCCTTATTCTACTAAGGATAATTTTGACCAATGTCCAGTGATCTACTCTTAGATCACTATTGTACTCCCTTGCTTAACACAGTGTAGGGTATACAATAGATCTGGTACACATCATGGCATACTTTATAGAACCTATGGCTGAGGCATAGGGAATGACTTTCATTCTCTTTCTATCTTCTGCCGTGGTCGGGCTTTGAGTCTTACTCAATTTCATACCTTGTAACACAGCCAAGAACTCTTTCTTTGACTGTTCCATTTTTGAACTACTTCAAAATATTGTCAAGGTATGTACTCATTGAAAAAACTTATCAAGCGTCTTGATCTATCTCTATAGATTTTGATGCTTAATATGTAAGCAGCTTCACCGAGGTCTTTCTTTGAAAAAATTCTTTAAAAACACTCCTTTATGCTTTGCAGAATAATTCTACATTATTTCCGATCAACAATATGTCATTCACATATACTTATCAGAAATGTTGTAGTGCTCCCACTCACTTTCTTGTAAATACAGGCTTCACCGCAAGTCTGTATAAAACTATATGATTTGATCATACTATCAAAGCGTTTATTCCAACTCCGAGAGGCTTGCACCAATCCATAAATGGATCGCTGGAGCTTGCACACTTTGTTAGCTCCTTTTGGATCGACAAAACCTTCCGGCTGCATCATATACAACTCTTCTTCCAGAAATCCATTCAGGAATGCAGTTTTGACATCCATTTGCTGGATTTCATAAAATGCGGCAATTGCTAACATGATTCGAATAGACTTAAGCATAGATACGAGTGAGAAACTCTCATCATAGTCAACACCTTGAACTTGTCGAAAACCTTTTTGCGACAATTCTAGCTTTGTAGATAGTAACACTACTATCATCGTCCGTCTTCCTCTTGAAGATCCATTTAATCTCAATGGCTCGCCGATCATTGGGCAAGTCAATCAAAGTCCATACTTTGTTCTCATACATGGATCTCATCTCAAATTTCATGGCCTCAAGCCATTTCACGGAATCTAGGCTCATCATCGCTTCCTCATAGTTCGCAAGTTCGTCATGGTCTAGTAACATGACTTCCAGAACAGGATTACCGTACCACTTTGGTGCAGATCTCACTCTGGTTTACCTACGAGATTCGGTATTAACTTGATCTGATGTTACATGATCATCATCATTAGTCTTCCTCACTAATTGGTGTAGTAGTCACAGGAACAGATTTCTTGTGATGAACTACTTTTCAATAAGGGAGAAGGTACAATTACCTTATCAAGTTCTACTTTCCTCCCACTCACTTCTTTCAAGAGAAACTCCTTCTCTAGAAAGGATCCATTCTTAGCAACGAATGTCTTGCCTTCGGATCTGTGATAGAAGGTGTACCCAATAGTCTCCTTTGGGTATCCTATGAAGACATATTTCTCCGATTTGGGTTTGAGCTTATCAGGATGAAACCTTTTCATATAAGCATCACAATCCCAAACTTTAAGAAATGACAACTTTGGTTTCTTGCCAAACCACAGTTCAGATTGTGTCGTCTCAACGGACTTAGATGGTGCCCTTTTAAACGTGAATGCAGCTGTCTTTAATGCATAACCCCAAAACGATAGTGGTAGATTGGTAAGAGACATCATAGATCGCACCATATCTAATAAAGTACGGTTATGATGTTCGGACACACCATTATGCTGTGGTGTTCCAGGTGGCGTGAGTAGTGAAACTATTTCACATTGTTTTAACTAAAGACCAGACTCGTAACTCAAATATTTTACCTCTGCGATCATATCATAGAAACTTTTATTTTCTTGTTACGATGATTCTCCACTTCACTTTGAAATTCTTTGAACTTTTCAAATATTTCAGACTTGTGTTTCATTAAGTAGATATACCCATATCTGCTCAAATCATCTGTGAAGGTCAGAAAATAATGATACCCCCCACGAGCCTTAACACTGATCGGATCTCATACATCAGTATGTATTATTTCCAATAAGTCAGTTGCTCGCTCCATAGTTCCGGAGAACGGCGTTTTAGTCATCTTGCCCATGAGGCATGGTTTGCAAGCATCAACTGATTCATAATCAAGTGATTCCAAAAACCCATTAGCATGGAGTTTCTTCATGCACTTAACACCAATATGACCTAAACGGCAGTGCCACAAATAAGTTGCACTATCATTATTAACTTTGCATCTTTTGGTTTCAATATTATGATTATGTGTATCACTACGATCGAGATCCAACGAACTATTTTCATTGGGTGTGTAACCATATAAGGTTTTATTCATGTAAACAGAACAACAATTTATTCTCTTACTTAAATGAATAACCGTATTACAGTAAACATGATCAAATCATATTCATGCTCCAAATAACACTTATTTAGGTTCAACACTAATCCCGAAAGTATAGGGAGTGTGCGATGATGATCATATCAATCTTGGAACCACTTCCAACACACATCGTCGCTTCACCCTTAACTAGTCTCTGTTTATTCTGCAACTCCCGTTTCGAGTTATTAATCTTAGCAACTGAACTAGTATCAAATACTGAGGGGTTGCTATAAACACTAGTAAAGTACACATCAATAACATGTATATCAAATATACGTATGTTCACTTTGCCATCCTTCTTATCTACCAATCACTTGGGGTAGTTCCGCTTCCAGTGACCAGTCCCTTTGTAGTAGAAACACTTAGTCTCAGGCTTAGGACCAGACTTGGGCTTCTTCACTTGAGCAGCAACTTTCTTGCTGTTCTTCTTGAAGTTCACCTTCTTCCCTCTGCCCTTTTCTTGAAACTAGTGGTCTTGTCTACCATCAACACTTGATGTTTTTCTCGATTTCTACCTTCGTCAATTTCCGCATTACGAAGAGCTTGGGAATTGTTTCCGTTATCCCTTGCATATCATAGTTCATCACGAAGTTCTACTAACTTGGTGATGGTGACTAGAGAATTCTGTCAATCACTATCTTATCTGGAAGATTAACTCCCACTTGATTCAAGCGGTTGTAGTACTCAGACAATCTGAGCACATGCTCAATAGTTGAGCGATTCTCCTCCATCTTTTAGCTATAGAACTTGTTGGAGACTTCATATCTCTCAACTCGGGTATTTGCTTCAAATATTAACTTCAACTCCTGGAACATCTCATATGCTCCATGACGTTCAAAACGTCCTTGAAGTCCCGATTCTAATCCATTAAGCATGGTGCACTAAACTATCAAGTAGTCATCATATTGAGCTAGCCAAACGTTCATAACGTCTGCATCTGCTCCTGCAATAGGTCCGTCACCTAGCGGTGCATCAAGGATATAATTCTTCTGTGCAGCAATGAGGATAAACCTCAGATCACGGATCCAATCCGCATCATTGCTACGAACATCTTTCAACACAATTTTCTCTAGGAACATATCAAAATAAACACAGGGAAGCAACAACGCGAGCTATTGATCTACAACATAATCTGCAAAATACTACCAGGACTAAGTTCATGATAAATTTAAGTTCAATTAATCATATTACTTAAGAACTCCCACTTAGATAGACATCTCTCTAATCCTCTAAGTTATTACGTGATCCAAATCAACTAAACCATGTCCAATCATCATGTGAGATGGAGTAGTTTCATTGGTGAACATCGCTATGTTGATCATATCTGCTATATGATTCACGCTCGACCTTTCGGTCTTCGTGTTCCAAGGCCATATCTGTATATGCTTGGCTCGTCAAGTATAACCTGAGTATTCTGCGTGTGCAACTGTTTTGCACCCGTTGTATTTGAACGTAGAGCCTATCACACCCGATCATCACGTGGTGTCTCAGCACGAAGAACTTTCACAATGGTGCATACTCAGGGAGAACACTTCTTGATAATTAGTGAGAGATCATCTTATAATGCTACCATCAATCAAAGCAAGATAAGATGCATAAAAGATAAACATCACATGCAATCAATATAAGTGATATGATATGGCCACCATCATCTTGTGCTTGTGATCTCCATCTTCGAAGCACCGTCATGATCACCATCATCACTGTCGCGACACCTTGATCTCCATCATAGCATCGTTGTCGTCTCGCCAATCTTATGCTTCCACGACTATCGCTACCGCTTAGTGATAAAGTAAAGCATTACAGCGCGATTGCATTGCATACAATAAAGCAACAACCATATGGCTCCTGCCAGTTGCCGATAACTCGGTTACAAAACATGATCATCTCATACAATAAAATTTAGCATCATGTCTTGACCATATCACATCACAACATGCCCTGCAAAAACAAGTTAGACGTCCTCTACTTTGTTGTTGCAAGTTTTATGTGGCTGCTACGGGTTTAAGCAAGAACCAATCTTACCTACGCATCAAAACCACAATGATAGTTTGTCAAGTTGGTGCTGTTTTAACCTTTGCAAGGACCGGGCGTAGCCACACTCGGTTCAACTAAAGTTGGAGAAACTGTCACCCGCTAGCCACCTTTGTGCAAAGCACGTCGGGAGAACTGGTCTCGCGTAAGTGTATGTGTAATGTCGGTCCGGGCCGCTTCGTCCAACAATACCGCCGAACCAAAGTAAGACATGCTGGTAAGCAGTATGACTTATATCGCCCACAACTCACTTGTGTTCTACTCGTGCATATAACATCAACACATAAAACCTAGGCTCTGATGCCACTGTTGAGGAACGTAGTAATTTCAAAAATTTCCTACGCACACACAAGATCATGGTGATGCATAGCAACGAGAGGGGAGAGTGTGATCTATGTACCCTTGTAGACCGACAGCGGAAGCGTTAGCACAACACGGTTGATGTAGTCGTACGTCTTCACGGCCCGACTGATCAAGCACCGAAACTACGGCACCTCCGAGTTTTAGCACACGTTCAGCTCGATGACGATCCCCGGACTCCGATCCAGCAAAGTGTCGGGGAAGAGTTTCGTCAGCACGATGGCGTGGTGACGATCTTGATGTTCTACCGTCGCAGGGCTTCGCCTAAGCACCGCTACAATATTATCGAGGATTATGGTGGAAGGGGGCACCGCACATGGCTAAGAATATGATCACGTGGATCAGCTTGTGTGTCTAGGGGTGCCCCCTGCCCCCGTATATAAAGGATCAAGGGGAGGAGGCCGTCCCTAGGAGGGGCGCGCCAGGGAGTAGGATTCCTACTCCTAGTTGGAGTAGGTTTCCTCCTTTCCTAGTCCAACTAGGAGAAGGGAGGAAAGGGGGGAAGAGGGGAAGGAAGGGAGAGAGGGGCCGCGCCCCAAACCCCTTGTCCAATTTGGACTGGGCTTGGGAGGGGCGCGCGCCACCTCCTGGTCCTTTCCACTAAGGCCCATTAAGCACATTGCTTCTTCCTCGTATTCCCGTAACTCCCCGGTACCTCCGAAAATACCCGAATCACTCGGAACCTTTCCGATGTCCGAATATAGTCGTCCAATATATCGATTTTTACGTCTCAACCATTTCGAGACTCCTCGTCATGTCCCCGATCTCATCCGGGACTCTGAACTCCTTCGGTACATCAAAACTCATAAACTCATAATATAACTGTCATCAAAACCTTAAGCGTGCAGACCCTACGGGTTCGAGAACAATGTACGCATGACCGAGACACGTCTCTAGTCAATAACCAATAGCGGAACCTGGATGCTCATATTGGCTCCCACATATTCTACGAAGATCTTTATCGGTCAGACCGCATAACAACAGACGTTGTTCCCTTTGTCATCGGTATGTTACTTGCCCGAGATTCGATCGTCGGTATCTTAATACCTAGTTCAATCTCGTTACCGGCAAGTCTCTTTACTCGTTCCGTAATACATCATCTCACAACTAACTCATTAGTTGCAATGCTTGCAAGGCTTATGTGATGTGCATTACCGAGAGGGCCCAGAGATACCTCTTCGACAATCGGAGTGACAAATCCTAATCTCGAAATACGCCAACCCAACATGTACCTTTGGAGACACCTGTAGAGCTCCTTTATAATCACCCAGTTACGTTGTGACGTTTGGTAGCACACAAAGTGTTCCTCCGGTAAACGGGAGTTGCATAATCTCATAGTCATAGGAACATGTATAAGTCATGAAGAAAGCAATAGCAACATAGTAAACAATCGGGTGCTAAGCTAATGGAATGGGTCATGTCAATCACATCATTCTCCTAATGATGTGATCCCGTTAATCAAATAACAACTCTTTTGTTTATGGTTAGGAAACATAACCATCTTCGATTAACGAGCTAGTCAAGTAGAGGCATACTAGTGACACTCTGTTTGTCTATGTATTCACACATGTATTATGTTTCCGGTTAATACAATTCTAGCATGAATAATAAACATTTATCATGATATAAGGAAATAAATAATAACTTTATTATTGCCTCTAGGGCATATTTCCTTCACACATGGGGGCTTCAGCTTTATACAGCAAAGTTATGATTACCCTTTGATCCGGCTTATAAGCCACATAAAAAACTTGGGGGCTTGCTACCCAGGTTAAAGAGACCAAAGAGAGTTTGTTGCAAAAGCACAACTCAAACATAGGTACCCCTTGAGCACAGCTCAAAATGTTGCTTGGGGGCTCTTTTGTTCTAAAAAACAAAGAGTCTGTAACCTTGTGATAGGCTATAAAAGCCAGGCTTGGAAGCCAGGTGTATTCACCTAAAACCCCATGTTATCCTGCCTTTTTAAGTAAGTCACTCCGCCCAGGTAATCCTGGAAAGCCCATCGAACGTTTGACAAGTCAATCTTATACAGACCCTGAACTTGTCAAAGTTAAAACGATGATTGGTTAATGTGAGGTCCATCTTATAAGGTTTGTAAAATGGTTTAACTCAGTGGCCTGGCAGCCCATGAAAAGCCTTGCTTCTAGTTTGTTTTCAATATATTCTTTCTTTTTGTGGTTTATTTGATAAAACTTATAAAGCTTTATTGTAAATCACCGGTGTTTATTAACCCGACCTGGTCTTTGACTATAAGTCGCCAGTATGAGATAACATCCGGAGTTTATTAACCCGGCCTGGTCTTCACCTATAGGTTGCCAGCATGAAATAAAGATAATATCCGGTGTTTATTAACCCGGTCCGGCTTCGTTCGTAAGCCGACAATCTTTGATAATTACCATTGTCCAAAGTCTTGGGTTATCGCCCTTACTGCACTGGCTTGGTAAACCAACAAGTGTGATCAAATGTCACAGGTATGACATATTTTTAATCATATATGATTATTATTTAGTCCAATCTTGGTTATAAATCATGGTAAGTTCATATTGGTAACTTATAACCCATCCAACGGTAAATTGTCAGGACACTTTTCATCTGTTGTATGCAAGAACAGATTCAAAATTGATAATATCATCAAGCATATATGGCATATCTTCGCATAGCGAATAAATAAGTATCATAAACAGCAAAATATGTGTGACACTCCAAAATTTTTACTTTGGTTTTCAGCAAAAACTTTGTGGTTTTTGAAAAGAGGCCATTTAAAATTTTCCAGAAAACCTTCCTCTTAAGAAACTTTCTTTCCTTTGGCAAGGTTTTTATTCTTGCTTCAAATTTTGGTGTTTGACCTTTTGAAACTTCTTCTCTGTTGGTTCTCTCTCAAAATTATTTTGGGGAGTTTAATCTTTTTTCTTTTAAAAAGAACTCCATGAAATTTGGGATTTTCATATCTTTAAAGCCACCCTTGGCTTTGTATTTTTGCCCATGAGATAAAACCCCTCCAAAACCTCCCCTCCCCCTTGTGATCAACATAAGTTCTCTGTCCCAACTAATCCAAACAAGTTTTGGATTTTTCTCTAATTATTTTTCCCCTCAATTCAATTCTGAAAATTATTTGGAGCCTGAGAGATTTTCAAAGCAAGTGCCCTATTGCATTTGAGTTTTGACCTCAAAGCAATTCTCCTGGTTTGTCCTTAGCATCCATAACCCAGAACCATCTTGATCCACTCCTCCTCTTTTCAAAAAATTTCAAATTCAGTCTCTGCAAGTTTGGACCAGATTTGCCAAATTTGGTGAAATTCATATCTACACTCCTCCAAAAATTCCACCAAAATTCAGGCAGCCTATTTGAGCAAAGAGAAGCCACTCCACCAAAAATCAGCTCAAGGAAAAATCACCAGAGGCCATTTTCATTCGGTCGAACACCTTGTGGGCACTGTTACTGTTCAAAGTTCAGAAATTCAGTTTCAGTGTCATCTTCAGTTTCGACAGTTTCAGTCACGCGGCCACAGTGCACTTGGCACGTTGCTCACGGCCTCGCTTGCTTGTCCGGAGCTTCACACGCGCACTTGGCACGACCCTGGCGTCGGTGGCGCCCTGGCCCACCTGCGCCGGCGTGTTTTGCGGCGGCCGGCTCCCTGTAACGGCCGACAGGGAGGAGAACGGCGGCGCAACGCCGTTCGGCACCGCCCAAATCTTCTGGTGGCTCCGCATGGCCTTCTCCGTGCCAGCGCACGCATGCGGCACCGTCGCCGTGGCGCAGCACGCACGGAGCGCGCTCTCTGCCGCCGACGGGCCCGCGCCACCCCGTTCCGTCGAGCTCGACCCAAACGCCCAGACCCCGGCCAGCTTAGCACAAAAATGGATCCTTTGATCCTCCGTGATGACGCTCGACTCCCTAACCACCCCGACCGAGCACTACGCCACCGTAATCGCTCGCCGGAAATCTCCGTTCACGGCAACCGCCTCGGACCGCCTATATAAAGGGGTCCCGAGCTCACTCTCGTGCACGCAGCACCCCCACTACTCACCAACACCCCGCCAGGCCACTGGAAGGACCTCGAGAAGGTCTCCTTCCCCGGCTCCGGCCACCCCGATCCGCCTCGGCCTCCAGCCCGATTCGTTCTGGTGAGGCCATCTCCGGCGCTCAAACCCCGTTCGCTACCCTCTCTAGCTGCCAGGAGCATAACCCCTTCTTCAATTTAGCCTTTGCAGCCCTCTCCGACGAGCTCCTCGACCACCCGAGCCGCCGTCCGCCGGAGCAGAGCTCGCCGTCGACGTGGTGCTCGCCGACCGACTCCACCACCATCAACTGACGCGGAAGGGTACCCTGAGCACGGAGGTACTCTCCGATCTCTCTGCCTCGCCGTGGATCGCCGCCGGCGACCACCGCGGCTCTCGGGCGCCGGCGATCTCTGCCGCCCCGTTTGAACATTTAAACCTGACGGGTGGGACCCCACCGTCAGCCTCTCTGCTCTCTCTTTCGAACCGTTTTCTGGAAGCGCCTTCGGGCAGAATGCGTTTTCCCTTCGGGCTGGCGTATTCGCTACCGAAGCGTTTTCTGTTTTTATAAACTAGCCCCTGGAAATCTTCTGTTTCATTACAGATAAGTCCCTGGACAAAAACCCTTATAACTTTTAATCAGAAAAGTATTTTTGATTGATTCTTTTTCTGTTCTCTTTAAAATTTTGTCTAGTTTTTATCAGATTTATTTGAAAAATATATGGTTTACCTTCTATGCACTCCTTGGTATTTACGTTAGCACATATATTTTCTTTAAACCGTAGATACCGAAGGAGGTGACGGAGCCGCGAACTTCACCGAGCTAGGCTCCGACTACTCTGAACCAGGCAAGCATGTTTGAACTTTTGATATGATGAGTGTCTTGGCATGTTTTGCATTTAGTTAGTTTCATGGCATGCCGGTGAGCATACCGATGAACATTATTTTTATGTGATAATGAGGTAAGAGAGTTCGATGATCCATACGTGGATGAATGTGGATATGAATGGCCATGTGTTGGCATGAGAATGGGTACGATGGCAGTGTTGTAGCATGCCAGTCTTACGCCAGACTATGTGACTTCAGTGTCAAACCATATCGGTCCAATACCTATCACTTCCTTTCTTGTACTACCACATGTTTTCCTCAAGGAATATGGTTTAGTAAGTTGCAAACCGCTTTCATGGTGCACACCAAAGAGGAGAGGCCGTGATGATGGTTCCATGGCCCTGGATTAAAGCCAGTCATCCGGTCAGGGGGCATGGGTGTTTCCGGTTGGGACCGAGAGGGGGGCACCCCTTAGAGCGCGCGTATATAAATTTGATCCCATGCTATTCGAGATTGTGATCTCCCCGTCTCAAAAGTTTTTCTTGGACGATGACTAGGGTGATTCCTAGCATCGAGAGGTAGGATGGGTGTGTACCGGTTAGCTGTGTTTTCTTCCGAAATACCATAACGGAACTAGTCCTTCGTGACTACGGAAATCCGTTGACTGTGGGAAAAATTTTGTACAAACTCTGCAGAGTCATATATTCCTCCAAATCATCACTTCCATGTCAAGTTTCGTTCCATCTTATCCTAATCAATTGTCAGCTTTGATGACAGAGACTCCGGTGAATCGCATGAGTGCTAAGACCGGTTAAATGATTACTCCTGTGGATGGACTAACCCGTTTGTTTCCATGAATTGAATGTTTATTATGAGTATTATTTACTTGTGAATAAAGCCCTTTCTGCGATGTCGCTCAGACGTCCGACTGTGGCATTTCTTTTAAAGCCCTTTCTGCGATGTCGCTCAGACGTCCGACTGTGGCATTTCTTTTAAAGCCCTTTCTGCGATGTCGCTCAGACGTCCGACTGTGGCATTTCTTTTAAAGCCCTTTCTGCGATGTCGCTCAGACGTCCGACTGTGGCATTTCTTTTAAAGTCCTTTATGTGATGTCGCTCAGACGTCCGACTGTGGCATTTCTTTAAAAGCCCTTTCTGCGATGTCGCTCAGACGTTCGACCGTGGCATTTCTTTTAAAGCCCTTTATGTGGTGTCGCTAAGATGCCCGACTATGGCATCATTTTCCTTATTTTTATTTGTTCACCTTTCGAGGCGTCGCTTCAGACACCCGATCGGTCCTTATTTATGTTCTGTGGAATTTCAGGCGGACTACCGCCGTTTTCCCATTTTACTTACCTGTTATGCCAATTTTATTTATCGTGCATTAAGGGATTAATCATGTTGCATCCATGCATGCATTTGTTATATCTTACGTCCGAACTGTCTTGCGAGTACTTTCAAAGTACTCACTGGCTTGTTGATTTGGCCAGATGCTGACGAAGGCGATCTCATGGATGAAGAGTTCGATAGCGAGTCCGACACTTAGAGGAGTCCCAGTCAGTCTCGTGCGACCCTGGATTTGGCCACTGTTTTATATCCGCTTCCGCTACCAAATAAATTTATCGAGCCTCACCTCGACGTTCGATGAAATGATATTCTTAGAGTCTTGTATTTCCCTTCCCGCTGTGCTTTTCCACCACCAACCTATCCATGAGTCAGTAGTATGTCTCCACACCACCGTGTCCTGTCTGCCATTATGTATGATTATTGGCGTGCTTGTAATAATTTGGTTGAGCGACCGCAGTTCAACCCTGTAATATATTTTATGCTACTGGCTTATTGTATCAAGAAATTGTCTACCAGTGAGGAGGATTTTCTCTCATACTGGACTCAAAAGACTGGTTTATCAATAAATATTTTTATTGGAAAACCGGTCGTGACAATATGCACGATGGCATAGCAGCATAAGTGTTTAAAGCTAGCCTATTACAAGGCCCTTGGTGCCCACAAGAATAATTGTTTTTTAAGTCTCGCAATCAGCAGATGATAAACCGGCCCTGGTTCATGAATCTTGGCCTGGCTGACTCGAAGGTCGTGCTTCATCCCTCGCCGGTTCGTTTTCCTCCTCCACCATCTGGAAGTTGGGTTTGGACCAATCAAAGCCATGCAAGGCGACGAATTCAACTTCATCGTCAATCAGATCAGACGGGTCAATATCAAGGGCGAAAGTGTGCTTACGAATGGGCGGAATTAAGTACATCACTTTATACGAAGGGGTCGGCATCTTCTGATTGTCTGCATCATAACTCGGTTGATACTTGGTGAGGTTGGTCTCTTCGGCAATGATTGTTGCATGAGGGCAAATCTCCTTGACACAGGCAGCAAAGTCTTGTTGGTCAAAAGGGGTTCCATCTTCCTTGAGACTAGGATACCCACTGGCTACGTCTGCCGGGTCTAATTCCGGTACCCAGGCTTTGGCATGGCTCAAGGTTGTCACAGCTCCGGCTCTAGCACAAGATTGCTTGATTTCTTGGAACCTAGTGGGCAAGATGGACAGCTTCTTCAAGACATCACTTAACAGATTTGGTCCTTGATTCGTTGGGGAGATAGTGGCAGGAGTCCGCTGAGCTCCAGTGTATAATTGCTCAACAAACGTGCAAACCGCCTTGAGCTTGACCAATGTATCTCGGCTCATATTGCTACTCCTAGGACCTGCAAAGTTTACACAATTGGTTAAGTGGCGGCTTATACTATGATGACAAATACTCACTTTGGGTAAATAACAAGGTGACTTACCGAAGATTGCAGAAACCATCTAAGACACACGGTTCTTTAAACCAGTGAGTTCAACGGTAACCTCTTCCAGAGCCGCCTCGGCTTTCTCAGCATGCTGAATCAGGACCGTATTTTCCTTGGCCCAAGCCTCTTTGTCTGCAGTAAAGCTGGTCTTCAATTTTTCGGCTTCAGACACACTAAACTGAAATTTTGATTCAGCCTTTTTGGTCTCAGTCTCCTGAGCCACCAGCCGGGTCTTGGCGTCGTTTAATTGAGTTTCCAATTTAGTGGTAGCAGCCTGAATACAACACAAGTTTGTCAAGTTTCAAGGCAGGTTACAACAATACAAGTCCCAAGTGCTTTGCAAGCAACAACACTTGGCACTTGGGGGCTAATGTCTGTCAACGCAATTTTTTAAAGGAAACGGCTTTTTCTAAAAACAAGTCCCAAGTGCTTTGCAAGCAACAACACTTGCCACTTGGGGGCTAATGCACATTGCTTGTTTTCTTTTTAAGGATGAGCCGGGTGTGCTGTTGACAGTCCCAGCTGACTCATGGGGGATATGTAGTTAAGTTATGTTCTTTTACACAATGATTAATAGGACCGGCCCATTCATGCTGATTAAGCCGACCCTTGGGGACTACAGATGCAAAATTATGCTATCATCATAATCCGGTTTAAAAAAAATTTAACTAGACTTGGAGGGAGTCTAGAACAGAAGCTTATAAACATTTCAAGTCCACAGATTATTCAAGTTTATCATAATCAGAAGACTTGGGGGCTGGCAGGATATATATAAGCAGGATAATGTACCTCATACTTCTCGTGCATTTGCCTTACCATTTCAATCTCCAAGTCACAGCTGGAATGCACTTGACTGACATAGCCAGATAAAACTTCACTAGTACTCAGATGAGCATAGCGGGGGACGTCAAACCTCACTTTCTGTCTTTCCATGACTTCTTGTTTGGCAGAGTGTCTCGCTAATACAGTTGGATTCCCCGGTTCAACGAATATGGTGCCAGTGATTAAAACGTCATCACCATGACTCTCTGGCGGGTCAGCTGAGCTTGATGTTTCAATACTTGACGGATCAATAGCGGTTTCATCAACAGATGGCTCAGGTAAATCCGGTTGAACATTGAGAGCAGGGTCTTATGGTTGTTCAGGGTGTTCTGACACAAGGGTTGGCTGATCCGGTTCAGCAGCTTTTGGATCCACGGCCGGCTTTGTCACCTTTGCTTTTTTGTTGGGCTTTGCTTGACCGCTAAAAGGAATTTTGACAAGTCAGCATAATGATGAAGATATAAAGGAATAGAAGAGAGATAATTATCTTTACCCAGGGGCGGTCTTGAAAGCCGGCAGTTGAGTCTGCGATGAGTCGCCAGAAGAGGAGCGAGAAATCTCCTGCAAAGATGGAATCAAAATTGAGTGATTAATGAAAATAACTCACTGGTAAATACAAGAGTTAAGGTTAAAAGAACCTCATTTTGCCATTTCCGGGGAGTATTTGGTAAACCAGAGGATAAATCATCGTCTCCACCGATCCGGGTCTGGCGGTGGCTCTCTTGTTGCTGTCGTTTTAAGAGAAAATGAGGATCTAAATAAGCCAAGGGGTGTGAAAACCTTACTTTCCGGGTTACCCGCCGAAGTTTCTTCCTTGGTAAAGGTTCTGAGTCGGAGGAAATAGTAGTTACTTCTTCTTTGACTGCTTGCTGGCTCCCGTGTCATCCTGGCAATAGTCAGTGTCAATAAGGTTGTTAAAAAACAAGCCAAGAGAGTCAAGGGCTACCTTCGACTCAGAGGCATCATCCAGCTTCAGCAATTCAGAGGCGCTTGGTTTCTTCCTAGATCTCCTGCTGGTCTTTTTGGCGGCTCTTGCAGCAGTCTTAGCCTTTTTAGCAGCCTCATGGTAATATTTGGCCTTCCAAAAGTCAGATTTAGCCTGTGGAAGGATAACATATTGGAGTTCATGCAATGTTTAAGTGTTGAAGGAGAAAGAAGTCAAAAAATTTATGTCTGGCGCTAGGTTAAGCTTGCAGAAAGGATTCAAACCCACTTTGATGCAGTCTTCATATTTACTATTTACAAGTGTGGTTGCCATCTCAACGATACCCTCTTCAGTCAGTCGTAGATATCTATGGCTTAAGGGATCATCTGTTCCTCCGGTATAGTTACACATCAAGCCGGATCGGCGGCTTAAGGGTACGATCCGCCATGCGACCCAGCAGCGGATTAAGTCGACTCCAGTTAAGTCATTTCCTAGCAAGGCTTGAACTTTTCTGATTGTAGGGACAAGTTTCTTGCGTTCGGCGGCAGTAAGTTTATCAGGGAGTTGGTACTTTGAATCGAGGCGCTCAGGCCGATAACCCGGCAACGGATTCTCATCAGACGGAGAGATATCTTTGCAGTAGAACCATGTTTGGTTCCAGTCTTTAGGATGGCTTTGCAGAGCTACTTGAGGGAAGATGGCATCTCGTCTGCGTTGACTTGAAATCCCGCCAAGCTCCAAGCTGGGCCCATTTGTGAACTCATTTTGCCGGTTCAAGTAGAAATACTCTCTGAAAAGATCAACACTTGGCTCTTCTTGAAGGTATACCTCACAAAAGACTGGGAAGTTACAGATGTTTGATATGGAATTGGGTCCAATATCTTGCAGATGGAGTTTGAAGAAGTGTAGGATATCTCTGAAGAATTTAGAGCCGGGTGGCGAGAAACCCCAGTTCATATGATCAGTAAATACGATAACTTCACCTTCCTTAGGTTGAGGCTTCTATTCGCCCGGGTCAGGAACATGGTAATGCATCACACTCTTATCAGGCAAATAACCAATGGTGACGAAATCCTTCAAGTTGTCCTCAGTGACTATGGAGGGAACCCAGTTGCAGGTCGTGATTGTTTTGGGCGGCATGGTAAAAGGACAACCTAAAAGACAGGAAAGAATTTGCCGACTCAAGATGATTGTTAAAATTGCAAGTTAACAAATACATTGCATGTTCAGAATGGCGGCTTAAGAAAGGGCTAATGATATATGAAGTAACAATAAACCGGCAGAATAAGCCGCCATGACTAAAGGCATTAAAGATCTAGCAAGGCTATAATTTTCTAAGTGTTAGGACAAACAGGTTCTGCAGATTGAGGTTGCAAATTTGGATCTACCGCTGTTCAGAAAAAGGAAATAAATTTGAAATCTACAGAGGTGACAGTGGAAAAGCAGAGGTGCCCTAGAGGAGAACTGTCACGGTGGGGATATATTCTAGTGCCAAAAACAAGTGCTAAAACTACTACCGTGCAAGATTCATATGGTTTTTGGATCTAACTCATGAAGATAAACAGGGAGAAAGAAGGGCGGTGACGAACGCTGACGAACACCGACTAACACCAACAAAACCTAATGACAGATCTATGATGAAGGAAAGAGGGCTTACTGATACTGTTAGGACAGCCAAGTGGCGCCGCAGTTTTCTGGTCTATTCAGGACGATGCAACGGCCGGAGTTGAGGTTGGAGACGGAGGTCGAAGGCGGCGAGGCTCGTGGGGGTCGGTGCATCGCGAGGAGGAGGAAGAAAGGAGAAGGAGAAGAATGAAAGATGACTCTATGGTCCTATTTATAAGGAAACAGAAAAACAGGCAGGCGCAAAAGACGAGGAGGCCAAATGATGGTTATCCAGCTAATTGGACGCCTCGACTTTCGGAAAGACATTAAGATAAAGATCCGTTAAAGATAACATCGTGGCGGGTTTCTGAAATTCTTGGAGATGATGTCATGGCGGGTTATAAGGTTTTCACAACAGATGTGGAAGGATTTTTCTAAGTCTTGAAGATTGACATGAACAAGTTCAAATCAACCTGGGGCCTAATGTTGGGGTTATAACTATTAGGTATAACCCGCCCAGGAGGGGCCGGGTCATCCCTATGACGATTCATCACAATGAAGCCGAAGATCATATGGCGGTTCATAGATAGGCTTGGTAGAGGGCCTAGACCCGAAGGCGGCTTAAGACCCATGGATATAAACCATCGTGTATGTAAACTTGTATTGTAAGGCACGTAAGAAAGGTCACCGAGCCGGATACATTGTATAAGCCGGCCGGGACTCTGTAGCCTGCAGGGCGTCAACCTGTGTATATATGGGGACGACCTAGCGGCGGCTTAGGACAAGAAACAACAGATCGAGAGCCGGGTCAAGTGTATTCGCTCCCTGCTCATCCAAACCCTAGCAATACCATCTACAAACTGGACTAGGCTTTTACCTTCATCATAAGGGGCTGAACCAGTATAAACTCCTCATGTCCTTTGTCCTGATTAACCCCTTTAAGCTAACCTCATCGCGATGGCTCCACGACTAAGTCCTCACACTAGGACATCTGTCGTGACAATTCCATGTCAGTTTCCCATTTTGTGAGATGCATGACTATGCCTCTCGCGGAATCAAATTCATGCCTTCACGAGAACTAAATCCATGTCTCTCGCAGAAAAAAAGAAAATGCATTTTCTTTTCCTTTTCCGAGAGACACGACTATGCCTCTTGCAAAAGCAAATCTGTGCCTATATGAGAAGTAATTTTGTGCCTCTAGTGGAAAGAACAAAATAAAACACATTTATTTTTATTTTTGCAAGAGGCATGGTTGTGCCTCTCACGTAAGCAAATCCGTACCTCCACTCTTTTGCGAGAGGCACGGTGCCTCCATGCGAAGTAGATCCGTGTCTGTCATGGAAGAAAAAAAGTTCTTCACGCAATTTTTTTCCAAAACCAAGGGAAAACCGAAAACCCAAAAAAGTCAAAGAAACATACAGAAAAAAAAACTCCGAAGGGAGTATCCCAGCGCGACACGTGGCGGTGAATGAACGGCACACCAAACTGACCCTTCGAGAGTTCCCAAAGAAATACTAGCTCATTAGTATTTTTAGGGGTGTACTAGCTCATTAGTTGCTCTCGCGAGATCCGATCAATAGAAAATGAGACAGTGACGTGCAAGATGGGCTAGGGCATGAGGCGACTCGTCCAGGTGACAGCGTATATCGGGGCCGAGCTAGGCTGTGTTCAGGGGCCCAGACGGTCTAACAGGTGTAGGTTGCACGCGCGCAACTAAGTCATCTGAGAAGCTACTACAACAAAGTCGACCCTCACATGATGACCCCCCTAGCTTTCCCTCTCGTTAGGGTTTCTCTCCTCTTGTCGCTGCTGGAGATCGTTGAGACCTGCTTTTTCCTCCGCCCGTTGCTGGATCGGAGACCTATTCCCCGGCTGATCTAGGGGTAGCCTCGTCTACCCCGTTTGGTTTTCGGTCTTCACTCGCAGGGGTGTGAAGGCTTACATCTCCCGGACGGGTTCTAGTCGCGGGGATTGATCTATCTGCTTCGAGAAACCATGGCAAATCATGGCGATCCAGCGGCTTCTAGAGCAAAAGGAAAGGGCAAGTTGGAGGAGATGATGAAAGAGCTGGCCCTGAAGGTAGATGACCTCGATGACGTCGTTTTTGAGGAAGATGACGCCCCGGCAGAGGTGGATCTCCGCTGGATGATCTTGGTTAGAGTCCTTATGGACAAAGGGTTTAGCGCTTATTGGTTCTTCCGCAACATGAGAACAGCCTGGGACCTCGCTAGACTGGTGAAAATCAAAACCCTAGAGGAAAATCTCTTCCAGATGCAATTTAACTGCCTGGGTGATTGGGAGAGAGTTACACAAGGGGGACCTTGGCACTTTCGAGGAAACCCGATTATCATTGCCCCATATGATGGATTCACGAAGCCAACTGAGATAGAGCTCTATAAGTTTGAGATCTGGGTTCGAATCATTGATCTACCGATTGGTTATCATGGGAAAGTCAAGGATCTTGCGGCTAAGATTGGCGAGTTCGTGGATTCTAAGCCATCTTCTTTTGACTTTGAAGGGAACTTCTAGAGAGTTAGGGTTCACCTTGATGTGAGAAACCCTCTCAAGAAAGCGATCTCGCTGATCCGCGGAGGAGAGAGGGTGATCTTTGCGGTAAAGTACGAGCGTTTACCAGACTGGTGCCAAGTCTGTGGCATGATGGGTCAAGAGTTCAAGGATCACGGGGATGGCATCCATCCCCCATCGGCGCTGACTTACAAGAACTTGAGAGCACCGGCGACTACTTCCTGGGGCACCCATTGTCGTAACAGGAATCAAAAACCACAAGCACAAGGCAGCCCGCCCGGTGCAAGTTCAGGGGAGGGAGCCGAGGATCTAGAGGAGCAGCATGCTTCTGATATGGAGCTCTCTGATTCCAACCGGAAGCGATCATCGCAACAGGTTGTGGAACCCACTAGCCAGCTGGGATATACGGGTATGGAGCTGGTGGTGGCAGGAAAATCTAGCGGTGATGCAACCCCAATGAGCCCGCCACCGAAGCAAGACCCCAAGAGGACCAAGACCATCCAACAGTCTGAGAAGCAAATGCAGGTCTAAAGAAAAACATAGCAGCAGGGAAGATCAACGAAGCAAAATCAGCGGCCTCCTCCGGGGAGGACCACCGAGCACAATGAATCTGCTATGCTGGAACTGTCGCGGGATAGGCAACGCCCCGATAGTTCAAGAGCTACGCGAACTCACGATAAAGTTTTCCCCTAGAGTGCTTTGCTTAGTGGAAACCCAGATTAGTGGGGTTAGTGCTGAAAACTTAAAGAGTACTCTTGGTTTTGATAACTCTTTTTCTGTTGACTCCTCTGGTACGAGTGGAGGTTTAGTGATGTATTGGAATAATGAAATAAAGATGGAGAATTTGGGTTACTCGCAGTATCATATTGACATGAAAGTTTTTGAACTTGGTGGTGACCCATGGAGGTTATCATGCTTGTATGGTGAAGCTCAAACACATCTCCGACAGCGAACATGGGACACAATGAAGAATCTGGCAGCGCTCCAGAACATGCCATGGGCATGCATAGGAGATTTTAACGAGGTACTACGCCACGATGAGCATGATGGCATAGGCACGAGGAGCGAAACGCAGATGCAAGGCTTCCGGGATGCGGTGGACGTATGTGGCTTGGTTGACTTATGTTTTCAAGGTCGCAAGTGGACTTTTGAAAAGAAAGTGGCAGGCAGATCTTTTACTAGAGTTAGACTGGATAGAGCATTCGGTTCGACCGAGTGGTGTGCACAATTTCCGCTGGCCGATGTGGAGCATCGCACCGCGGCAACATCTGACCACTCACCGATCCTGTTGCATCTCACTCCACCTGCTGGAAGAAGGATCGAGGCGAGGTTTAAATATGAGTGCATGTGGGACACCCACCCCGGTTTAATCCATGCCGTCTAGAACGCATGGGAGGTGAACGGCCCCAATCTGACGGCTGCGGAGGTACGAGCTAACCTAGCTGCTCTATCAAGTAATCTGGGCAAATGGAGCAAGACGTCTTTTGGTAGTGTTAAAGGAGAAATCAGAAGGCTTAAGAAAGAGTTGGAGAAATTCAGGAATGATCCACACAGGTCAGGACCGAGTCATGCAGAGATCAAGATAAATGACAGGTTGATCGAACTCTATCTCCGGGAAGAACTCATGTGGCGTCAGAGATCTCGTGTTCAGTGGTTATCGGAGGGTGACCGCAACACGCACTTTTTCATCTAAGAGCGTCTATGCGGAGGAGGAAAAATTTAATCAAATCGTTGCAAAAACAAGATGGGCAAGTTAAGGAGGACCTCACGGAGATGCAGACTCTAGCTTTGGAATACTACAAAAATTTATATTGCTCAGAGGGGGTACAAGATATGGAGGAAGTACTCCAGCACGTCCCAAGCAAAGTAACGACAGCCATGAACGACCAACTCCTTGCCCCATACACGGAAGAGGAGGTCAGGAATGCTCTTTTTCAAATGTTTCCCACTAAGGCCCCGGAGCCGAATGGCTTCCTGCGCACTTCTTCCAGCGCCATTGGGACACGTGTGGAGCAGCTGTCATGAGGGCAGTACTCGGCATTGTGAGGGGGGAGAAGAGCCCTAAATGTGTTAATGATACGTTGCTGGTACTAATACCGAAGGTAACAAACCCTACCTTATTGTCATAGTTTCATCCTATAAGTTTATGCAACGTATTCTACAAGATAGCATCGAAGGTCTTGTCAAACTGTTTGAAAGTTATATTGCCTGAGATTATTTCAGAGGAGCAATCTGCATTCGTTTCGGGCAGGTTGATTACTGACAATATAATCTCTGCCTATGAGTGTTTACATTTCATGAAAAGGAGCAAATTGAAGGGCAATAGTCATTGTGCACTCAAACTGGATATGATGAAGGCTTATGACAGGATTGAGTGGAATTATCTGGAAGCTATCATGAGGAAGCTGGGTTTTGCGGAACCTTGGATCACGGTTGTCATGAACATGGTCAAAACAGTTTCCTTTTCTATTCTTTTTAATGGCAGCATTTGGGAGGGTTTTAACCCTTCTTCAGGTATTCGACAGGGAGATCCTATCTCTCCATACCTTTTCTTGTTGGCAGCAGAGGGCCTTTCGTGCCTGTTAAAGTCTCAGAATGAATCATCCCAGCTCAACGGCATCAAGGTGGCACCATCGGCTCCATCGGTGAACCACCTTTTATTCGCGTATGATAGCCTGCTATTTTTCAAGGCGAGTGTTGATGGAGCAGAAGAGGTTTCAAACCTATTGGATATATATTGCAGGGCTTCGGGTCAGAAAATTAATAAGGACAAATCTTCCATCTTATTTAGTAGAGGGTGCCCGCAAATTGTCAGAGATGTAGTCAAGGGCTGCCTACAAGTGCCAAATGAATCACTGAGTGATAGATACCTTGGATTGCCAACCGATGTTGGTCACTCAAAGATGGGTACGTTCAAACATCTAAGTGATCGGGTCTGGGATAAAGTCAAAGGCTGGATGGGTAAGTGTTTGTCAGCAGGTGGTAAAGAGGTTTTAATTAAATAAGTAGCACAAGCAATTCCCGTCTATTCAATGTCATGTTTCAAATTGCCTCGAGGACTTTGCAACCACATCAATTCTATCATTCGCAAGTTCTGGTGGGGATGCAAACAGGGAGGAAGAAAACCGGCATGGGTCTCTTGGGAGGTGATGACGAGACCTAAATACCTTGGTGGAATGGGTTTTAGGGACCTCGAGCTTTTTAACTTGGCACTTCTATCACGTCAGGCATGGAGGGTACTAAATGACCCTACTTCTTTGAGTGCTAGAATCCTGAAGGCTTCTTATTTCCCTGAAGTCTTGCTTCTCAATGCCGAGCTGGGTTCACGACCGTCACAAATTTGGCGAGCTTTGCTTGAAGGCAGAGACATCCTCAAACAGGGATTAATCAGGAGGATTGGTAATGGCCTTAGTACGAAGACTTGGAAGCATAATTGGATTCCCAAAGAATCATCACTGCGCCCAATCGTTTCTCTTGTCCAAAATCCACCGAAGCTGGTTTCAGAACTATTGGTGCCAGCGATGGCATCGTGGAACTCGGCGTTGATCACATCAGTTTTCTGCCCATGGACGCTGAAGCGATTATGAAGATTCCAGTTTGTACCAGGAACGTAGATGACTTTTGGGCATGGCACCCGGATAAGAAAGGGAGATTCACAATTAGCTCTGCATACAAGTTCATGGTTAAGACGAAGATCACTAGAGAAAATTAGCTTGAAGGGAGAAGTGGCTCCTCAACGGGGGAAAAGGAGGAAGAGGAATGGACTAACCCCTGGAACATGAAAGTACCATCGAAAATATGGGTGTTTCTTTGGCGTTTGGCGCGCCACTCGCTCCCAACGACGGATGTGTTGAACAGAAGGAATATCTCAACAAGGAATGCATGTCCTTTGTGCGGGGTGGCTGACTCTTGGCGTCATGCATTGCTAGCATGTATCCACGCAAGATGCACTTGGGCCTTGGCGGATCCGGTTCTGGTGTCCAAGATGGCAGAAAACGAGGAGCCCCGAGCAAAGAACTGGCTCTTCCAGCTTAACGAGGACCTTGATCGAAACCTGTTCATATGGATGGTTGTGACCCTTTGGTTGATATGGTTTGCACGAAGACAAGCTATCTGAGGGAGTCCTCGATTAGGGGGTGTTCGGGTAGCCGGACTATACCTTCAGCCGAACTCCAGGACTATGAAGATAGAAGATTGAAGACTCCGTCCCGTGTCCGGATGGGACTTTCCTTGGCGTGGAAGGCAAGCTTGGCGACACAGATATTCAAGATCACCTACCATTGTAACCGACTTTGTGTAACCCTAACCCCCTCCGGTGTCTATATAAACCGGAGGGTTTTAGTCCGTAGGACAACTTCATCATACAACAATCATACCATAGGCTAGCTTTTAGGGTTTAGCCTCCTCGATCTCGTGGTAGATCTACTCTTGTACTACCCATATCATCAATATTAATCAAGCAGGACGTAGGGTTTTACCTCCATCAAGAGGGCCCGAACCTGGGTAAAACATTGTGTCCCTTGTCTCCTGTTACCATCCGGCCTAGACGCACAGTTCGGGACCCCCTACCCGAGATCCACCGGTTTTGACACCGACATTGGTGCTTTCATTGAGAGTTCCTCTGTGTCGTCGCTTTCAGGCCCGATGGCTTCTTCGATCATCAACCACGATGTAGTCCAGGGTGAGACCTTTCTTCCCGGACAGATCTTCGTCTTCGGCGGCTTCGCACTGCGGGCCAACTAGCTTGGTCACCTTGAGCAGATCGAAAGTTACGCTCCTGGCCATCAGGTCAGGTTTGGAAGCCTAAACTACACGGCTGACATCTACGGGGACTTGATCTTCGACGGATTCGAGCCACAGCCAAGCGTGCCGCACTGTCTCGATGGGCATGATATAGCTCTGCCGCCGAACAGCGCTTTGGAGGCCGCATGCGCATCGGTTCCGACCATTGATTCAGAGCCCACTGCGCCAATCGAGGATCATCGGTTGGACGCTGCCTCAGGGGCTGCGATCTCAGAGGCGATCGAACCGAACTCCAGCCCTCCACTCCGCATGGCCCGTGACTCCGAGGATCCGGATTCCTCTCCGAACTCCGAGCCCTCCGTGCCCCCGCCGATCGAATCCGATTGGGCGCCGATAATGGAGTTCATCGCCGCAGACATCTTTCAGCACTCGCCCTTCGGCGACATCCTGAATTCTCTAAAGTCTCTCTCTTTATCAGGAGAGCCCTGGCCGGACTACGGTCAGCAAGGTTGGGATACGGACGATGAAGAAATTCAAAACCCACCCACCACCCACTTCGTAGCCATTGTCGATGACTTAACCGACATGCTCGACTTCGACTCTGAAGACATCGACGGCATGGACGACGATGCAGGAGACGAACAAGAACCGACACCTGTAGGGCGTTGGAAGGCCACCTCATCATATGACATATATATGGTGGACACTCCAAAGGATGGAGATGGCGATGGAATAGCGGTGGACGATACCTCTAAGAAACAGCCCAAGCGCCGGCGTCAGCGGCGCCGCTCTAAATCCCGCCAAAGCAAAAATGGTGATTCCGGCACGGGAGATAATACTACTCCGGATAGCGCTGAAGAACACCCCCTCCAGCAAAATTCGGCACAGGAGGACAGAGAAGCCAGCCCTCACGAGAGGGCGGCGGACCAAGAGGTTGAGGACAATAATTATACGCCTCCCTCCGAAGACGAGGCAAGCCTCGACGATGACGAGTTCGTCATGCCAGAGGATCTTGTCGAACAAGAGCGTTTTAAACGCAGGCTCATGGCCACGGCAAGCAGCCTCAAGAAAAAGCGGCAACAGCTTAGAGCTGATCAGGATTTGCTAGCTGACAGATGGACTGAACTCCTTGCGGCCGAAGAGTATGAACTCGAACGCCCCTCCAAGAGTTACCCAAAGTGCAGGCTGCTACCCCGACTAGAGGAGGAAGCACCTACATCACCAGTGCATGACATGGCCGACCGGCCACCTCGTGGCCGCGACAGAGAGGCCTCTTGGCCCTCCACTCAAGCCATGCCCCGGCACCGCGTCAAGCATACTAAGGCACAGGAAAATGCGCCCGACCTACGCGACATCCTGGAGAACAAGACAAGGCAAACAAGATCGATCTACGGATCGCGTAGGCGCCCCACGGCACGTGACGGTGATCGTCACTCCGGACGCAATGAATCCGGCCGGGCCGAACTCAATAGACAAAGCTCCTTCGAGCTGCGTCGTGATATATCCCAATACAGAGGCGCCGCACACCCACTATGCTTCGCAGATGAAGTAATGGATCATAAAATCTCTGAGGGCTTCAAACCCATAAACATCGAATCGTACGATGGCACAACAGATCCTGCGATATGGATCGAGGATTATCTCCTTCATATCCACATGGCCTGCGGCAATGATCTACACGCCATCAAATACCTCTCACTCAAACTTAAGGGACCGGCCCGGCATTGGCTTAACAGCTTGCCAACAAACTCAATCGGTTCTTGGGAGGACCTGGAAGCCGCATTCCTTGACAACTTCCAGGGCACTTATGTGCGACCACCGGACGCTGATGACCTAAGCCACATAATTCAGCAGCCAGAAGAATCGGCCAGGCAATTCTGGACACGGTTCCTAACAAAGAAAAACCAGATAGTCGACTGTCCGGACGCAGAGGCCTTAGCGGCCTTCAAGCATAATATTCGTGACGAGTGGCTGGCCCGGCACCTGGGACAGGACAAGCCAAAATCTATGGCAGCCCTCACGACACTCATGACCCGCTTTTGAGCGGGAGAAGACAGCTGGCTAGCTCGTAGTAACAACTTAACCAAGAACACTGGTAATTCGAATACCAAGGACAAAAGTGATAGGCCGCGTCGGAACAAGCAAAAGCGCCACGTTAACAGCGACAACAACGAGGATACGGCAGTTAATGCCGGATTCCGAGGCTACAAATCCGGTCAATGGAAACAGCCATTCAAAAGAAAAACTCCGGGCCCGTCCAGTTTGGACCGAATACTCGACCGCTTGTGCCAGATACATGGCACCCCCGAAAAGCCAGCCAATCACACCAACAGGGATTGTTGGGTGTTCAAGCAGGCAGGCAAGCTAAGAGCCGAAAACAAAGACAAGGGGCTGGATAGCGACGACGAGGAGGAGCCCAGGCCGCCGAACAACAGTGGACAGAAGGGATTTCCCCCGCAAGTGCGGACGGTGAACATGATATACGCAACCCACATCCCCAAGAGGGAGCGGAAGCGTGCGTTACGAGACGTATATGCGATGGAGCCGGTCGCCCCAAAGTTCAACCCATGGTCCTCCTGCCCGATCACCTTTGATCGAAGGGACCACCCCACTAGCATCCGTCACGGCGGCTTCGCCGCATTGGTTCTAGACCCAATCATTGACGGATTTCATCTCATAAGAGTCCTCATGGACGGCGGCAGCAGCCGGAACCTGCTTTACTAGGATACAGTGTGAAAGATGGGCATAGATCCCTCGAGGAGCAAGCCCACCAAAACGACCTTTAAAGGCGTCATACCAGGTGTAGAAGCCAACTGTACAGGCTCAGTTACACTGAAAGTGGTCTTCGGATCTCCGGATAACTTCCGAAGCGAGGAGTTAATCTTCGACATAGTCCCGTTCCGTAGTGGCTATCACGCACTGCTCGGGCGAACCGCATTCGCAAAATTCAACGCGGTACCGCACTATGCATACCTCAAGCACAAGATGTCAGGCCCTAGGGGAGTAATCACGGTCAATGGGAACACTGAACGCTCCCTCCGAACGGAGGAGCACACGGCAGTGCTCGCAACAGAAGTACAAAGCAGCCTCTCTAGGCAGTCCTCCAGTCCGGCCTTCAAAAAGCCGGACACTGTCAAGCGCGCCTGGAGTACCCTACAACAAGACCGCCTGGCACATTCCGAGCTAGCGTAGCAATGCGCCCCCAACCCTAGCCCTCGCGATATAGCGAAACCAGCGCTTTGCATACATAACTACGCTCTTGAAATACCATGGGCACAGGGAAAGGGGCACTATCACGGCATGCCCGAAATACGACTTAAACCGCACTAGGGGTTGCCGGATTCCTTCTTTTTTTCTCTTACTCTCAGGACTCCATACTTCGGATGACCCGTTCTGCAATTCAACTACTGCACAAACGATGCAAGATCCAGGGAAGCAGACAATCCACGCCGCATTATGGAACTCCCAGGTGGTCTCTATCATGAGCAGTATACCTATTTTTTAATACAATTCCACAGCCTGCCCCTGGCCAGGACATGTCAAATAGTCCAATTTATTTTGCCTATCGCACTATTTGTATCGTTCCGCTTTCATAGCAGCCTTTCTATAAACAATGCATAGCTTTTTATCTATTTTTTGCATTACCCTCTTTTTATATATATGTTTATTAATAACATGCTGCATCCGTACACTGTGGTACGGCAAAATACGCCAGGGGCTTCAGTACCCATGAATATGGTGTGAGAAGTCCGTCCACTTTCACAAGTGCGGCACCCCGAACTTATAGCACTATATGCATCGGCTCCGAATCATGATTTGGGTCAATAGTTGGGTTTGCCCGGCTCCTATGTTTTGGTGCCTTACGTTCCGCTATATCGGCTAAGGTAGCACTAGGAGAACCACTGCGATTGTGCCCCAGTTGAGCTGGGCCGAGCACCTCAGTGGAGAAAGCTAAAACTGACTGTCATGATAAGGAGAGAGACCGGTCGGTGTTTGAGAGGTTTTTCGAGTCCTTAAAGGCTTATGCCGCTTCAAGCGAGGAACCGGCTTTGTCCGGCCAAGGCGTGGATAGCGCCCCAAACTCGGTCTTCCGAATACTGGGGGCTTTGCCGAAATTTAAAATTATAGAGTTCTACGGCTAAGTGAGAGTGTTCAAGCATTATAGTCCGATTGCCTTGTTCGTTGTGCTGACCGCCTCCCTCGACGGATCCAATCATGGGAAAAAGAGCGCTCAGGTTTATCCCGAACACCCCAGCACTAGTGGCATGGTGGCAGAAGCCGACGACTGGCCATCCCTCAATTTTTTGATAAACGGCCGCACAGAAAGTAATATTTTAAATTCAAGCATTGCTTAGCGCATATGAACAAGTTTTCAGCGCACAGGATAACACGAGCGAGTTCATTCAAAAATTACATCCTTGGTACATTCATCCGCCACAAGGCGGGCACCAGCAAGAACATCCTTATAATAGTTCTCGGGCTTGCGATGCTCCTTCCCCGGCGGCGGCCCGTCCTTCACAAGCTTCTCACCGTCCAGCTTACCCCAATGCACCTTTGCACGGGCAAGGGCCCTACGGGCACCTTCGATGCAGACGGAGCGCTTGATGACCTCGAGCCTTGGACAAGCCTCCACCAGCCGCCGCACCAGTCCGAAGTAGCTCCCAGGCAGGGCCTCTCTAGGCCACAACCGAACTATGAAGCCCTTCAGGGTCTGTTCGGCCTCCTTGTGGAGCTCTACCAGCTGCTTCAGCTGGTCGCTCAAGGGCACAAGGTGTCCGGCCTCAGCGTACTGAGACCAGAACACCTTCTCCGTTGAGCTGTCTTCCTCGGCTCGGTAGAATGTGGCGGCATCGGATACGCTGCGGGGAAGATCTGTGAATGCTCCTGGAGAGCTCCGGATTCGGGTAAGTAACAAGTAGTTTACTTTTATATGTCTGCTTTGCATATAGAATGCCTTACCCGCCGCTATCTTTTTCACCGCATCCAATTCCTGGAGAGCCTTCTGGGCTTCGGCCTTGGCAGATTTGGCAGTTTTAAGGGCCGCAGCAAGCTCGGACGCTCGTGTCTTCGAGTCGAGCTCCAAACTCTCATATTTTGCATGATAGCCTGAAGCTCTTGCCGCACCTTGCCGACCTGCGCCTCAAATTTCTCCCGCTCGGCGCGCTCCGTGG
Organism: Triticum dicoccoides; assembly: GCF_002162155.2. NCBI lineage: Eukaryota > Viridiplantae > Streptophyta > Magnoliopsida > Poales > Poaceae > Triticum > Triticum dicoccoides. Next base: position 191,648,097 of record NC_041392.1, read on the forward strand.
CCGCTTTCTTCTCGGCCTCGGACAGCGCCTGCTTGAGGGTCGCCACCTCAGTTGTGGCCCCTACAATAAGCAGTATACTCCTATCATTTTTTGCAATTGTGCCTCCCCATAGGCATTTTTTCTATAAGGTATCTCTTACCTTCTTTCTCCTCGAGCTGCCGTTTGGCAAGGCCGAGCTCTTGCTCGGTCCGCTCGAGGCCCTGCTTCAGGGCACCCACCTCCGCAGTCAGTGCGGCGGTGGCCAGCAGCGAAGCCTGCATACGTATATTGACTCCTTTTTAGTTAGACTCCTGTGATATTTAATAGATCCTCTATTCGGCTTTTCTTTCCGAATGCCAAACAGAGCATCATGGGATACTGTCTATACGGTAATATTTTTACATATTTTTACTTACCTCGAAGCCTGTTAGAAGGCTAGCACAAGCTTTAGTCAGTCCACTTTTGGCGGACCGAACCTTCTGGATCACCGTACTCATGATGGAACGGTGCTCCTCATCGATGGAGGCGCCCTTAAGCTCCTCCAGCAGATTGTCCGGTGCCTCCGGTTGGACGGAGGACGCCGACTCAGTAGGTTGCTCCTCTTGGCAGGAGTTCGCCTACCGCGGTCCGGAACCGTTGACGATTCCGGTGCAGTGTCCGGCTTAAAGCCGGACTTGGAGCCCAGGGGGGTCTTGTCCCCTTCACTCCTAGAGTCCGGGAGGTCGCCTCGCGGCTCCTCCTGGACCACCTCCTCTCGCCCCGGAGCTTGTCGCGACGCCACTTCGGCGTCATCCGCAGCACAGGGGGAAGCAGTAGGCGGAACTGAATTCACGTCCGATGAATCCAGGGAGCTGCTCGACGACTCGTCGAGCCCGTCCTTGGGCGGACTGCATGATTATATACGACATTAGGGAAAGCTGTGCGACAAAATGAATATCACGAGTTACTCTGGTATCCGAACACTTACGATCTCGCCGGACGCTTGGCCCTGTCCGGCCACTCCTCTTCGTCCTCGTCGGCGTCGGGGACATAGTCCGGCGGAGGGGTTTTCCTCTTCTTGGACCCCTCGGCCTCCCCTACTGGGGCGGCCTTCATCTTCTCTCCTCCCCTCGCTGGAGGGGGAGAGGTTTCTTCTTCCTCCTCCTCATCTTCATGGGAGGAGTGCGTCTCGGACTCGTCGGACAACGAGTCCGACACCACCATATGCCGGGAACTCTTTCGAGTCCCCGTGGCCTTCTTCTTCTTGGCCTTCTTCTCCGACACCACATAAGGTGCCGGAACCAGCAGCTTCTCTAGGAGAGCAGGGGTTGGGTCTTCGGGCAAGGGAGCCGGGCAGTTAATCTGTCCGGACTTCTCCCGCCAATCCTGTCAAAGGTGAGGGAGTTTAGATCCCGCATAGAGTCAAACTATGAAAAAACTTAACATCCTGTAAAAGATGGAAATATCTTACCTCGCCAGCAGGACACTGCGAGCTGAATCCGCGGTCTTCGGAGGCGGATGTGGGAGCCTCGGCGCCTTTGGTTAGCCCCCTCTAGACATCTTCGTACGTCTTGTCGAAGAGCCTGCTCAGAGTTCGATGCTGCGCCGGGTTGAACTCCCACAAATTGAAGTCCCGTTCTTGACACGGAAGGATCCGGTGGACGAGCATGACCTGGATTACGTTGACAAGCTTAAGCTGCTTGTTCACCAGGGACTGGATGCATTTTTGCAGTCCGGTCAACTCTCCTTCATCGCCCCACGACAAGATCGTCTCCTTCCAGGACGTGAGCCGCGTAGGGGGTCCCGATCGGAATTCAGGGGCTGCGATCCACTTCGGATCGCGTGGCTCGGTGATGTAAAACCACCCTGACTGCCACCCCTTCAAGGTCTCCACAAAGGAACCCTCGAGCCATAGGACGTTGGCAATTTTGCCCGCCATGGCACCTCCGCACTCCGCCTGGTTGCCGCGCACCACCTTTGGCTTGACGTTGAAGGTCTTGAGCTAGAGGCCGAAATGGGGGCGAATGCAGAGGAAAGCCTCGCACACGACGATAAACACCGAGATATTGAGGATGAAGTTCGGGGCCAGATCGTGAAAATCTAGGCCATAGTAGAACATGAGCCTGCGGACAAATGGGTGGAGAGGAAAACCCAGTCCGCGGAGGAAGTGGGGAAGAAATACTACCCTCTCATGGGGCCTTGGGGTGGGGAGAAGCTGCCCCTCCCCAGGAAGCCGGTGCACGATGTCTTTGGATAGGTATCCGACCTTCCTTAACCTTTTGACATGGCCCTCCGTGACGGAGGAGACCATCCACTTGCGTCCCGCTCCGGACATTGTTAGAGAGGGTTGAGGTAGGAAGTGCGGGCTTGGGCGCTGGAGCTTGGGTGCACAGAAGATGGATAGGCAAAGGAGGAAGAAGGCGTAGGTAAAAAGGTGGATCCTTATCCCCTTATATGGGCGGATGCGACTATGCATCCCCACCAGCCTAGTAAAACTCGCTTGCCTCCCAAGCACCGTGATAAGTGGCACGGTTGGGTTACCCACGTCCGTATTAACGAGAATCCCGTAAGCAAAGGGGACACGATCTCTGCTTTGACAAGACGTGCCAAGGAAACCGCCTCGCAAAACACGCTGAGGTGGAAAAGTGAAAACGATTCGAATAAAGGCTTGGCCATAGTGTGATGTCGCGCTGCAGAATACGTCAGCAGATTAGATTTGTGTTAATATTATTCTCTCTATAGCAATACGTGGAAGCTTATTTTGCAGAGCCGGACACTACTCTTGGTGTTTACAAACTTTTATGAAGAATTTGGAGGAGGAACCCGCCTTGCAATGCCGAAGACAATCTGCGCGCCAGACTCGTCGTCATTGAAGCCTGGTTCAGGGGCTACTGAGGGAGTCCTGGATTACGGGGTGTTTGGGTAGCCGGACTATACCTTCAGCCGAACTCCAGGACTATGAAGATACAAGATTGAAGACTCCGTCCTGTGTCCGGATGGGACTTTCCTTGGCATGGAAGGCAAGCTTGGCGACGCGGATATTCAAGATCTCCTACCATTGTAACCGACTTTGTGTAACCCTAACCCCCTCCGGTGTCTATATAAACCGGAGGGTTTTAGTCCGTAGGACAACTTCATCATACAACAATCATACCATAGGCTAGCTTTTAGGGTTTAGCCTCCTCGATCTCGTGGTAGATCTACTCTTGTACTACCCATATCATCAATATTAATCAAGCAGGACGTAGGGTTTTACCTCCATCAAGAGGGCCCGAACCTGGGTAAAACATTGTGTCCCTTGTCTCCTGTTACCATCCGGCCTAGACGCACAGTTCGGGACCCCCTACCCGAGATCCGCCGGTTCTGACACCGACACTATCCATGAAGGTATATTCCAATCGCCGGGGCAAACATCATCGTTCATCGAGCGCTACATATCTGAACTAAGTCGGGTTCCACCCCAAGGGGCTAGGAACAACCCTGCTGCGGGGGGTCGTCAGAACGCACCTCGACAATGGCTACCATCGCTGGAGGGAGTAGTCAAAATCAACGTTGATGGCGCCTTGGCACGCAGCAGAAGAGGAGGTGCAGTCGCTGCGGTGTGCCGTGATCATACTGGGACGTACCTTGGTTCATCCGCAGTGGTGTTCATTGGAGTCAGAGATCCAACAATTCTCAAAACTTATGCTTGCAGGGAAGCCATGGCTTTGGCGGATGATCTCCTAGAACGGAGAATAAAAGTGGCTTCGGATTGCTTGGGAGTGGTGAACGACGTCAACAAGGGCACGGGAGGAGCACATGCTGCCATTGTTCATGAAATGTCAAATCATTGTAATAGTTTTGATTTATGTTCTTTTGTTCATGAGACTAGAAACCACAATTTCGAGGCTCATAACCTCGCCAAATTTGCATGTAATCTGAATGTAGGTAGGCACGTATGGCTGGGTAATCCCCATGACCCAGCACGTGTGCCTATGAACATCCTTGAATAATAAAGTGGCGAGGTTTCTTCTCAAAAAAAAATCTGAGAAGCTAGTAGGCAAGCGGAGCAGGGGGTTCCTATTCGGGAGCTCCTATTGGACGCTTGCTGCGGCAAGCAGTCGGCATTTCGCACAGAAGCAGCTTGGCTGGGCCGGCCCATGTTGCGGGTGCGCCACATTCGCTAGGTTAAAAATCGTGAAAAAGGGAAAAAGAGTAGTGGGCGACTTCCTATTTATGCGCGCAATGAGCTAGCCGCCCCAACTAGCTACTTATGCTAAATTAGCAGCGCGAACCTAAAGAAACTAACAGTAGAGAGAAAACTTAAAATCTAAATTCGCAAAATTACGATGAACCAAAGTGTGAGCGAGGGGCCGAACACGGCACCTCGCACCTGTCAAAGCAAGTAGGTAGTCACTATAGTTTCTAAGATTTCGTGTCAAAAAAGTTAGCCCGACATATATGAACTATAAGCCGCGACAAAGACTATACTAAAAAAACAAATGTGAATTCCTTTTCGGAAAAAGTAATATTTTCTGGAACGCAACCATTTTATAATCTGTGAACAAAAATTTAAAAATTAGAACATTGTACGAAACTGTAAACATATTTTGGAAATAGAAAAGGAACAAAATTGAAATTACGGACATTTTTTCAAAAATAGAACAGAATTGAAAACACAAACATTTTGAATTTCCCAAAACATTTTTTGAAGACATGAACATTTTTGAAATTTGTGAACAATTTTTTAAAGCACGAACCAGTTTTGAATCTTGAGAACAAATTTGGAAGAGCAACTATTTTTTAAAGCACGGACATTTTTTATATCTTGAGAACAAATTTTGAAACAGCAAACAATTTTGAAAAATCCCGAACAAATTTGGAACCGCGAACAATTTTTTAAAGCACGAACATTTTTTGAATCTTGAGAACAAATTTTGAAGCGGAGAACAATTTTGAAAAATCTGAAACAAATTTGGAAGCGCGAACAATGTGCGGGGCGGGAAGCGCCTTTGTTTCTTTTCTGCCTTTCTCTCTTTTAATCTTTTCCTTTCTAAAAATAATTCAGGATTCCAATTTTTTATTGCAAATTGTGATATGTTCGTGAACTAAAAAAATTCTTCATGATTTTAAAAAAATGTTTGGGAGATGACAAATGCTCACGGATTCACCAAATTCCAAAAAAGTTGTTGAATTTTAAAATTTTTCGTAATTTCAAAATAAATGAATATTTTTATAATTTTAATTATTGTTTTATCTTGATGAAAATTTTTTATGAGAATTTTCTAATAATTATGAACATTGTTTTATATTTGACGAACAAAATTTGAATTTGAGAATTTTTTTTTTGAAAAAGATGGATGAACAAATTCTGAATCTGATGACATTTTTTAAAACAATGAACAAATTTTGAATTCATGACCATTCCTTAATGCAATGAACAAAATTTGAATTTTGATGAATTCGCTTTTGAATTTCGAACATTTTTTTACAGTGATAAACATGTTTTGAATTCAATGAATAAAAAAATGTTCGTGAATTTTAAACGAAAATTTGCAAACAAAGTGAAAGGGAAAAAGTATGCAGTTTCAAAAAAATGTTCATGTATTTGGAAAGTGTTCATGATATCAAAGAACTCTTCACGAATTTGAAAGAAGATGTTTGCAAATTGAAAAAAGTAACATATTCATGAATTTAAAAGATTTTTGCAAATTGAAGAAACAAGAATAAAAAATGAAAAAAGTGAAACAGAAAAAGAAAATGAGAAACAAAAGGAAACCAAAAACAAGAATGAAAAGGAAAAAGAAAAAACCGACAGAAAAACAAGTTCAAAGAAGGTTCTAGAACCTTCTCAATACTAGTTGGTGGTGAATCCTCAAAAATGGGCCGGTCCATAGAAACCCAATGCGCTAGTGGGGGTGTGCGCTGTGGCTCCTCGGCGGCCTACACGCCGTATAGCGAAATCACTAGTTGAGGAGTACTTGTTGCAAAGATCACTCCCACCTTCGTAGGTTGTGACAAGTGGCGCGCTGCATGTGTGCCACTTGTCGCGATCTGAGAGTTTTTTTCGTAGATTCATTTATTCAAAATGTTTTATCTCTTAAATCGTGCACCCAAATCTCGAACCGTTTTCACCGTAGGATTCCTCTCGTCGAGATCTTCAAAACTAGATCCATGTTGATAGGTTTTAACAAACCTTTTTTCACGAAAAAATACAGATGAAAAAAACCGTGCCGGGGCATGGTTTTTTCCCATTCCGAAAGAGGCATAACTGTGTCTCCCGCGAAAGCACAACCGTGCCTCCCAGGAAGCAAAATCGTGCCTCTCACGGAAGGAAAAAAACGTGTTTTTTTTGTTTTCCGAGAGGCACGGCCGTGCCTCTCGCTAAAGCACAACCGTGGCTCTCGTGGAAGTAAAACTGCGCCTCTTGCGAAAAAAAAGAAAATGCATTTTTTTCATTTCCGAGAGGCACGGTCGTGCCTCTCGCTAAAGCAAAATAGTGCCTCTCGCGAAAGCAAAACCGTACCTTTTGTGAAAAAAACATAAAACGTGTTTTTTTTTATTTACGAGAGGCACGACCGTGCCTCTCGCGAAAGCAAAACTGTGCCTCTCACGGAAAAAAATAAAAAATAAAAAAATAAAAAAAATGTGTTTTTTCGTTTATGAGGGGCACGGCCGTGCCTCTCGAGAAAGCAAAAAAACAGAATACATGTTTTTTCGCGTGAAATTATTTTTAGCCCAAAAGCTAATAAAGACCGGTAAAAAATCAAAAAGTAAAAATAAACCAAAAAACGCGCTTAAAAAACCGAAAACACGTGAAGAAAAATAAAAGGACAAAATTTGAAGGGAGCACTTAGATCACGACACGTGATGGCGACTGAGAGCGTGCAAAGTGACACGCTCTTAGGCCATTCATAAATGATCGTTGCGAGCCTTCCAAATAAGCGTTCGTTAACTAGTTGTTCCCGCCGTAGAGGAGCCATCGTGCGAGCTAGCCTAGGTGGGGCCGTCTGGTACATGCTACTTGTGGGCTAGATGAGTTGGCTTATCGGTGGCACAATGCACATATACAGTGGCTGAAACACTCACCATTTCATGCTTATAGCGAGCCGTATGTTAGTATTGCATGTAGGACATCCTTCAATAGGCCGGTCCAATGAGACAGTTTTCTTTGGTTTCCATCCTGTTTTTCTTCAGGTATTTTCTTTTGGTTTTCGGTTCGCTTGATTGGTTTTTCTTCTATATTTATTTTTGCATTTGTTCACCTCTTTTCTTCATTTATTTCCCTTCTGGTCAGTTTTTGAGCTTCATTTTGTTTCTCTGCGTTTTCTTTGGTTTTTCTGTGTTTTCTTATCGGTTTTCTTTGGGTTGTTCTTCCGTTTCTGGTTTTTCTTTTCGGTTTTCAGTTTGTTTCTTAAGTTTTCTGCGTTCCTTCTTTGGGCTATTTATTTTTTCTTTCTTTTTCAACACATGTCTATTTTTGTCAGTACATATTGAATATTTTGTATATACTTGTGGAATTTTTTTATACACACAAAACATTTTTGAAATATATTTTTTTCAAATACAAGCTGACCAATTTTTTGAATGGCACACAACAATTTTAAACTACATGATTTTTTACATTACATTTTTAAAATGACACTTCTATTTTTTAATGGCACTAAATATTTTTTAAATTACAAAAACACTTTTTACATTCAATAATTTTGTAGAAGAATGTGAATAACCTTTTTTGAGCCATGCAATACTAAATTTTTTTGAATGGTACAAAACATTCTTTTTAAGTTACACGAACATTTTTCTTTTGTTGTATAAACATTTTTTCAAAATGTAACGAACAATTTTTGAAACACATGAACCTTTTTTAATGGTCATTTACATTTTATTTGATTGCTATCAACATTTTTTAGAGTTACGCAAATATCATTTTGCATCATAAACATTTTAAAATTTAAGATTTTTTTCCCATTTCAGAAATATAAATACATGTAAGAAAACAAAACATGCCTGGAGAGCAACACTCCTCCCGCGCTGGGATGACCCATTTATGGGGCACCTGAGGTGAGCGCACCCTCCATCTCGCTCTAACCGAAACTAAGCGGCGCCCTGGAACAATGCTATGCAAGTTACGGAGGGTCAACCATGTGCTAGCATGCCAAGTACAAGGTTTATTCCTAGGCGAAAGCTAAGGTTCCACATCTCCTCTGGTGGCGGCTCCGTCAGAGTTCCACATCTACCGTCTAGTTTTCTCGATCTTTTTGTCAGAATCTCTCGATCGCTCGCTAAGATTGATCTGTAGTTATGAGTGTTGATCCTAGGGCTTTCTCACGGC
>NC_041392.1:191656639-191657619 GCF_002162155.2 Triticum dicoccoides
CGGCAGAAAAACCTGCACCACCAACAGTGGATGAAACATGCTGCACCGGCTATGGCTGTTGATTTGATTTATCGAGTAGTGGTGGTGGATGGGATGGAGAGGTACCAAGGGCAAGCTTGGAGGATAGGTTTGCGAGGCTCAATCTGTGCGGGGAAGAGGAGGCGGAATTAGATATGTCCAGCGTAATTGATGATATAATCGATGAGGTCCTCTGGTTGGTGATCTTTAGGATTCATACAACTAAGCCCTTCAGCCATGTTGCTTTGTTTAAGGCCATGCACAATGCATGGGCGGCGGCACAATGAGTCGCATTCAAACCCATGGGTGCCAAATTGTTCTTGGTCCAATTCACGTGTGTGGGAGATTGTGTTGTGGTCATGGGAGTGTTGGGGAACACAGTATTTCAAAAATTTTACCTACGATCACGCAAGATCTATCTAGGAGATGCATAGCAACGAATGGAGAAAGTGTGTCCACGTACCCTCGTAGACCGAAAAGGAAGCGTTTATTAACGCGGTTGATGTAGTCAAACATCTTCCCGATTCAACCGATCTAGCACCGAACGTACGGCACCTCCGTGTTCAGAACACATTCAGCTCGATGACGTCACTCGAGCTCTTGATCCAGTCGAGGACGAGGGAGAGTTTCGTTAGCACGACGGCGTGTTGACAGTGATGATGAAGTTACCGGCGCAGGCCTTCGCCTAAGCACCACAACGATATGACCGAGGTGTGTAACTATGGAGGAGGGCATCGCACACGGCTATGAGAAGACTTGGTGTACCTTTGGGGTGCCCCCTCCCACGTATATAAAGGAGGGGGGAGGAGAAGGCCGGCCCAAGGGGGGGCGCCAAGGAGGGTAGTCCTACTTGGACTCCCGGTCCAAGGAGGATTCGCCCCCTTTCCTATTCCAACAAGGGGAAGGAGGGAATGAGAGGGAGAGGGAAAGGAAGGGGGCCGCCCCTACCCCTAGTCCAATTC
>NC_041392.1:191657837-191665521 GCF_002162155.2 Triticum dicoccoides
GGCAATAATAAAGTTGTTATTTATATTTCCTTATATCATGATAAATGTTTATTATTCATGCTAGAATTGTATTAACTGGAAACTTGATACATGTGTGAATACATAGACAAAACAGAGTGCCCCTAGTATGCCTCTACTTGACTAGCTCGTTAATCAAAAATGGTTAAGTTTCCTAACCATAGACATGTGTTGTCGTTTGATGAACGGGATCACATCATTAGAGAATGATGTGATGGACAAGATCCATCCGTTAGCTTAGCATAATGATCGTTAAGTTTTATTGCTATTGCTTTCTTCATGACTTATACATATTCCTTTGACTATGAGATTATGCAACTCCCGAATATCGGAGGAACACCTTGTGTGCTATCAAACGTCACAACTTAACTGGGTGATTATAAAGATGCTCTACTGGTGTCTCCGAAGGTGTTTGTTGGGTTGGCATAGAACGAGATTAGGATTTGTCACTCCAAGTATCGGAGAGGTATCTCTGGGCCCTCTCGATAATGCACATCATAATAAGCCTTGCAAGAAATGTGACTAATGAGTTAGTTGTGGGATGATGCATTACGGAACGAGTAAAGCGACTTGCCGGTAACGAGATTGAACTAGGTATGGAGATACCGACGATCGAATCTCGGGCAAGTAACATATCGATGACAAAGGGAATGACGTATGTTGTTATGCGGTTTGACTGATAAAGATCTTCGTAGAATATGAAGGAGCCAATATGAGCATCTAGGTTCCTCTATTGGTTATTGAACGGAGATGTGTCTCGATCAGGTCTACATAGTTCTCGAACCCATAGGTTCCTTACGCTTAACGTTCGATGACGATTTTGTATTATATGAGTTATGTGATTTGGTGACCGAATGTTGTTCGGAGTGTCGGATGAGATCATGGACATGACGAGGAGTCTCAAAATGGTCGAGAGGTAAAGATTCATATATAGGACGATAGTATTCAGATACCGAAAGTGTTCCAGGGGTACCGGGTACGTATCAGGTCACCGGAAGGGGTTCCGGGCACCCCCCGACAAAGATATGGGCCTTATTGGGCCTAGGGCGGGACAGACCAGCCCCTTGTGGGCTGGTGCGCCCCCATATGGGCCGATCTAAGTGGAGAAAGGGAAAATGGGAGGAGGAAAGGAAATAGAGGGAATAGGATTCCCCCTTCCTTTCCCCTCTCCCCTCTTTCCTTCCCTCCTCCGGAGATAAGGAAAGGGCGAGGCCGAATTGGAGGAGGCCCCCAAGTAGGATTCCTCCTACTTGGGGCGCCCCAAGGCTGCTCCCCTCCCTCTGCAACCTATATATATTTGGGGAGGGCACCACTAGAACACACAACAAACATTGTTAGTCGTGTGCGGTGCCCCCCTCCACAGTTTACGCCTCCGGTCATATTCACGTAGTTCTTAGGCGAAGCCCTGCGCGGATCACATCACCAACACCGTCACCACGCCGTCGTGGTGGCGGAACTCTCCCTCGACCCTCTGCTGGATCAAGAGTTCGAGGGACGTCATCGAGCTAAACGTGTGCAGAACTCGGAGGTGCCGTACGTTTGGTATTTGATCGGTTGGATCGCGAAGACGTTTGACTACATCAACCGCGTTAACATAACGCTTCCTCTTTTGGTCTACGAGGGTACATGGACACACTCTCCCCCTCTCTTTGATATGCATCTCCCAGATAGATCTTGCGTGATCGTAGGAATTTTTTGAAATTGCATGCTACGTTCCTGAACAATGGCATCCCAGCCAGGTCTATGCGTAGATGATATATGCACGAGTAGAACACAATGAGTTGTGTGCGATAATAGTCATACTTCTTACCACCAACATCTTACTTTGATTCGGCGGTATTGTTGGATGAAGCGGCCCGGACCGACATTACATGAACGCGTTCATGAGACTGGTTCTACCGACGTGCTTCGCACACAGGTGGCTGGCGGGTGTCTGTTTCTCCAATTTTAGTTGAATCAAGTTTGACTACGGCCGGTCCTTGTTGAAGGTTAAAACAGCACACTTGACGAGAAATCGTTGTGGTTTTGATGCGTAGGTAAGAATGGTTCTTGCTAGAAGCCCGTAGCAGCCACATAAAACTTGCAACAAAAAAGTAGAGGACGTCTAACTTGTTTTTGCAGGGCATGTTGTGATGTGATATGCTCAAGACGTGATGAGATATAAATTGTTGTATGAGATGATCATGTTCTGTTAAAGTTATCGGCAACTTGCAGGAGCCTTATGGTTGTATCTTTATTGCATAAGATGCAAGCGCCATATAATTGCTTTACTTTATCGCTATGCGACAGCAATAGATGCAAAATCAATAGTTGGCGAGATGACCATGTGACGACATGTTGATAGAGATCAAGATGATGGGAGATCATGGTGTCATGCCGGTGACGATGGAGATCATGTCGGTGCTTTGGAGATGGAGATCAAAGGCACAAGATGATGATGGTCGTATCATGTCACATATTTTGATTGCATGTGATGTTTATCCTTTATGTATCTTATTTTTCTTAGTACGACGGTAGCATTATAAGGTGATCCCTCACTAAATTTCAAGGTATAAGTGTTCTCCCTGAGTATGCACCGTTGCTATAGTTCGTCGTGCAGACACACCACGTGATGATCGAGTGTGATAAGCTCTACGTTCACACACAATGGGTGCAAGCTAGTTTTGCACACGTGGAATACTCGGGTTTAAACTTGACGAGCCTAGCATATGCAGATATGGCCTTGGAACACTGAGACCGAAAGGTCGAACGTGAATCATATAGTAGATATGATCAACATAGAGATGTCCGCCATCGAAAACTACTCCATCTCACGTGATGATCGGACATGGTTTAGTCGAGATGGATCACGTGATCATTTAGATGACTAGAGGGATGTCTATCTAAGTGGGAGTTCTTAAGTAATATAATTAATTGAACTTTAATTTATCATGAACTTAGTCCTGATAGTATTTGCAAATTATGTTGTAGATCAATAGCTCACGTTATAGCTCCCCATTTATTTTTGATATGTTCCTAGAGAAAAATAAGTTGAAAGATAATAGTAGCAATGATGCGGTCTGGATCCGTGATCTGAGGATTATCCTCATTGCTGCACAGAAGAATTATGTCCTTGATGCACCGCTAGGTGATGGACCTATTGCAGGAGTAGATGTAGACATTATGAACGTTTGGCAAGCTCGGTATGATGACTACTTGATAGTTTAGTGCGCCATGCTTTACGGCTTAGAACCGGAACTTCAAAAACATTTTGAACGCCACGGAGCATATAAGATGTTCCAAGAGCTTAAATTGGTATTTCAGACTCATGCCCGAGTCGAGAGGTATGAGACCTCTGATAAGTACTTTGCCTACAAGATGGAGGAGAATAGCTCAACCAGTGAGCATGTGCTCAGAATGTCTCATTACTACAATCGCTTGAATCAAGTGCGAGTTGATCTTCCAGATAAGATAGTGATTGATAGAGTTCTCTAGTCACTATCACGAAGTTACTGGAACTTCGTGATGAACTATAATATGCAAGGGATGATGAAAACGATTCCCGAGCTCTTCGCGATGCTAAAATCGGCGAAGGTAGAAATCAAGAAAGAGCATCAAGTGTTGATGGTTAACAAGACCACTAGATTCAAGAAAAGGGGCAAAGAAAAGAAAGGGAACTTCCAGAAAGAATGGCAAGCAAGTTTCCACTCCCGTGAAGAAACCCAAAGCTAGACCTAAGCCTGAAACTGAGTGCTTCTACTGCAAAGGGAATGGTCACTGGAAGCAGAACTACCCCAAATACTTGACGGATAAGAAGGATGGCAAAGTGAAAGGTATATTTGATATACATGTTATTGATGTGTACTTTACTAGTGTTCATAGTAACACCAGGGTATTTGATACCGGTTCAGTTGCTAAGATTTGTAACTCAAAACAGGAGTTGCAAAATGAACAATGACTAGTTAAGGGCGAGGTGACGATGTGTGCTAGAAATGATTTGAAGGACGATAAGATCACCACCACACACTCCTTTTACCTTCGGGATTATTGTTGAACCTAAAATAAATGTTATTTGGTGTTTTGCGTTGAGCATGAATATGATTGGATCATGTTTATTGCATTATGGTTATTCATTTAAGTCAAAGAATAATTGTTGTTCTGTTTACATGAATAAAACCTTCTATGGTCATACACTTAATATAAATGGTTTATTGAATCTCGATCATAGTGATACACATATTCATAATATTGATGCCAAAAGATGCAAAGTTGATAATGATAGTGCAACATACTTGTGGCACTGTCGTTTAGGTCATATCGGTGTAAAGCGCATGAAGAAACTCCATGTGGATGGACTTTTGTAATCACTTGATGCTTGCGAACCATGCCTCATGGGCAAGATAACTAAGACTCCGTTCTCCGGAACAATAGAGCAAGCCACCGAATTATTGGAAACAATACATACTGATGTGTGCGGTCCGATGAGTGTTGAGGCTCACGTCGGGTATCGTTATTTTCTGACCTTCACAAATGATTCGAGCAGATATGGGTATATCTGCTTAATGAAACATAAGTCTGAAAATTTTGAAAAAGTTCAAAGAATTTTCAGAGTGAAGTGGAAAATCATCGTAACAAGAAAATAAATTTTCAACAATCTGATCGTGGAGGCGAATATTTGAGTTACGAGTTTGGTCTTCATTTGAAACAAAGTGGAATAGTTTCGCAACTCACGCCACCTGGAACACCACATCATAATGGTGTGTCCGAACGTCGTAACCGTACTTTATTAGATATGGTGCGATCTATGATGCCTCCTACTGATTTACCACTATCATTGTGGGGTTATGCATAGAGACAACTACATTCAAGTTAAATAGGGCACCATCTAAATCCGTTGAGACGACACCGTATGAACTATGGTTTGGCAAGAAACCTAATTAAGCTATCATTTCTTAAAGATTGGGGCTGCGATGCTTATGTGAAAAAGCTTCAACCTGATAAGCTCGAACCCAAATCGGAGAAATGCGTCTTCATAGGATACCCAAAGGAAACTGTTGGGTACACCTTCTATCACAGATTCGAAGGCAAGATATTTGTTGCTAAGAATGGATCCTTTCTAGAGAAGGAGTTTCTCTTGAAAGAAGTGAGTGGGAGGAAAGTAGAACTTGATGAGGTAACTGTACCTTCTCCCTAACTGGAAAATGGTTCATCACAGAAATCAGTTCCAGCGATGCCTACACCAATTAGTGAGGAAGTTAATGATGATGACCATGAAACTTCAGATCAAGTTACTACCGAACCTCGTAGGTCAACCAGAGTACGATCCGCACCAGAGTGGTATGGTAATCTTGTTTTGGAAGTCATGTTACTAGACCATAATGAACCTATGAACTATGAGGAAGCGATGATGAGCCCAGATTCCGACAGATGGCTTGAGACCATGAAATCTGAGATAGAATCCATGTATGAGAACAAAGTGTGGACTTTGGTGGACTTGCCCGATGATCGGCAAGCCATTCAGAATAAATGGATCTTCAAGAGGAAGACAGACGCTGATAGTAGTGTTACTATCTACAAAGCTCGACTTGTTGAAAAGGGTTTTTGACAAGTTCAAGATGTTGACTACGATGAGATTTTCTCACTCGTATCAATGCTTAGAGTCCGTCGGAATCATGTTAGAAATTGCCACATTTTATGAAATCTGATAAATGGATGTCAGAACTGCATTCCTTAATGGATTTATTAAAGAAGAGTTGTATATGATACAACCAGAAGGTTTTGTCAATCCTAAAGGTGCTATTAAAATGTGCAAGCTCTAGCGATCCATCTATGGACTGGTGCAAGCATCTCAGAGTTGGAATATACACTTTGATGAGTTGATAAAAGCATATAGTTTTATACAGACTTGCGGTGAAGCCTGTATTTACAAGAAAGTGAGTGGGAGCACTACAACCTTTCTGATAAGTATATGTGAATGACATATTGTTGATCGGAAATGATGTAGAATTTCTGGAAAGCATAAAGGAGTGTTTGAAAGGAGTTTTTCAAATAAAGACCACGGTGAAGCTGCTTACATATTGGGCATCAAGATCTATAGAGATAGATCAAGACGCTTGATAACATTTTTCAGCGAGTACATACCTTGACAAGATTTTGAAGTAGTTCAAAATGGAACAGTCAAAGAAGGAGTTCTTGCCTGTATTACAAGGTGTAAAGTTGAGCAAGGCTCAAAACATGACCACGACAGAAAATAGAAAGAGAATGAAAGTCATTCCCTATGCCTCAGCCATAGGTTCTACAAAGTATGCTATGCTGTGTACCAAACCTATTGTGTACCTTGCCATGAGTTTGGCAAGAGGGTACGACATTGATCCAGGAGTGGATCATTGGACATCGGTCAAAATTATCCTTAGAAGACTAAGGAAATGCTTCTCGGTTATGGAAGTGACAAAGAGTTCATCGTAAAGGGTTACGTCGATGCAAGCTTATACACTGATCCGGATGACTCTGAGTCTCAATCTAGATACATATTGAAAGTGGGAGCAATTAGCTAGAGTAGCTTCATGTAGAGCATTGTAGACATAGAAATTTGCAAAATACATACAGATCTGAATGTGGCAGACCCATTGACTAAACCTCTCTCACAAGCAAAACATGACACACCTTAGTACTCTTTGGGTGTTAATCACATGGTGATGTGAACTAGATTACTGACTCTAGTAAACCCTTTGGGTATTGGTCACATGGCGATGTGAACTATGGGTGTTAATCACATGGTGATGTGAACTATTGGTGTTAATCACATGGTGATGTGAACTATTGGTGTTAAATTACATGGCGATGTGATCTAGAATATTGACTCTAGTGCAAGTGGGAAACTGAAGGAAATATGCCCTGGAGGTAATAATAAAGTTGTTATTTATATTTCCTTATATCAGGATAAATATTTATTATTCATTCTAAAATTGTATTAACCGGAAACTTGATACATGTGTGAATACGTAGACAAAACAGAGTGTCCCTAGTCTGCCTCTACTTGACTAGCTCGTTAATCAAAGATGGTTAAGTTTCCTAACCATAGACATGTGTTGTCATTTGATGAACGGGGTCACATCATTAGAGAATGATATTATGGACAAGACCCATCCGTTAGCTTAGCATAATGACCATTAAGTTTTATTGCTATTGCTTTCTTCATGACTTATACATATTCCTTTAACTGCGAGATTATGCAACTCCCGAATACCAGAGGAACACCTTGTGTGCTATCAAACATCAGAACGTAACTGGGTGATTATAAAGATGCTCTACAGGTCTTCCGAAGGTGTTTGTTGGGTTGGCATAGATCGAGATTAGGATTTGTCACTCCAAGTATCGGAGAGGTATCTCTGGGCCCTCTCGGTAATGCACATCATAATAAGCCTTGAAAGCAATGTGACTAATGAGTTAGTTGCGGGATGATGCATTAGGGAACGAGTAAAGAGAGGTCAAAGGGGAGGAGGAAAGGAAAAAGGGGAGGAGGAAAGGAAATAGAGGGAATAGGATTCCTCCTTCCTTTCCCCTCTCACCTCTTTCCTTCCCCCTCCAGAGATAAGGAAAGGGGGAGGCCGAATTGTAGGAGGCCCCCAAGTAGGATTCCTCCTACTTGGGAAGCCCCAAGGCTGCTCCCCTCACTCTCCAACCTATA
>NC_041392.1:191665846-191669603 GCF_002162155.2 Triticum dicoccoides
TATACGGGGAGGGCACCGCTAGAACACACAACAAACATTGTTAGCCATGTGCGGCACCCCCCTCCACAGTTTACGCCTCCGTTCATATTCATGTAGTGCTTACGCGAAGCCCTGCGTGGATCACATCACGAACACCGTCACCACGCCATCGTGCTGACGGAACTCTCCCTCGACCCTCTGCTGGATCAAGAGTTCGAGGAACGTCGTCGAGATGAATGTGTGCTGAATTCGGAGGTGCCGTACGTTCGGTACTTGATCGGTTGGATCACAAAGACGTTCGACTACATCAACCGCGTTAACCTCATGCTTCCGCTTTCGGTATACGAGGGTACGTGGACACACTCTCCCCCTCTCATTGCTATGCATCTCCTAGATAGATCTTGCGTGATCATAAGAAATTTTTTTAAATTGCATGCTACGTTCCCCAACACCTTATGGCCCATTAGGGCCCATAACTTCTCGGGGGGTTCCGGTAACCCCTCGGTTCCCGGATAAATATCCGAAACATCCCGAAACCTTTCCGGTGTCCGAATACCTTCGTCCAATATATCAATCTTTACCTCTCGACCATTTCGAGACTCCTCGTCATGTCTGTGATCTCATCCGGGACTCCTAACAAACTTTGGTCATCAAATCACATAACTCATAATACAAATCGTCATCGAACGTTAAGCGTGCGGACCCTATGGGTTCGAGAAATATGTAGACATGACCGAGACACATCTCCGACCAATAACCAATAGCAAAACCTGGATGTTCATATTGGCTCCTACATATTCTACGAAGATCTTTATCGGTCAAACCGCATAACAACATACGTTGTTCCCTTTGTCATCGGTATGTTACTTGCCCGAGATTCGATCATAGGTATCATCATACCTAGTTCAATCTCATTACCGGCAAGTCTCTTTACTCGTTCTGTAATGCATCAAATCCCGTAACTAACTCATTATTCACATTGCTTGCAAGGCTCATAGTGATGTGCATTACCGAGAGGGCCCAGAGATACCTCTTCGATACACGGAGTGACAAATCCTAATCTCGATCTATGCCAACTCAACGAACACCATCGGGGACACCGTTAGAGCATCTTTATAATCACCAAGTTACGTTGTGATGTTTGATAGCACACAAGGTGTTCCTCCGGTATTCGAGAGTTGCATAATCTCATAGTCAAAGGAACATGTATAAGTCATGATGAAAGCAATAGCAATAAAACTAAACGATCATTATGCTAAGCTAACGGATGGGTCTGGTGCATCACATCATTCTCTAATGATGTGATCACATTCATCAAATGACAACACATGTATATGGTCAGGAAACTTAACCATCTTTGATTAACGAGCTAGTCAAGTAGATGCATACTAGGGACACTTTGTTTTGTCTATGTATCGACACATGTATCAAGTTTTCGGTCAATACAATTCTAGCATGAATTATAAGGAAATATGAATAACAACTTTATTATTGCCTCTAGGCCATATTTCCTCTAGTCTCCCACTTGCACTAGAGTCAATAATCTAGTTCACATCGTCATGTGATTTAACACCAATAGTTCACATCTTTATGTGATTTGTTCATATCGCCATGTGACTAATACCCAAAGGGTTTTACTAGATTCAATAATCTAGTTCACGTCGCTACGTGATTAACACCCAAAGAGTACTAAGGTGTGATCATGTTTTGCTTGTGAGAGAAGCTTAGTCAATGGGTCTGTCACATTCAGATCTGTATGTATTTTGCAAATTTCTATGTCTACAATGCTTTGCATGGAGATACTCTAGCTAATTGCTCCCACTTTTAATATGTATCCATATTGAGACTCAGAGTCATCTAGATTAGTGTTAAAGCTTGCATCGACGTAACTCTTTACGATGAACTCTTTATCACCTCCATAACCGAGAAATATTTCCTTAGTCCTCTAAGGATAATTTTGACAGCTGTCCAAGGATCTACTACTGGATCACTATTGTACCCCTTTGCCAAACTCATGGCAAGGTACACAATAGGTCTGGTATATAGCATGGCATACTTTATAGAACCTATGGCTGAGGCATAGGGAATTGCTTTCATTCTCTCTCTATCTTCTGTCGTGGTCGGGTTTTGAGTCTTACTCAACTTCATACCTTTCAAATCAGGCAAGAACTGAAGGAAATATGCCCTAGAGGCAATAATAAAGTTATTATTTATATTTCCTTATATCATGATAAATGTTTATTAGTCATGCTAGAATTGTATTAACCGGAAACTTAGTACATGTGTGAATACATAGATAAACAGAGTGTCCCTAGTATGCCTCTACTTGACTAGCTCGTTAATAAAAGATGGTTAAGTTTCCTAACCATGGACATGTGTTGTGATTTGATGAATGGGATCACATCATTAGAGAATGATGTGATGGACAAGAATACCGGAGGAACATTTAGTGTGCTATCAAGCATCACAACGTAACTGGGTGACTATAAATATGCTCTAAAGGTGTCTTCGATGGTGTTTGTTGAGTTGGCATATATCAAGATTAGGATTTGTCACTCCATGTATCGGAGAGGTATCTCTGGGCCCTCTCGGAAATGCACATCACTATAAGCCTGCAAGCAATGTGACTAATGAGTTAGTTGCAGGATGATGCATTACGGAACGAGTAAAGAGACTTGCCGGTAACGAGAATGAACTAGGTATTGAGATACGATGATTAAATCTCTGGCAAGTAACATACCGATGACAAAGGGAACAACATATGTTGTTATGCGGTTTGACCGATAAAGATCTTCATAGAATATGTAGGAACAAATATGAGCATCCAGGTTCTGCTATTGGTTATTGACTGAAGATGAGTCTCGGTCATGTATACATAGTTCTCGAACCCGTAGGGTCCGCTGTCGGTGTCAAAATTGGCGGATCTCGGGTAGGGGGTCCCGGACTGTGCGTCTAAGGTCGATGGTAATAGGAGGCATGGGACACGATGTTTTACCCAGGTTCGGGCCCTCTTGATGGAGGTAATACCCTACGTCTTGCTCGATTGATATTGATGAGTATGAGGATTACAAGATTTGATCTACCGCGAGATCGTTGTGACTAAACCCTATAGGTGTAGCTCGTATGATTGTCATTGTCCCTACTGACTAAAACCCTCCGGTTTATATAGACACCGGAGGGGCCTAGGGCTATACAAAGTCGGTTATAGAGAAACGAAATAACACATCCGGACACCTGGCTTGCCTCCTACGCAAAGGAGAGTCCCATCCAGAACCGGGAGGAAGTCTTCTATCTTGTATCTTCATGGCCCAATAGTCTGGCCCATGTCACATAGGCCGGATGCCCGAGGACCCCTTAATCTAGGACTCCCTCAGTAGCCCCCGAACCAGGCTTCAATGATGATGTGTCCGGTGCACTGATAGTCTTCAGAATTGCAAGGCGGGTTCTTCCTCCGAACACTTCAAAGCATTTGATCCGAAGAGTCATACTCGGCTTTCCATTTAATGTCGTACCCATTGGCTTCTGCGCCTCCACCGCTTCGGCTTCCGCGTGTCAAACGAACATGAAAGGTCAGGGTACTTTTTACACATATCACCCTGGCATGTAAGAAGGGCGTCTATTTAAACGGACTGGATCTCAGATCCCATTCCACATCGAGCGGAAAAATCCTTAGAGCTTGCTAGGAGAAAGCATTCCAGCATGGCTAGCGTCCCCAGTTCTTCCTCCTGCCTCCATGGATTCGAAAAAGGAGATTGGGGGAAATGCTCAGTATCCCACA
>NC_041392.1:191670162-191753884 GCF_002162155.2 Triticum dicoccoides
GATCTAGTCCCTGTCCGGGCAGGATTAACCTCTTTTACGGGCGAAGCCCTGGCGGAAAAATTCCCCAATTATGCCAGGGGGGAGCGAGTGTGCTTTACCTCCTTCTTAATAATAGGCGCCGGGTTTCCAATCTACCCCTTCCTCCGAGGTCTTCTGGAGTACTATGGTCTCCAACTGCACAATCTCACGCCCGGTTCCATTCTGCACATCGCGGGCTACGTTGCTCTTTGCAAGCTATTCGTGGGTTGCGAGGCCCATTTCAAGCTATGGAGGAAACTGTTATGCCTCATCCCTCGCTCCCAAAAGGGATCTATATTCGAGGTGGGCGGCGCCGAGATATGGCGCATAGCCGGGACCGGATACTTATCCGGCACGCCGGAGAAGGCGTCCGAAGAGTGGCCGTCAGAATGGTTCTATATCGAGGATGTCACCCTCCCTAACCCAGTCTGAATGGGCCTTCCCGAATTTACTAGTGCTCCATTTAAGAAACACCACAACTGGCGCCCTCGGAGCCTCGAGGAGGAAGATAGTGCGGAAGTCCAACAATTAATGGGCAAGACAAGGACACTTGCGTAGTCTAGATTATCTATAATCGATGTAATGGCCATTTCCATAGTGCGAGGTGTTTAGCCGCTCCAATTCAGGGGGCTTCCCATGTGGCACTACAATGGGGAAGACGACGCCTTGTGCTGTGGATGAAAGGGTCCGGATTCCCTTACCGCCCTGGCTGCAATACTAGCCGATCTGTATAAAGGGGAGAAAGAGGAGTTCACTCGTCTTACGCTTCGGGAAGGACTTTCCATGTACAATCCTCCTAGCTGGGTGAGTTTTAATCCCATCACTCTACTCAATCCCCTCCCCGAGTCTTACTTAATTGGCATTAACCCTTCCATTTGTAACAGGAATGGCGAAAGGTTATAGCAGGGATCTATAGCCATGCTCCACAGCCGGAGAACTGTAACCCGGACCTTGACCCCGGATACGAAGAAGATCCAGACATATTTGTAGAGCTCGAGGAGGGAGTATTCTACTAGGCGAGCTATGACGGCACAGTAGTGCCAATCGTGGCAGACTATCCCGTCCTCCTTCCTGCCTCGCATGTAAGTAATCAGGAGACATCTCCTCCGAAAGAGCTTCCTCACTGTACCTCACCCACCGCACTGTCTCATGCTTCAAAGGGGAGGCGCTCAGCGTGCCATGCTACACCAGAGGCGCTTCAGAAGAACGCGGCACCCGCGCCGAACAAGTCGTCAAAGAGGAAGGCCGACGATAACACGACCGAACCTTCATCGAAGACGTATGTCTTTCTTTTTTAAATATGCCTCCTAGTCGTCACATAGAATTGTGAAATTATCCACTGCAATTTATCAGGAAGAGCATTCGCCGGACTATGTCCGGGGATCCTGCCGGTCGGGCCTCCACTAGTCAGATTCCAGACCTTACCCTAAGGACAGGGGCTAACACGGGAGTGATGCCTGATTGCCCGCCCGCAGAGGATTCAGATGATATATCCGTCACGAACTCTGAAGTGGAGAGCGCCATGAATCATCGGCGCCGGAGGGCCGCTCTCCATGACCCCGGTTTTTCAAAAGAGGCATTCAATGCCTTCAGCTCGGTTGATGCATGTATCCGAGCTGCTCGGGATGGGCTTGCCAGAGCCACCACCCAACATTTAAAAGATATGCGGGTAAGTACATGTTTGGTAATCATATACCAGTAGCCCCCGAGACTTGAAGCAGTTGATACAACTGATTTAAGGATCATTGTATAATCAGGTACTCACGAAGAAGAATAGCCTGCTGTCTCAAGAGTTAGAAAAGTGTCAGACCCAGCTAGCTACGGCTATCGCCGAATTGGAGAAATCCAAGGGGGCACCGCTTGGTAATGTCCCCCCCCCCCATTAGAAAAAAGTATAATCATATACCAGTAATATTAATATTGTTGTGTTTTTGCTGACAGGATCAGTATATCAACTGAGGGAAAAACTAAAAATCGCCCAGGCTAGTGAACAGGAGGCCAAAAGGCAACATGCAGCCGGCGAACGTGTGCAGACGCGGGTCAGGGATGAAAAGACCAAGCTGCAGGATTCCAATACCCCGCTGGGCGAAGAAATAAAAGATGTGCAAGCCCGGCTAGCTGACGCCGTCAAGGAGAATAGGAGGCTACAAGGCGGCATATTCAGTATGCGTTTGACTTTACCTTTATGTAATTCAACAAATAAATGATCTGACAGATTTATGTCTGCAGGTATGCTGACTGGCCGTCCCGAAGAGGAAATGCCCAGCTCTCAAGGTGACCTTCTGCAAGAGCTGTCCCAACTGCACGAGTGAGCTCGGCAAGCAATGCGGAGCATTGCCAAAGCTTTGTGGCCATCCGCCTCTCCTCCAGGAAGTATGGAGGAGCTTGTGAAGCTATTCCAGGGAGCTCGGCGGCGCTTTCGATTATGGAAGATATTGGCCTGCCGAGAAGGTGCGCAAGAGGCATGTGCCATGGTAAAAACACGGTACACCAAGCTCGATCTGAATCATATGGCCCAGGTCGGACCTCGGGGGTCAGATGCAAAAGAAATTCCAGTTAGCCTGGTGTATGACAAGGTGAAGATAGCCGCCAAGTATTCCCAACATGATTGTAAGCTAGATAACCTGTTAGATGGCATAGAGGAAGAAGTTTTTGAGTCCAAGTGACTATGTACTTCAATTGACAAATTTTTCCCTAGCCGGATTGTAAAATGATTGTCATGGCAGACCTTTTTGCTTCGACCTCTGGACCAGAAGGCTCGGAGTGTTTCTGAATACCCGCTCAGTAATATAAACCGGGGCATGTGTGGAAACCAGAGGGGTCATAGTTGCTTGAACAGACAAGTTGTATCCGGCTAGCTATGTTATATTACATGTTGATTGTAAGAAACATCTTCCAGGGAGAATAGTTTCATTAAGGGTTCCTTTCCCTGGGCGGATATGCGTTAGTATGCATGTCTGAACTATGATTAAAAAATCGCAGTATACGTAACATCTAGGGGTTCATGGTGTGATGAAGGTAAAACGTCTTTAGTTCGCCGACCGAATATTCCCTTAAGAACACTAGCTTTTGGCTTCACCCAGTCTGAGGTACAAGTCCGGATGACCCGGCTGTAACAATCGCAGATGTGCTCCCTTTATGCCCTAGCCGAACAAATGGGAACGTAGGGCATAAGCATAGGAGCCAGGCAACCCATCTTGGCAAAAACATAAGTCATAACGATGCATATAATGGCGAAGAAAAGGTACATATGCGGAAGAGGACACATATGTGTTGAAGTTGATGCTCGGAAAATAATAATAAGCTTCTGTGAAAGAAGCCCCCTGGTATTATGAGTGTATACATTTAAGGATGTGCACATCATAGGTGTGTGGTTTGGCCGCACAAGAGCTAAAGAGCTAGAGAAAAATTAAAGAGGGTAAAAAATGAAAACAAAGGGAGAAGAAGATGAACAGAGAGTACGGCTCTAGGCGTAGAATCTCTGGAGTCTTGCGCATTCCATGGGTTCGGTTCTAGGCGATTGTCAAATGCATCACACAGGCGGTACACTCCTCCAGTGAGAACCTCATCTATGATGAAGGGACCCTCCCACTTGGGCTTGAGTTTGTCCTTTTTCTTTTCTGGCAAGCGTAGAACGAGTTCACCAACATTATAAGTCGCACTTCTCTACTTTGGTATCTGCGAGCCTGTTGTTGATAGAATGCAGAACAGGATTTTGCAACGTCACGCTCCTCCTCCAGGGCATCCAGACTATCCTGTCGATCGAGCTCGGCCTCTCTCTCTTCGTACATGCGCACTCGAGGTGAGTCATGAATGATGTCGCAGGGCAAAACTGCCGCTGCGCCGTACACCATGAAGAATGGTGTGTATCCGGTAGTGCGATTGGGCGTGGTCTGCAGCCCCAGAGTATGGAGTCGAGCTCCTCAACCCAGTGCTTGTTTGATTCTTGCAACGATCGCACTAGTCTAGGCTTAATGCCGCTCATAATAAGACCATTAGCTTGTTCGACTTGATTGTTTGTTTGTGGATGATAGACCGAGGCGTAATCGAGCTTAATGCCCAATTTAGCACACCAGGATTTCACTTCATCGGCTGTGAAATTGGAGCCGGCATCGGTGATGATGCTGTGTGGGACACCATAACGGTGCACGACACCAGATATAAAGTCTATCACTGGTCCAACTTCGGCCGTTTTCACTGGTTTGGCCTCTATCCATTTGGTGAATTTATCTACCATGACTAGCAGATATTTTTTCTTATGGCTTCCTACTTTAAGGGGTCCTACCATATCAAGCCCCCAGACCGCAAAAGGCCAAGTAATGGGGATTGTTTGTAAAGCAGTAGGTGGCATATAGCTTTGATTGGCGAAAAGCTGGCATCCGACACAATGTTGGACCAGGTCCTGTGCATCTGCTCGGGTCGTCGGCCAAAAGAAACCTGTACGGAAGGCCTTACTTAGAAGGACCCGAGCTGCGGCATGGTGACCGCCAAGACCAGCATGGATTTCAGCCAGGAGCTGCCGTCCCTCTTCTTCAGAGATACATATTTGAAGGACTCCGGTAGCACTTTTCTTGTAGAGCTCCCCGTCATGGACCTTGTAGGCTTTTGAGCTCTGAACAATGTAGCGAGCCTCATTCTAGTCCTCGGGGAACTCTCGCCTATTAAGGTAGGCCAAGAAGGGTTCGGTCCATGGGGCAATTACTGCCATTATTAGATGGGTCGATTGTGTTATTTCGGTGGCTGAGCCCCAGATGATATCGGTATTGTGTTCGGGATCTGGGGATATAATCGGATCCGGACTAGTGTTGCCGCTCTCGACCTGCCACACCATGGATGACTTGAAGAGCCTTTCCAAAAAGATGTTAGGTGGGATGGGGTCACGCTTGGCGCCTATGCGAGCAAGGACGTCCGCCGCTTGATTGCTTTCTCGAGCCACATGATGAAACTCGAGTCCCTCGAACCGAGCTGATATTTTGAATACGGCATTGCGATAGGCTGCCATCTTCGGATCCTTGGCATCGAAGTCTCCATTTATTTGGGATATCGTGAGATTTGAATCCCCGCGCACCTCCAGGCGTTGTATGCCCATTGAGGTAGCCATCCGAAGACCGTGTAATAAGGCCCCGTATTCGGATGCATTGTTGGAGTCTGTGTATAATATTTGGAGTACGTACTAGACTGTGTCTCCAGTGGGGGATGTTAAAACGACGCCTGTTCCTAAATCGACCAGCGTTTTAGAGCCATCGAAGTACATGACCCAATTGGAATATGTGTAGTACTCTTTAGGGAGTTCGGCCTTTGTCCATTCGGCAATGAAGTCGGCCAATACTTGGGATTTAATGGCCCGGCGTGGTTTGTATCTTATGTCAAATGGTAGGAGCTCAATAGCCCACTTGGCAATATGACCCGTAGCGTCGCGGTTATTTATTATATCATTGAGTGGTACTTCGGAAGCTACCATGATCGAACACTCTTGGAAGTAGTGTCGTAGCTTGCGGGTTGCCGTGAAGACTGCACATGCTATCTTTTGGTAATGAGGATACCGGTATTTGCATGGTGTGAGTACGGTGGATACGTAATATACCGGTTTCTGAAGTGGGAACTTGTGTCCGTCCTCCTCCGCTCTACGACGAGCACTGCGCTCACCACCTGGTGTGTTGCAGAGATGTATAATAACATCGGTTCACCGACGTTTGGCGTGGCCAGGATTGGGTTGCTCGCTAAAAGATCCTTTATTTCCTCTAGTCCGGCTGGTGCCGCTTCCGTCCACTCGAAGTGGTCGGTACGTCGAAGAAGGCGATAAAGTGGCAATGCTTTTTCTCCTAGTCTGGAGATAAAGCGGCTTAAAGCTGCCATGCATCCGGCTAGTTTTTGGAACTGTTTAAGGTCTATTGGTGTAGCCAATTTTGATAAAGCACGGATTTTGGCTGGATTTTCCTCAATTCCTCTATTGGAAACTATGAAGCCTAGCAGTTTTCCGGTGGGAACGCCGAAAACACACTTTTGCGGATTGCGCTTGATGTCATATGTCCGGAGGTTGTCGAATGTGAGACGTAGATCGTCTATTAACGACTCGACATGCTTAGTCTTGATGACGATGTCATCCACATATGCTTCAGCTGTCTTGCGATTTGTTTCTCTAGGCATGTTTGAATCATGCGTTGGTAGGTGGCACCGACGTTTTTTAGCCCAAAGGGCATAGTGTTGAAGCAGAAAGGCACGGGTGGGGTGATAAATGTCGTTGCGGTTTGATCGGACTCCTTCATTTGATTTGATGGTATCCAGAGTATGCGTCGAGGAAACATAGTGAGTCGTGTCCCGCGGTAGCATCAATAATCTGATCGATGCGGGGGAGGGGACCCTTAGGGCAAGCCTTATTGAGGTCTTTGAAATCGACGCACAGGCGCCAGGATTTCTCCTTCTTTGGCACCATCACCAGGTTTGCTAGCCTGTCTGGGTGTTTTATCTCTCTGATGAATCTGGCCTCGATTAACTTGGCTAGCTCCTCCCCCATGGCTTGTCGTTTAGGTTCGAAAAAGCGCCATGATGTCTACTACACAACCTTCTTCTTGTAGATGTTGTTGGGCCTCCTAGTGCAGAGGTTTGTAGGACAGTAGCAAATTTCCCTGACCTAAGGTTTATCAATCTGTAGGAGGCGTAGGATGAAGATGGTCTCTCTCAAACAACCCTGCAACCAAATAACAAAGAGTCTCTTGTGTCCCCAGCACACCCAATACAATGGTAAATTGTATAGGTGCACTAGTTCGACGAAGAGATGGTGATACAAGTGCAATATGGATAGTAGATAAAGGTTTTTGTAATCTGAAAATATAAAAACAGCAAGGTAACTAATGATAAAAGTGAGCGAAAACGGCATTGCAATGCTAGGAAACAAGGCCTAGGGTTCATACTTTCACTAGTGCAAGTCCTCTCAACAATAATAACATAATTGGATCATATAACTATCCCTCAACATGCAACAAAGAGTCACTCCAAAGTCACTAATAGCGGAGAACAAACGAAGAGATTATGGTAGGGTATGAAACCACCTCAAAGTTATTCTTTCTGATCGATCTATTCAAGAGTTCGTACTAGAATAACACATTAAGAAACAAATCAATCAAAACCCTAATGTCACCTAGATACTCCAATGTCACCTCAAGTATCCGCGGGTATGATTATACGATATGCATCACACAATCTCAGATTCATCTATTCAAACCAACACAAAGTACTTCAAAGAGTGCCCCAAAGATTCTACCGGAGATTTAAGACGAAAACGTGTGCCAACCCCTACGCATAGGTTCATGGGCGGAACCCGCAAGTTGATCACCAAAACTTACATCAAGTGGATCAATAGAATACCCCATTGTCACCACGGGTATCCCACGCAAGACATACACCAAGTGTTCTCAAATCCTTAAAGACTCAATCCGATAAGATAACTTTAAAGGGAAAACTCAGTCCATTACAAGAGAGTAGAGGGGGAGAAACATCATAAGATCCAACTATAATAGCAAAGCTCGCGATACATCAAGATCGTACCACCTCAAGAACACGAGAGAGAGAGAGGGAGAGAGAGATCAAACACATAGCTATTGGTACATACCCTCAGCCATGAGGGAGAACTACTCCCTCCTCATCATGGAGAGTGCCGGGATGATGAGGATGGCCAACGGAGAAGGATTCCCCCTTCGGCAGGGTGCCGAAACGGGTCTAGATTGGTTTTCGGTGGCTACGGAGGCTTCTAGCGGCGGAACTCCCGATCAATTGTCGTCCCCGAAGTTTTTAGGGTATATGGGTATATATAGGAGCAAGAAGTACGTCGGTGGATCTCCGGGCTGTCCACGAGGTAGGGGGCGTGCCCAGGGGGGTGGGCGCGCCCCCTACTCTCGTGGGCAGCTCGGGACTCTCCTGGTCCATCTCCGATACTCCATGGGCTTCTTCTGGTCCAAAAATAAGTTCTGTGAAGTTTCAGGTCAATTGGACTCCGTTTGATTTTCCTTTTCTACAATACTCTAAAACAAGGAAAAAACAAAAACTGGCACTGGGCTCTGGGTTAATAGGTTAGTCCCAAAAATAATATAAAAGTGCATAATAAAGCCCATAAACATCCAAAACATATAATATAATAGCATGGAACAATCAAAAATTATAGATACGTTGGAGACATATTAGCATCCCCAAGCTTAATTCCTGCTCGTCCTCGAGTAGGTAAATGATAAAAATAGAATTTTTGATGTGGAATGATACCTAACATATTTATCCATGTAATTCTCTTTATTGTGGCAAGAATATTCAGATCCATAAATTCAAGACAAAAGTTTAATATTGACATAAAAATAATAATACTTCAAGTATACTAACAAAGTAATCATGTCTTCTCAAAATAACATGGCCAAAGAAAGCTATCCCTACAAAATCATATAGTCTGGCTATGCTCCATCTTCACCACACAACGTATTTAAATCACGCACAACTCCGATGACAAGCCAAGCAATTGTTTCATACTTTTGATGTTCTCAAACTTTTTCAATCTTCATGCAATATATGAGCATGAGTCATGGACATAGCACTGTATGTGGAATAGAATGGTCGTTGTGGAGAAGACAAAAAGGGAGAAGATAGTCTCACATCAACTAGGCGTATCAACAGGCTATGGAGATGCCTATTAATAGATATCAATGTGAGTGAGTAGCGATTGCCATGCAACGGATGCACTAGAGCTATAAATGTATGAAAGCTCAACAAAAGAAACTAAGTGGTGTGCATCCAACTTGCTTGCTCACGAAGACCTAGGGCACTTGAGGAGGCCCATTGTTGGAATATACAAGCCAAGTTCTATAATGAAATTTTCCCACTAGTATATGAAAGTGACAAAAAAAGAGACTCTCTATCATGAAGATCATGGTGCTACTTTGAAGCACAAGTGTGGAAAAAAGGATAGTAGCATTGTCCATTTTATTTTATTTTTTATTTGGCCTTTCTTGTTTTTTTCCTTTTTTGGCCTTTCTTTTTTTGGGGGGGACAATGCTCTATTAATGATGATCATCACACTTCTATTTATTTACAACTCAATGATTACAACTCGATACTAGAACAAGATATGACTCTATATGAATGCCTCCGGCGGTGTACCGGGATGTGTAATGAATC
The DNA here is from genome assembly GCF_002162155.2 of Triticum dicoccoides. NCBI lineage: Eukaryota > Viridiplantae > Streptophyta > Magnoliopsida > Poales > Poaceae > Triticum > Triticum dicoccoides. The sequence goes on from NC_041392.1 coordinate 191,679,337, forward strand.
AAGAGTGACATGTATGGAATAATTATGAATGGTGGCTTTTCCACAAATACGATGTCAACTACATGATCATGCAAAGCAATATGACAATGATGGAGCGTGTCATAGTAAACGGAATGCTGGAAAGTTGCATGGCAATATATCTCGGAATGGCTATGGAAACGCCATGATAGGTAGGTATGGTGGCTGTTTTGAGGAAGGTATATGGTGGGTGTATGATACCGGTGAAAGGTGCGCGGTATTAGAGAGGCTAGCAATGGTGGAAGGGTGAGAGTGCGTATAATACATGGACTCAACATTAGTCATAAAGAACTCACATACTTATTGCAAAAATCTATTAGTTATCGAAACAAAGTATTACGCGCATGCTCCTAGGGGTATAGATTGGTAGGAAAAGACCATCGCTCGTCCCCGACCGCCACCCATAAGGAAGACAATCAATAAATAAATCGTGCTCCGACTTCGTCACATAACGGTTCACCATACGTGCATGCTATGGGAATCACAAACTTTAACACAAGTATTTCTCAAATTCACAACTACCCACTAGCATGACTCTAATATTACCATCCTCATATCTCAAAACAATCATCAAGTATCAAACTTCTCATAGTATTCAATGCACTTTATATGAAAGTTTTTATTATATCCCTCTTAGATGCCCATCATATTAGGATTGATTTCATAACCAAAGCAAATTACCATGCTGTTCTAAAGACTCTCAAAGTAATATAAGTGAAGCACGAGAGTTCAACTATTTCTTCAAAATAAAACCACCGCCGTGCTCTAAAAGGATATAAGTGAAGCACTAGAGCAAATGACAAACTACTCCGAAAGATATAAGTGAAGATCAATGAGTAGTCAAATAGTTATGCAACTATGTGAAGACTCTCTAACATTTAATAATTTCAGATCTTGGTATTTTATTCAAAAATCAAGCAAAACAAAATAAAATAAAATGACGCTCCAAGCAAAACACTTATCATGTGGTAAATAAAAATATAGCTCCAAGTAAAGTTACCGATGAACGAAGATGATAGAGGGGATGCCTTCCGGGGCATCCCCAAGCTTAGGCTTTTGGTTGTCCTTGAATATTACCTTGGGTTGCCTTGGGCATCCCCAAGCTTAGGCTCTTGCCACTCCTTATTCCATAGTCCATCAAATCTTTACCCAAAACTTGAAACTTCACAACACAAAACTTAACAGAAAACTCGTGAGCTCCGTTAGCAAAAGAAAACAAAACATCACTTGAAGGTACTGTAATGAACTCATTATTTATTTATATTGGTGTTAAAATTACTGTATTCCAACTCATATATGGTTCATACCTTCCGATACTACTCGTAGATTCATCAAAATAAACAAACAACACATAGAAAAAACAGAATCTGTCAAAAACATAACAGTCTTTAGTAATCTGTATCTAACGCAAGTTCTGGAACCCCAAAAATTCTAAAATAAATTTCTGGATGTGAGGAATTTATCTATTAATCATATGCAAAAATAATTAACTAAATATCACTCTCCAATAAAAAATGGCAGCAATTCTCGTGAGCGTTAAAGTTTCTGTTTTTTACAGCAAGATCAACAAGACTTTCCCCAAGTCTTCCCAACGGTTCTACTTGGCACAAACACTAATTAAAACATAAAAACTCAATCATAACAGAGCATAGATAAATTATTTATTTCTAAACAGGAGCAAAAAGCAAGGAACAAAAGTAAAATTGGGTTGCCTCCCAACAAGCGCTATCGTTTAACGCCCCTAGCTAGGCATGATGATTTCAATGATGCTCACATAAAAGAGAAGAATTGAAACATAAAGAGAGCATCATGAAGAATATTACTAGAACATTTAAGTCTAACCCACTTCCTATGCATAGGGATTTTGTGAGCAAACAACTTATGAGAACAATAATCAACTAGCATAGGAGGGCAAAACAAGCATAACTTCAAAACTTTAAGCATGTACAGAGGAAACTTGATATTATTGCAATTCCTACAAGCATATGTTCCTCCCTCATAATAATTTTCAGTAGCATCATGAATGAATTCAACAATATAACTATCACATAAAGCATTCTTTTCATGATCTACAAGCATAGAGATTTTATTACTCTCCACATAAGCAAAATTCTTCTCATGAATAATAGTAGGAGCAAACTCAACAAAATAATTATCATGTGAGGCATAATCCAATTGAAAACTAAAATCATGATGGCAAGTTTCATGGATATCATTATTCTTTATAGCATACAAGTCATCACAATAATCATCATAGATAGCAACTTTGTTCTCATAATCAATTGGAACCTCTTCCGGAATAGTGGATTCATCACAAAATAAAGTCAAGACCTCTCCAAATCCACTTTCATCAATATAATCATCATAAATAGGAGGCATTCTTTCATCATAATAAATTTGCTCATCATAACTTGGGGGACAAAAAATATCATCTTCATCAAACATAGCTTCCCCAATCTTGTGGCTTTGCATATCATTAGCATCATAGATATTCAAGGAATCCATACTAACAACAATGCAATCATGCTCATCATTCAAAGATTTAGTGCCAAACATTCTAATGCATTCTTATTCTAGCACTTGAGCACAATTATCAAAATCCTTATTTTCATGAAAGCTATTAAAAAGATGAAGCATATGAGGTACCCTCAGTTCCCTTTTTTGTAGTTTTCTTTTATAAACTAAACTAGTGATAAAACAAGAAACAAAAAGATTCGATTGCAAGATCTAAAGATATACCTTCAAGCGCTAACCTCCCGGGCAACGGCGCCAGAAAAGATCTTGATGTATACTACACAACCTTCTTCTTGTAGATGTTGTTGGGCCTCCGAGGTTTGTAGGACAGTAGCAAATTTCCCTCAAGTGGATGACCTAAGGTTTATCAATCTGTAGGAGGCGTAGGATGAAGATGGTCTCTCTCAAACAACCCTGCAACCAAATAAAAAAGAGTCTCTTGAGTCCCCAACACACCCAATACAATGGTAAATTGTATAGGTGCACTAGTTCGGCGAAGAGATGGTGATACAAGTGCAATATGGATAGTAGATAAAGGTTTTTGTAATTTGAAAATATAAAAACAGCAAGGTAACTAATGATCAAAGTGAGCACAAACAGTATTGCAATGCTAGGAAACAAGGACTAGGGTTCATACTTTCACTAGTGCAAGTCCTCTCAACAATAATAACATAATTGGATCATATAACTATCCCTCAACATGCAACAAAGAGTCACTCCAAAGTCACTAATAGCGGAGAACAAACGAAGAGATTATGGTAGGGTAGGAAACCACCTCAAAGTTATTCTTTCTGATCGATCTATTCAAGAGTTCGTACTAGAATAACACCTAAAGAAACAAATCAATCAAAACCCTAATGTCACCTAGATACTCCAATGTCACCTCAAGTATCCGCGGGTATGATTATACAATATGCATCACACAATCTCAGATTCATCTATTCAAACCAACACAAACTACTTCAAAGAGTGCCCCAAAGATTCTACCGGAAGTCAAGACGAAAACGTGTGTCAACCCCTATGCATAGGTTCATGGGAGGAACCCGCAAGTTGATCACCAAAACATACATCAAGTGGATCAATACAATACCCATTGTCACCACGGGTATCCCACGCAAGACATACATCAAGTGGATCAATACAATACCCATTGTCACCACGGGTATCCCACGCAAGACATACATCAAGTGTTCTCAAATCCTTAAAGACTCAATCGGATAAGATAACTTCAAAGGGAAAACTTAATCCATTACAAGAGAGTAGAGGGGAAGAAACATCATAAGATCCAACTATAATAGCAAAGCTCGCGATACATCAAGATCGTACCACCTCAAGAACACAAGAGAGAGAGAGAGAGAGATCAAACACATAGCTACTGGTACATACCCTCAGCCCCGAGGGAGAACTACTCCCTCCTCGTCATGGAGAGTGCCGGGATGATGAAGATGGCCAGCGGAGAAGGATTCCCCCTCCGGCAGGGTGCCGGAACGGGTCTAGATTGGTTTTCGGTGGCTACGGAGGCTGCTGGCGGCGGAACTCTCGATCTATTGTCGTCCCCGAAGTTTTTAGGGTATATGGGTATATATAGGAGCAAGAAGTGCGTCGGTGGATCTCCGGGCTGTCCACGAGGCAGGGGGGTGCGCCCAGGGGGGTGGGTGCGCCCCCACCCTCGTGGGCAGCCCGGGACTCTCCTGGTCCATCTCCGATACTCCGTGGGCTTCTTCTGGTCCAAAAATAAGTTCCGTGAAGTTTCAGGTCAATTGGACTCCGTTTGATTTTCCTTTTCTGCGATACTCTAAAACAAGGAAAAAACAGAAACTGGCACTGGGCTCTGGGTTAATAGGTTAGTCTAAAAAATAATATAAAAGTGAATAATAAATCCCATAAACATCCAAAACAGATAATATAGTAGCATGGAACAATCAAAAATTATAGATACGTTGGAGACGTATCACGCCGCAGTGTTTGCTTGACCGGCTTTTATCCCTTCAATATATTGAGGCTGTGTTTGGCCAGCCTGCGTGGGATTCCTGGCATATTAGAAGGGTGCTAGGCAAATATGTCCCAGTTCTCGCGCAGGAACGTTCATAGTGCGGCATCAACCGTTGGGTTCAATTGTGCCCCGATGGAAGCTGTCTTCTTGGGGTCCGTCGGGTGGACTTGAAATTTGACTATTTCATCTGCTGGTTTGAAGGAGGTGGGTTTGGGACGCTTATCATGGATTACGTCGTCCCTATCCATCGTAGAGCGTAATGCGGTTAACTCTTCGGCCGCGAGGGCTTCAGATAGTGCCTCAAGGGCCAGGGATGCTGTTTTGTTTTCGGCGCGGAGGGCTATGTTCGGATCACTAGCGAGAGTGATAACACCATTGGGCCCGGGCATTTTGAGCTTCATATACTCGTAATGAGCTATAGCTTGAAAGCATGTGAATGCATCTCGCCCCAATAGGGCGTGATAACCACTGTTGAAAGGGGCGATCTTTAATCTTGTCTTCGACAAGGAGGAACCTGGCCCAAAAGTGATGGACTATTTCCTGAGACTGTTGTCGTATGCATGTGAGGTCGCATATATCCGGATGACCAGAATTTCTTATTGAATATTGCATGTGGTGGGTGGGTGGCTTTAAATCCGAACCCTTGCCCAATTTGGAGTCCGGAGTTTGAGAAGCTTCCAAGCTTATTAGTCGAGGTTCCGGGATGTCCAATGATTTTCTAGGCCCCATGCACAATTTCGAATTCGAAGGGCTTGGAGTGTTGTTCCGTAGACGGGTATCCGGCTCTTCCAGCTCAGAAATCCGAACATAGTTCGTTTTCAGCATAGGGGAAGAATTGTTGTTTTACTCTTCTACGACCGCTATCTGGTGGGTGATCAGCGGAGATTTGATTTCTCTCTGATCGTGTTTAAGCCCAATCTGATCATAGTCAGTAGCGACCCCCATGGCGGTGATGCAATCCAGGAGTTCATTTAAAGACGACCACTTCGCCGGATCCATCCGTCTAGAGTATTCCGAACCAACACGGAGGCGATTTTCGATGACCTGCGAAGTCATCGTCGGCTTAACGGCCGAACGGGTGGTCATGGTAAATCCACCCAGCCGGAGGGCTTGGCCTGAGGCCAGGGCTCCTCCGGAGGTGATACTGTCTTTGATAACGAGGCGAGCCATCAACCCTAACTTCGACGTCACAGTGGAACTCTCAATGAAAGCACCAATGTCGGTGTCAAAACAAGCGGATCTCGGGTAGGGGGTCCCGAACTGTGCGTCTAAGGTCGATGGTAATAGGAGGTAGGGGACACGATGTTTTACCCAGGTTCGGGGCCCTCTTGAAGGAGGTAATACCCTACGTCCTGCTCGATTGATATTGATGAGTATGAGTATTACAAGAGTTGATCTACCACGAGATCATTGTGACTAAACCCTGGAGGTCTAGCCTGTATGATTGTCATTGTCGCTACTAACTAAAACCCTTCGGTTTATATAGACATCGGAGGGGCCTAGGGCTATACAAAGTCGGTTACAGAGAAAGGAAATAACACATCCGGATGCCTGGTGAGGGAGTCCTGGATTAGGGGGTCTCCAGACAGCCAGACTATATCCTTTGGCCGGACTGTTGGACTATGAAGATACAAGATTGAAGACTTCGTCTCATATCCGGATGGGACTCTACTTGGCGTGGAAGGCAAGCTAGGCAATACGGATATGTATATCTCCTCCTTTGTAACCGACCTTGTGTAACCCTAGCCCTTTCCGGTGTCTATATAAACTGGAGGGTTTTAGTCCGCAGAAAAACAACAATCATACCATAGGCTAGCTTCTAGGGTTTAGCCTCTCTGATCTCGTGGTAGATCTACTCTTGTACTACCCATATCATCAATATTAATCAAGCATGACGTAGGGTTTTACCTCCATCAAGAGGGCCCGAACCTGGGTAAAACATTGTGTCCCCTGCCTCCTGTTACCATCCGGCCTAGACGCACAGTTCGGGACCCCCTACCCGAGATCCGTCGGTTTTGACACTGACATTGGTGCTTTCATTGAGAGTTCCTCTGTGTCGTCACCTTTAGGCCCGATGGCTCCTCCGATCATCAACAACGATGCGGTCCAGGGTGAGACCTTTCTCCCCGGATAGATCTTCGTGTTCGGCGGCTTTGCACTGCGGGCTAATTCGCTTGGACATCTAGAGCAGATTGAAAGCTACGCCCCTGGCCATCAGGTCAGATTTGCAAGTTTGAACTACACGGCCGACATCCGCGGAGACTTGATCTTCGACGGATTCGAGCCACAGCCGGGCGCGCCGCACTGTCACGACGGGTATGACCTAGCTCTGCCGTCGAACAGTACCCTAGAGGCCGCGCCCGCATCAGCTCCGACCCTTAGCTCGCAGCCAACTACGCCAATCGAGCATGGGTGGCTAGACACCGCCTCGGGGGCTGCGGTCTCAACGGCGATCGAGCCGAACACCAGCCTCATCCTCTGCGAAGCCCGTGACTCCAAGGTGTCGGACTCTTTTCCGGACTCCGAACCTTCCGCGCCCCTGCCAATCGAATCCGATTGGGCGGCGATCATGGAATTCACCGCCGCGGATATCTTTCAGCACTCGCCCTCCGGCGACATTCCGAATTCACTAAGGTCTCTCTCTTTGTCAAGAGAGCCCTGGCCGGACTATGGCCAACAGGATTGGGATGCGGACGACGAAGAAATTCGACGCCCACCCACCACCCACTTTGTAGCCACTGTCGATGATTTAACCGACATGCTCGACTTCGACTCCGAAGACATCGACGGTATGGACAATGATGTAGGAGACGAACATGAACCAGCGCCTATAGGGAACTGGAAAGCCACCTCGTCATATGACATATACATGGTGGATACACCCAAAGAAGGCAATGGCAACGAGATAGCGGAGGATGACCCCTCCAAGAAGCAACCCAAGCGCCGACGTCAGCGGCACCGCTCTAAGTCCCGCCAAAGCAAAAGTGGTGATACCGGCACAAGAGATAATAATACTCTGGATAGTGCCGAAGACAACAACAAACCCCTCCAGCAAGATTTAGAACAGGAGAATGGAGGAGCCAGCCCTCCTGAGAGAGCGGCAGATGGAGAAGAGGAGGATGATAATTACATGCCCCCTCCGAAGACGAGGCAAGCCTCAGCGATGACGAATTCGTTGTGCCAGAGGAACCCGTCGAACAAGAGCGCTTCAAACGCCGGCTTATAGCCACGGCAAATAGCCTTAAGAAAAAGTAGCAGCAGCTTCAAGCTGATCAGGATCTGCTAGCTGACAGATGGACTGAAGTCCTCGCGGCCGAGGAATATAAACTCGAGCGCCCCTCCAAGAGTTACCCCAAGTGGAGGTTGCTACCTCAACTGGAGGAAGAAGCATATGATACAGCTGATCGGCCACCTCGTGGCCGCGATAGAGAGGCATTCCAGCCAAAAACTCAGCCTCCACCCCAACGCCATTCAAATAAAAAGGCATGTGGAGATACGCCAGATCAGGGAGACATATTGGAGGACAAAGCAAAGCATGCAAGATCGATCTACGGATCACGAGAGCGCACCACTCTGCGAGACGATAAACGCCATGCCAGATACAGTAAAAGCAAATCCGGCCGGGCCGAACACAGCGAGCAAGACCCATTCGAGCTGCGTCGCGATATAGCCCAATACAGAGGCGCTGCACACCCGTTATGCTTCACATATGAAGTAATGGATCATCAAATCCTAGAAGGTTTCAAACCTGTAAATATTGAATCATACGACGGCACAACAGATCCCACAGTATGGATCGAGGATTTCCTCCTCCACATCCACATGGCCCGCGGTGACGACTTACACGCCATCAAATACCTCCCACTAAAGATCAAGGGACCAGCGCGGCATTGGCTTAACAACTTGCCAGCCGAGTCCATCAGCTGTTGGGAAGATCTGGAAGCCGCATTCCTCGACAACTTTCAGGGCACTTATGTGCGGCCACCAGATGCCGATGACTTGAGCCACATATTTCAGCAGCTAGAAGAATCGGCTAGGCAATTCTGGACTTGGTTCCTAACAAAGAAAAATCAAATTGTCGACTGTCCGAATGCAGAGGCCCTAGCGGCTTTCAAACGAAACATCCGCGATGAATTGCTAGCCCGGCAACTTGGTCAGGAAAAGCCGAAATCTATGGCAGCCCTCACGACACTCATGACCCGCTTTTGCGCGGGAGAAGACAGCTAGCTGGCTCGTAGTAATAACATATCAAAGAACCATGGTACTTCGGATACCAAGGACGGCAATAGCAGTTCAGGTCGCAACAAACATAAGCGCCGCATTAACAACGATAATAACGAGGATACGGTAGTCAATGCCGGATTCAAAGGCTCTAAACCCGGTCAGCGAAAAAAGCCATTCAAACAAAGTACGTCGGGACCGTCCAGCTTGGACCGTATACTCGATCGCTCGTGTCAAATACACGACACCCCAGAAAAGCCAGCCAATCACACCAACAGGGATTGTTGGGTGTTCAAGCAGGCCGGCAAGTTAATTGCCGAAAACAAGGACCAGGGGCCACATAGCGGTGACGAGGAGGAGCCCCGGCAGCCACACACCGGAGGACAGAAGAGGTTTCCCCCGCAAGTGCGGACGGTGAACATGATATACGCAACCCACATCCCCAAGAGGGAGCGGAAGCGTGCGCTCAGGGACGTATATGCGTCGGAGCCAGTCGCCCCAAAGTTCAACCCGTGGTCCTCCTATCGGACCACTTTCGATCGCAGAGACCATCTCACTAGTATCCGTCATGGCGGATTCGCCGCACTGGTTCTGGACCCAATCATTGACGGATTTCACCTCACTCGAGTCCTTATGGATGGCGGTAGTAGCCTGAACTTGCTTTATCAAGACACAGTGCGCAAAATGGGTATAGACCCCTCAAGGATCAAACCCGCGAAAACAACCTTCAAGGGCGTCATTCCAGGCGTAGAGGCCCATTTCACAGGCTCAATTACACTGGAAGTGGTCTTCGGATCCCCGGATAACTTCCGAAGCGAAGAGTTAATCTTCGATATAGTCCCGTTCCGCAGTGGTTATCATGCACTGCTTGGGCGAACCGCATTTGCGAGATTCAATGTGGTACCGCATTATGCATACCTAAAGGAAGTGGTCTTCGGATCCCCGGATAACTTCCGAAGCGAAGAGTTAATCTTCGATATAGTCCCGTTCCGCAGTGGTTATCATGCACTGCTTGGGCGAACCGCATTTGCGAGATTCAATGTGGTACCGCATTATGCATACCTAAAGCTCAAGATGCCAAGACCTCGCGGGGTTATTACAGTCAATGGAAACACAGAGCGCTCTCTCCGAATAGAGGAGCACACTGCGGCCCTCACAGCAGAAGCGGAAAATAGCCTCTCAAGGCAATCCACTAGTTCGGCGTTTCAAAACCCGGACACCTTCAAGTGCTCTTGGAGCAATCGGCAAATAGACCGCCTGGCGCGATCTGAGCTCGCATAGCAATGCGGGCCCCACCCTAGTCCCAGCCAAACGGTGAAGCTCGTGCCATGCGTACATAATTACGCATTAAAAATACCATGGGCACAGGTGGGGAGGGGGGCACACTGCGGCACGCCCCAAGACGCGACTTAAACCACACTAGGGGCTTCCCGTTTGGTTATTTTTCTCTTTTTTCAAGACCTTAATCTCTGGAAACCCTGTCCGGCAGCACTATTGCCGAACACATGATGCAGCAACCAAGGAGGCAGAAAGCTACTTCACACCATGGAATTCCCAGGTGGATTACAATAACGAGCGAAATATTTGATTTAATACTATTCCTCAGCTTGCCCTTGGAAGGGACATAGTCCCACTCTTTGCTTACCGCACTATTTGTATCATTCTGCTTTAACGCACCTTTTTGAATAAATAATGCTTAGCTTCAGCTTATTATTGCATTCTCTATTAATTTCTTTTTCAATACATATGTTCAGATATGAAATTTAGCACCCATACACTTTGGTATGGTCCATACGCCAGGGGCTCAAGCACCCCACAATATGGTGTGAAAAGTTCGAACACTTTCACAAGTGCGGCACCCCGAACTTATAGCATTATATGCATCAACTCTGAATCATGTCTTTGGTCAAATGTTGGGTTTGACCGGCTCCTATGTTTTGGTACCTTACGTTCCGCTCTATCGGCTAAGGTAGCGCTAGGAGAACTACTGTGATTGTGCCCCGGTTCTGCCGGGCTTAGCACCTCAGTAGAGAAAGCTAAAACTGACTGTCATGATAAGGCGAGAGACTGGTCGCTGTTCGGTGAGGTTTTCGAGTCCCTAAAGACTTATGCCGCTTAGGGCGAGGGGCCGGCCCTGTCCGGCTTAAAGGCGTGTATCGCACCCCGAATTAGGCCTTCCGAATACCAGGGGCTTCGCCGAAATTTAAAATTATAGAATTCTATGGCTAATTGAGAGTGATAAAGCATTATTAGTCCGGTTGCCTTGTTCGTTTTGCTGAGCACCTCCCTCGAAGGACCCAAACATGGGAACAAGAGTGCTCAGGTTTATCCCGAACACCCAGCACTCGTGGCATGGGGGCAGAAGCCGAGGACTAGCCATCTCTCAGATTGGATAAACGGCCAAACAGAAGGTAATATTTTAAATTCACACAAGCATTGCATAGCGCATATGAAACAAGTTTTCATCATACAGGATCACATGAGCAAGTTTACTCAAATATTACATCCTTTGAACATTCGTCCTCCACAAGACGGGCACCCTTCAGGATACCCTCATAATAAATTTCGGGGGTGCGATGCTCCTTGCCCTACGGTGGCCCTTCCTTGATCAGCTTCACGGCGTCTAGCTTGGCCCACTGCACCTTCACATGGGCGAAAGCCCGGCGTGCACCTTCGATGCAGACGGACCGCTTGACGACCTCCAGCCGTGGGCAGGCATCTACAAGCCGCCTCACCAGGCCGAAGTAGCTGTTCAGAAGGGCGTCGCCAGGCCACAGCCGGACTATAAGGCCCTGCATGGCCTGTTCAGCCGCCTTGTGCAGCTCGACCAGCTGCTTTAGCTGGTCGCTCAGAGGCATCGGGTGTTCGGTCCCAGTATACTGAGACCAGAACAGCTTCTCCGTTGAGCTTCCCTCCTCAGCCTGGTAAAATTGTGCGGCATCCGACACGCTGCAGGGCAAATCTGCGAATGCTCCTAGAGAGCTCCGAATCCGGGTAAGTAATCGGTAATTTACTTTTACATGCTTGCTCTGCATATAGAATGCCTTACCTGCCGTTATCTTCTTCATTGCGTCGATCTCCTGGAGGGCCTTTTGGGCTTCGGCCTTGGCACTTTTTGCGCCCTCGAGGGCCGCGGCAAGCTCAGACTCTCGCGTCTTAGATGTCAAGCTCCAACGCCTCGTGCTTCGTCACGAGAGACTGGAGCTCTTGCTGCACCTCGCCCACCTGAGCCTCTTGTTTTTCCCGCTCGGTGCGCTCCTTGGCCGCTTTATCTTTGGCCTTGGTTAGCGCTTGCTTCAGGGTCGCCACCTTGGTCGTGGCCCCTGGCAAATATATGATGATCCTGTCATTTTGCAATCACGTCTTCTTTTATATATACATATCTATAGATAGGGTATTACTTACCCTTGTTCTCCTCGAGCTGCCTCTTGGCAAGGCTGAGCTCTTTCTTGGACCCCTCGAGGTCCTGCTTCAGTACGGCGACCTCCTCAGTCAGTGCGGCGGATGCCAGCAGCGAGGCCTGCAAACGCATATTGACATACTTATATTAGACTCCTGTGATATTATTTGATCCTCTGTTCGGCTTTTCCTTGTGAACACTGAACAAAGCATCAGGGGCTACTATCTATGCGGTAATATTTTTCCTATATTTTAAAACATTTACCTCAAAGCCTGTTAGAAGGCTGGCACATGCTTCAGTCAATCCGCTCTTGGTGCACTGAACCTTCTGGACTACCGCACTCATAATAGTACGGTGCTCCTCGTCGATGGAAGCGCTGCGAAGCGCTTCCAGCAGATTGTCCGGCGCCTCTGGATGGACAGAGGTCATCGGCACAGGCGTCTTGCCCCTCTTAGAAGGAGGCCGCCTGCCCGAGCCCGGAACCACTGGAGGTTCCGGCGCGGTGTCCGGCTGAGGGCCGAACTCGGAGCTCTCAGGGGCCCCGTCCCCTCGGCTCCCGGAGTCCGGCCGGTCGCCTTGAGGTGCCTCCGGGACTGTCTCCCCTTGACCCGGTGCCTCTTGAGACAGCACCTCAGCGTCGTCAGCAGGATGAGGGGAGGTGGCAGTCGGAACTGGATCGCTATCCATGTCCGAAGAGCCCAGGGAGCCGTCCGATGATACATCGATACTGGCTCATGGCGGCCTGCATAATTATGTTCGGCGTTAGGGAAAGCAGTGCGACAAAGGAATGCTATCAGTTACTCTGGTATCCGAATACTTACGATCTCCCCAGGGGCTTGGCCCTGGGCAACCACTCGTCTTCGCCTTCGTCGGCAGCGGTGGGATTGTCCGGAACGAGAGTCCTTCCCTTCTTGGACCCTTCAGCCCCCCAGTTGGGGCGGCCTTCCTTTTCTTATCTCCCCCAGCTGGAGGGGGAGCATCTTCTTCTTCTTCCTCGTCTTCGGGGGAGGAGTGCGCCGCAGAGTCATCAGACGGTGAGTCCGATGACGCCTGGCGTCGGGAACTCTTTCGGGTTCCCTTGGCCTTCTTGGTCTTCTCCGGCACCGTATAAGGAGCCGGAGTCAGCATCTTCGCCAGAAGAGCGTCCGCTGGGCCTTCGGGCAAAGGAGCCGGACAGTCAATCTGTCTGGCCGTCTCCTGCCACTCCTGTCAAAGGTACGGGAGTTTAGATCCCGCATGGAGTCTATAAAAAATAAGTATCCTGTGAAAGGTAAAGCAGCTTACCGCACTGGCTTGGCTCTTCGCGCTGAATTCGTGATCCTCAGTAATGGGAGGGGGGACATCGGCGCTTTTGAACAGCACCCTCTAGGCATCTTCGTGAGTTGTGTCGAAGAGCCTGTTCAGAGTTCGGTGCTGCGCCGGGTCGAACTCCCACAAGTTGAAGTCCCGTAGTTGGCATGGGAGGATCCGGTGGTGGAGCATGACCTGGACCACATTGATGAGTTTGAGCTTCTTATTCACCATGTTTTGAATACATGTTTGGAGTCCGATCAGCTCTCCCGAACTACCCCAGGACAGGCCCTTCTCTTTCCAGGAGGTGAGCCGCGTGGGGATGCCAGATCGGAACTCGCGGGCCGCTACCCATGCAGGGTCACGCGGCTCGGTGATGTAGAACCACCCCGATTGCCACCCCTTTATGGTTTCCACAAAGGAGCCCTCGAGCCATGTAATGTTGGGCATCTTGCCCACCATGGCGCCTCCGCACTCCGCCTGGCGGCCGCCCACAACCTTTGGCTTGACATTGAAGGTCTTCAACCATAAGCCGAAGTGGGGCTTGATGCGGAGGAAGGCCTCGCACACGACAATAAACGCCGATATATTGAGGATGAAATTCGGGGCCAGATCGTGGAAATCCAGGCCATAGTAGAACATGAGCCCCCGGACGAATGGGTGGAGAGGGAATCCCAGGCTGCGAAGGAAATGGGTAAGGAACACTACCCTCTCATGGGGCCCGAGGGTGGGGATGAGCTGCCCCTCATCTGGGAGCCGGTGCGCAATGTCGTCGGGCAGGTATCTCGCTCTCCTCAGCTTCTTGATGTCTCCCTCCGTGACGGAGGAGACCATCCACCTGCCTCCCGCTCCGGACATGGTGGGGGAAGGTTGATATGGGAAGTGCGGACTTGGGCGCTAGAGCTCGAGTGTGCGAAAATGGATGAGCAAAGGAGGAAGAAGGCGTGGATGAAAAGGTGAATCCTTATCCCTTTATATGGGCGGACAAAACTATGCGCCCCCACTAGCCTGGTAAAACTCGATTATCCCCCAAGCGCCGTAATCGATGGCGCGGTTGGGTTACCCATGCCCGTATTGATGAGAATCCCGTAATAAGGGGACACGATCTCTGCTTTGACAAGACGTGTCAAAAAACTGCCTCGCGTTATGTGCGGGGCTAGTTAAAGGAAACGGTTCGAATAATCACCGGGCCATGACATAACGTCATGCTGCCAAAACAAGTCAGCAAATTAGATTTGCAAAAATATTATTCTCTCTACGGTGGTATGTGGAACTTATTTTGCAGGGTCGGACACTATCCTTGTATTCAAATTCTTCTGTGGTGTATTCGGAGGAGGAACCCGCCTTGCAATGCCAAAGACAATACTGCGCGCCGGACTCATCGTCATTGAAGCCTGGTTCAGGGGCTACTGAGGGAGTCCTGGATTAGGGGGTCTCCGGACAGCCGGACTATATCCTTTGGCCGGACTGTTGGACTATGAAGATACAAGATTGAAGACTTCGTCTCGTGTCCGAATGGGACTCTACTTGGCGTGGAAGGCAAGCTAGGCAATACGGATATATATATCTCCTCCTTTGTAACCGACCTTGTGTAACCCTAGCCCTTTCCAGTGTCTATATAAACCGGAGGGTTTTAGTCCGTAGAAAAACAACAATCATACCAAAGGCTAGCTTCTAGGGTTTAGCCTCTCTGATCTCGTGGTAGATCTACTCTTGTACTACCCATATCATCAATATTAATCAAGCAGGACGTAGGGTTTTACCTCCATCAAGAGGGCCCGAACCTGGGTAAAACATTGTGTCCCCTGCCTCCTGTTACCATCCGGCCTAGACGCACAGTTCGGGACCACCTACCCGAGATCCGCCGGTTTTGACACCGACACCTAGCTTGCCTCCTACGCAAAGGAGAGTCCCATCCGGACATGAGAGGAAGTATTCTATCTTGTATCTTCGTGGCCCAATAGTCTGGCCCATGTCACATAGGACGGACGCCCGAGGACCCCTTAATCTAGGACTCCCTCATCCGCATGCTTAATGTTCAATGACGATCGATATTATGAGTTTATGTTTTTTGATGTACCGAAGATAGTTCGGAGTCCCGGATGTGATCAGCGACATGACGAGGAGTCTCGAAATGGTCGAGACATAAAGATTGATATATTGGAAGGCTATGTTTGGACACCGGAATGGTTCCGGATGAGTTCAGGCATTTTCTGGAGTACCGGGAGGTTACCGAAACCCTCCGGGGAGTCAATGGGCCTTAATAGGACCTAGTGGAGAAAGAGGGCAGCAGGCAAGTGGTGGGGCGCGCCCCCTAGGCCCAAACCGAATTGGTTTGGGTTTTGGGGGCCGCCCCCCCCCCCTTTCCTTCTCCTCTCCTCCTTCCTCCTTCTCCTAGTAGGAATAGGAAAGGGGGGGCAAACCTACTTGAAGTAGGATTGCCCCCCCTTAGGCGCGCCTCCTCCTAGGCCCGCCCTCTCCTCCTCCCCCTTTATATACGGGGGAGGGGGCACCCCATAGACACACAAGTTGATTGTTTAGCCATGTGCGGTGCCTTCTCCATAGATTTCCACCTCGGTCATATCGTTGTAGTGCTTAGGAGAAGCCCTGCGTCGGTAACTTCATCATCACCGTCATCACGCCATCGTGCTGACGAAACTCTCCCTCGGCCTCAAATGGATCAAGAGTACAAGGGATGTCCTTGAGCTGAACGTGTGCAGATCATGGAGGTGCCATGGATTCGGTACTTGACCGGTTGGATCGCGAAGACGTTCGACTACATCAACCGTGTTTCATAACGCTTCCGCTTTCGGTCTACGAGTGTACGTAGACATACTCTTGCCCTCTTGTTTCTATGCATCACCTAGATGGATCTTGCGCGTGCGTAGGATGTTTTTTGAAATTACTGTGTTACCCAACAGTGGCATCCGAGCCAGGTCTATGTGTAGATGTTATATGCACGAGTAGAACACAAATGAGTTGTGGGCGTGGGTATATACATCTTGCTTGCCGTCACTAGTTGATTCTTGATTCAACGGTATTGTTGGATGAAGCGGCTCAGACCGACATTACGCGTACGCTTATGCGAGTGATGACCACAAGTATAGGGGATCTATCGTAGTCCTTTCGATAAGTAAGAGTGTCGAACCCAACGAGGAGCAGAAGGAAATATTAAGCGGTTTCCAGCAAGGTATTCTCTGCAAGTACTGAAATAAGTGGTAACAGATAGTTTTGTGATAAGATAATTTGTAACGAGCAACAAGTAACAAAAGTAAATAAGGTGCAGCAAGGTGGCCCAATCCTTTTTGTAGCAAAGGACAAGCCTGGACAAACTCTTATATGAAGTAAAGCGCTCCCGAGGACACATGGGAATATCGTCAAGCTAGTTTTCATCACGCTCATATGATTCGCATTCGGTACTTTGATAATTTGGTATGTGGGTGGACCGGTGCTTGGGTGCTGCCCTTACTTGGACAAGCATCCCACTTATGATTAACCTCTATTGCAAGCATCCGCAAATACAACAAAAGTATTAAGGTATACCTAACCATAGCATGAAACATATGGATCCAAATCAGCCCCTTACGAAGCAATGCATAAACTAGGGTTTAAGCTTCTGTCACTCTAGCAACCCATCATCTACTTATTACTTCCCAATGCCTTCCTCTAGGCCCAAATAATGGTGAAGTGTCATGTAGTCGACGTTCACATAACACCACTAGAGGAGAGACAACATACATCTCATCAAAATATCGAACGAATACGAAATTCACATGACTACTAATAGCAAGACTTCTCCCATGTCCTCAGGAACAAAAGTAACTACTCACAAAGCATAAACATGTTCATAATCAGAGGGGTATTAATGTGCATATAGGATCTGAACATATGATCTTCCACCAATTAAACCAACTAGCATCAACTACAAGGAGTAATTAACACTACTAGCAACCTACTAGCACCAATCCCGGACTTGGAGAGAAGAATTGGATACAAGAGATGAACTAGGGTTTTGAGATGAGATGGTGCTGATGAAGATGTTGATGGAGATTGCCCTCTCCCGATGAGAGGAGCGTTGGTGATGACGATGGCGATGATTTCCCCCTATGGGAGGGAAGTTTCCCAGGCAGAACAGCCCTGCCAGAACCCTAGATTGGCTCCGCCAAGGTTCCGCCTCGTGGCGGCGGAGTTTCATCCGAGAAGATGGCTTATGATTTTTTCCCATCGAAAGAGTCCATATAGCAGAAGATGGTCACCGGAGGGCCACCAGGGGGCCCACGAGGTAGGGGGCGCACCCAGGGGGTAGGGCGCGCCCCCACCCTCGTGGGTAGGGTGTGGCCCCCTGGTGAAGTTCTTGCCCTCAATGTTTTTTATATATTTGCAAAACATCATCCGTGAAGTTTCAGGACTTTTGGAGCTGTGCAGAATAGGTCTCTAATATTTGCTCCTTTTCCAGCCAAAATCCCAGCTGCCGACATTCTCCCTCTTTATGTAAACCTTGTAAAATAAGAGAGAATATGCATAAGTATTGTGACATAATGTGTAATAACAGCCCATAATGCAATAAATATTGAGATAAAAGCATGATGCAAAATGGATGTATCAACTCCCCCAAGCTTAGACCTCGCTTGTCCTCAAGCGAAAAGCCGAAATCAAAAAATATGTCCACATGTTTAGAGATAAAGGTGTCGATAAAAATAAAATACGAACATGAGGGCATCATGATCATTCTTAGAGCAGCAACTTATATAATTCTTGTCATATGATATCTTATGCTAGAGTAATAATTCAATCATAATATCAAGTATGAATCGTAAACTTCATTGAAAACTAACAAACTATAATCTTAGTCATTGAGGCAATTGCAATTTATCATAACATAAGAAAGAGTCAATGTATAAGAGCTTTTCAGCAAGTCCACATACTCAACTATCATATAGTCTTTCACAATTGCTGACACTCACGCAATACTTATGGGTATGGAGTTTTAATCAGACACAGAGAAATATGGGGGCTTATAGTTTTGCCTCCCAACGTTTTACCTCAAGGGTAATGTCAACAGTAATAGTTCATGAAAACTCACATCCAATTATCATATATACCAGGATCTTTCCAACATATTGTGCTTGCCAAAGGATAACATGTAAAAAGGAAGGGTGAGGATCACCATGACTCTTTTGCGGTGCAGGTGATAAAAGTAAAAGATAGGCCCTTCGCAGAGGGAAGCAGAGGTTGTCATGCGCTTTTATGGTTGGATGCACAAAATCCTAATGTGAAAGAACATCACTTTATATTGCCACTTGTGATATGGACCTTTATTATGCAGTCTGTCGCTTTTATTACTTCCATATCACACGATTGTATAAAGCTTATTTCTACCACACCAATCAATCATACATATATAGAGAGCAATATTTGTATTGCTTGCACAAATGATAACTTACTTGATGGATCTTACTCAATCCATAGGTAGGTATGGTGGACTCTCATGGCAAAACTGGTTTAAGGGTATTTGGAAGCACACGTAGTATCTCTACTTGGTGCAATGAATTTGGCTAGCATGAGGGAGAAAGGCAAGCTCAACATGTTGGAGGATCCAAGACAATATAATTTATCTCAGATGTAAGAAAACATAACCCATTATGTTGTCTTCCTTGTCCAATGTCAACTCTTTGGCATGTCATATTTTAATGAGTGCTCACAATCATAAAAGATGTCCAAGATATTATATTTATATGTGAAGACCTCTCTTTCTTTATTACTTACTATTAATTGCAACGATGACCAAAACTATGTTTGTCAACCCTCAACAACTTTTATTTATCATACTCTTTCTATGTGAGCTCATTACTCTCCATAAGAGTCACATGATCTCTGTTTCTTTTTATTTCTTTCTCTTTTCTTTTATTCACTTAGGATCATGGCAAAATAATCAAGCCCTTGACTCAACACTAATCTTTATTATATAGCTCACGGTCTCGATTACATAGAAGGATAATAAAGCAAAACTCATGACTAGATCATACTAAGAACTTTTATTCTACTAGATCAAGATATTATCAAACGGACCGAACTAAGAAAAACGGTAAAGATAAAAGTGATGGTGATACGATACCGGGGCACTCCCCCAAGCTTGGCAGTTGCCAAGTGGAGTGCCCATACTTAGGTGATTATGTCTCTCTTGTTGGTGAAGAAGGTGGAGTTGTTGATGATGGATAGTCGCACATCGAGCGTGCGAGGTCTTCTAGCTTGCAGATAATGCCCTTGAGTGCGATGATATGCTCCTTCAACAAAATATTTTCACGTGTGAGATACTTATTTTGTATACGAGCCAACTCAATCATCTTGAAGGCTTTGATTTCTGTTGGGGTAAGAAGATTGTGATCCAGTCGAAGGGTGTCTTCTGTTGCTGGAACTTGGTCCTCCATGGCCTTCTTGATCCCTTCATCCTTGTTGATCTCCATAGGTTCTTCTCTCTTCAGCTCTATCTTCATTAGCCAAGCATCATTGCCCTCATGGTTGGAGGGGGAGGGAGACGACATAGTGCCTGGCCTTGACAACCCTGACAGAAAACAACTCGAAACAAAATCAAGAGGATTTTGCGTGATACGGGAGTCAAAACCCCCGGGGGTTATATAATGAATTTTTACCAACCAAAATATGTGTCCTGTAAGAAAACAGAGTCCGGAGGGCACACGAGGTGCCCACGAGGTAGGGGGCGCGCCCAGGGGGGTAGGGCGCGCCCTCCACCCTCGTGGAGCCCTCTGTCCTTTCGGGACTGCTGCTTATTCTTCTAAATATTCCAAAACAGAGAAATATTGCCTTAAAACTGTTTTGGAGTCGGTTTACTTACCGTACCACATACATATTCCTTTTCGGAGACTGAAACGTTCCGAAAAGTGTCCCTTATTTATGGGATTACCTGAGATATAATGTTTGATTCTTTGACCATTTACCACCTTCGGATTTGTGCCTTCGAAGTTGTTAATTTTTATGGCACCGGAACGGTAGACCTCCTCGATAATGTAGGGACCTTCCCATTTAGAGAGAAGTTTTCCTGCAAAAAATCTTAAACGAGAGTTATATAGCAATACATAATCACCTACATTAAACTCACGCTTTTGCATCCTTTTATCAAGCCACCTTTTAACCTTTTCTTTAAACAACTTGGCATTTTCGTAGGCCTGGGTTCTCCATTCATCAAGTGAGTTAATATCAAATAACCTCTTCTCACCGGCAAGTTTAAAATCATAATTTAGTTCTTTAATAGCCCAATAAGCCTGGTGTTCTAGTTCTAGAGGTAAGTGACATGCTTTTCCATAGACCATTCTATACGGAGACATACATTTTTATATGCAGTTCTATAGGCCCATAATGCATCATCAAGTTTCTTGGACCAATTCTTACTGGACCTACTAACAGTCTTTTGCAAAATTAATTTGAGTTCTATATTACTCAATTCTACTTGACCACTAGACTAAGGGTGATAAGGGGATGCAATTCTATGATTAACATCATATTTAGCAAGCATTTTACGGAAAGCACCATGAATAAAATGTGAACCACCATCAGTCATTAAATATCTAGGGACTCCAAACCTTGGAAAAATAACTTCTTTAAGCATTTTAATAGAAGTGTTATGATCAGCACTACTAGTTGGAATAGCTTCTACCCACTTAGTAACGCAATCAACAGCAACTAAAATATGTGTATAACCATTAGAGGAAGGAAAAGGTCCCATATAGTCAAAGCCCCAAACATCAAATGGTTCAATAACAAGTGAATAATTCATATGAATTTCTTGACGTCTACTAATATTAACAATTCTTTGACATTCATCATAAGATAAGACAAACTTACGGGCATCCTTGAAGAGAGTAGGCCAATAAAAACCAGATTGCGGTACCTTATGTGCAGTTCTATCCCCAGCATGGTGCCCTCCATAAGCTTCGGAGTGACACTTGCGTAGGATCTGTTCCTGTTCATGCTCAGGTACACAACGTCTAATAACACCACCTACTCCTTCTTTATAAATATGTGGGTCATCCCAAAAGTAATGCCTCAAATCATAGAAGAACTTTTTCTTTTGCTGGTATGTGAAACTAGGTGGTATAAACTTAGCAGCAATGTAATTAGCATAATCAGCATACCATGGAGCAATATGAGAAGCATTTATGACATTTAGTTGCTCACCGGGAAAGCTATCATCAATAGGTAGTGGGTCATCAAGCACATTTTCTAACCTAGACAACTTGTCTGCAACGGGGTTCTCGGCTCCTTTTCTATCAACAATATGCAAATCAAATTCTGGAAGCAAGAGAACCCATCTAATAAGTCTAGGTTTAGCATCTTTCTTTTCCATAAGATATTTGATAGTAACATGATCAGTGTGAATAGTTACTTTAGAATCAACAATATAAGGTCTAAACTTATCACATGCAAATACAACTGCTAAGAATTCTTTTTCAGTAGTAGCATAATTTCTTTGAGCATTGTCTAGAGTTTTACTAGCATATTGAATAACATTTAATTTCTTATCAACTCTTTGTCCTAGAACAGCACCTTCAACATAATCACTAGCATCACACATAATTTCAAAGGGTAAATTCCAATCAGGTGGTTGAACAATAGGTGCAGAGATCAATGCTTTCTTAAGTATTTCAAATGCTTCTACACAATCATCATCAAAGATAAATGGTATATCTTTTTGTAATAAATTAGTCAGAGGCCGAGAGATTTTTGAGAAGTCCTTATTGAACCTCCTATAAAAACCGGCATGACCAAGGAAACTTCTTATACCTTTGATGTCCTTGGGACATGGCATCTTTTCAATAGCATCAACCTTGGCTTTATCAACTTCAATACATCTTTCAGAAACTTTATTCCCCAAGACAATACCTTCATTAACCATAAAGTGGCACTTTTCCCAATTCAGGACAAGATTAGTTTCTTCACATCTCTGCAAAACTCGATCAAGGTTGCTCAAGCAATCATCAAAAGAAGATCCATAGACGAAAAAGTCATCCATGAAAACCTCACAAATCTTTTCACAAAAGTCAGAGAATATAGCCATCATGCATCTTTGAAAGGTAGCAGGTGCATAACATAAACCAAAAGGCATACGTCTATAAGCAAAAGTACCAAAAGGGCATGTAAAAGTAGTCTTTGATTGATCTTTGGCTGACACAGGTATTTGAGAGAAACCAGAATAACCATCTAGAAAGCAAAAATGTGTATGTTTGGATAATCTTTCTAGCATTTGATCGATAAAAGGTAAGGGGTAATGATCCTTTTTAGTAGCCTTATTTAATTTGCAGAAATCAATTACCATCCTATAACCAGTAATAATTCTTTGAGGAATTAATTCATCTTTGTCATTAGGAACAACAGTAATACCTCCCTTCTTAGGGACACAATGGATAGGGCTTACCACTGCCTATCAGCAACGGGGTAAATTATACCTGCCTCAAGGAGCTTTAGTATCTCCTTTCTTACCACTTCTTTCATTTTAGGATTCAGATGGCGTTGATGATAACAAACTGGTTTAGCATCTTCTTCCAAATTAATTTTATGTTGACATAGAGTAGGACTAATGCCCTTAAGATCATCAAGAGTATACCCAATAGAAGCATGGTGCTTCTTCAGAATTTTCAATAATCTCTCTTCTTCATGTTCTGAAAGGTTAGCACTAATAATAACACGATATATCTTTTTCTCATCAAGATAAGCATATTTAAGAGTATCCGGTAAAGGTTTAAGCTCAAACACGGGATCACACTTGGGTGGAGGAGGATCCCCTAGGATTTCAACAGGTAAATTGTGTTTTAGAATAGGTTCCTGTTTAAAGAATACTTCATCTAATTCCCTTCTTTCATTCATAAACACATCATTTTCATGGTCTAGCAAATATTGTTCTAAAGGATCACTAGGAGGTACGGCAATGGAAGCAAGACCAATAATTTCATCTTTACTAGGTAATTCTTCTTCATGGTGTTGTCTACTAAATTTAGAAAAATTAAATTCATGAGTCATATCATCTAAACCGACAGTAACAACATCTCTTTTGCAATCTATGGTAGCATTAACAGTATTTAAGAAGGGTCTACCAAATATAATGGGACAGAAGCTATCTTGTGGGGAACCAAGAACAAGAAAATCAGCAGGATATTTTGTTTTCCCACACAAGACTTCAACATCTCTAACAATTCCCATTGGTGAAATAGTACCTCTATTAGCAAGTTTAATTGTGACATCAATATCTTCTAACTCAACAGGTGCAATGTCATGCATAATTTCTTTGTATAAGTCAATAGGTTATGCACTAGCACTAGCACCCATATCACATAAGCCATGATAACAATGATCTCCTATTTTAACAGATATAACAGGCATACCCACCACAGGTCTAGGTTTATCTGTATCACGGGGTTTAGCAATTCTAGCAGTTTCATCACAGAAATAAATAACATGCCCATCTATATTATCAGACAAGAGATCTTTAACAATAGAAATATTAGGTTCAACTTTAGCTTGCTCGGGAGGTGTAATTGCTTTTACGAACCATAGTTGAAGCTTTAGCATGATCCTTTATCCTAACAGGGAAAGGTGGTTTCTCAACATAAGAAGTAGGAACAATAGGATCATTATAAGTAATAGTCTTTTCTTCAACTTTAATAGGTGCAGCTACTTTTACTTCTATGGGAGGATGATATTTAAACCACTTCTCCTTGGGGAGATCAACCTAAGCAGCAAAAGATTCACAGAAAGAAGCTACTATCTCAAAGTCAAGTCCATATTTAGTGCTAAATTTACAGAAAATATCGGTATCCATAAAAGATTTAACACAATCAAAACTAGGTGTCATACCTGACTCCTTACCATTGTCGAGGTCCCAATCTTCGGAGTTGCGTTTAATTATTTCCAATAAATCCCATTTGATTTCAATATTCTTCATCATAAAAGAGCCAGCACAAGAAGTATCAAGCATGGTGCGATTGTTATCAGAAAGCCGAGCATAAAATTTTTGAATAATCATTTCTCTTGAGAGCTCATGATTGGGGCATGAATATAACATTGATTTAAGCCTCCCCCAAGCTTAAGCGATGCTTTCTCCTTCGCGAGGCCAAAAATTATATATATAATTGCGATCACGATGAACAAGGTGCATAGGATAAAACTTTTGATGAAATTCCAATTTAAATCGTTTGTAGTTCTAGGACTCCATATCATCACATAGCTTGTACCATGTCGATGCATCTCCCCTCGAAGATAAAGGGAAGATCTTCTTCTTAACAACATCTCCGGGTACACCTGCAAGCTTAAATAATCCACAAACTTCATCCACATATATTAGATGCTCATCAGGATGTTTTGTTCCATCTCCTCAAAAAGGATTAGCTAGCAGTTTTTCTACCATACCCAAAGGAATTTCAAAGCAAGCATTTTCATTTTCAGTAGGTTCAGTAGGTTGAGGAGCAACTCTTTGCTTTACTGGTCGGGGTGAAGATACCCCGAACATGCCCCTCAGAGGATTACTTTCCATAGTAACAAGTGACAGTAAATTTCAGCAAACTATATAAAATTTTCCTTTCCAAATTCCACCTACCAAAGGCGCTTCACTCCCCGGCAATGGCGCCAGAAAAGAGTCTTGATGACCCACAAGTATAGGGGATCTATCATAGTCCTTTCGATAGGTAAGAGTGTCGAACCCAACGAGGAGCAGAAGGAAATGATAAGTGGTTTCCAGCAAGGTATTCTCTGCAAGTACTGAAATAAGTGGTAACAGATAGTTTTGTGATAAGATAATTTGTAACGAGCAACAAGTAACGAAAGTAAATAAGGTGCAGCAAGGTGGCCCAATCCTTTTTGTAGCAAAGGACAAGCCTGGACAAACTCTTATATGAAGTAAAGCGCTCCCGAGGACACATGGGAATATTGTCAAGCTAGTTTTCATCACGTTCATATGATTCGCGTTCGGTACTTTGATAATTTGGTATGTGGGTGGACTGGTGCTTGGGTGCTGACCTTACTTGGACAAGCATCCCACTTATGATTAACCTCTATTGCAAGCATCCGCAAATACAACAAAAGTATTAAGGTAAACCTAACCATAGCATGAAACATATGGATCCAAATCAGCCCCTTACGAAGCAACGCATAAACTAGGGTTTAAGCTTCTGTCACTCTAGCAACCCATCATCTACTTATTACTTCCCAATGCCTTCCTCTAGGCCCAAATAATGGTGAAGTGTCATGTAGTCGACGTTCACATAACACCACTAGAGGAGAGACAACATACATCTCATCAAAATATTGAACGAATACCAAATTCACATGACTACTAATAGCAAGACTTCTCCCATGTCCTTAGGAAGAAAAGTAACTACTCACAAAGCATAAACATGTTCATAATCAGAGGGGTATTAATGTGCATATAGGATCTGAACATATGATCTTCCACCAATTAAACCAACTAGCATAACTACAAGGAGTAATTAACACTACTAGCAACCTACTAGCACCAATCCCGGACTTGGAGAGAAGAATTGGATACAAGAGATGAACTAGGGTTTTGAGATGAGATGGTGCTGATGAAGATGTTGATGGAGATTGCCCTCTCCCGATGAGAGGAGCGTTGGTGATAACGATGGCGATCATTTCCCCCTCCGGGAGGGAAGTTTCCCAGGCAGAACAGCCCCGCCAGAACCCTAGATTGGCTCCGCCAAGGTTCCGCCTCGTGGCGGCGGAGTTTCATCCGAGAAGATGGCTTATGATTTTTTCCCATCGAAAGAGTCCATATAGCAGAAGATGGTCACCGGAGGGCCACCAGAGGGCCCACGAGGTAGGGGGCGCGCCCAGGGGGTAGGGCGCGCCCCCCACCCTCGTGGGCAGGGTGTGGCCCCCCTGGTGAAGTTCTTGCGCTCAATGTTTTTTATATATTTGGAAAACATCATCCGTGAAGTTTCAGGACTTTTGGAGCTGTGCAGAATAGGTCTCTAATATTTGGTCCTTTTCCAGCCAGAATCCCAGCTGCCGGCATTCTCCCTCTTTATGTAAACCTTGTAAAATAAGAGAGAATAGGCATAAGTATTGTGACATAATGTGTAATAACAACCCATAATGCAATAAATATTTATATAAAAGCATGATGCAAAATGGACGTATCAGCGAGACTGGTTCCACTGAGTGCTTCACACATAGGTGGCTAGTGGGTGTCTGTTTCTCCAACTTTAGTTGAATCAGATTCAATGAAAAGGGTTCTTTCTGAAGATCAAAAAGCAATCACTATACTACGTTCTGGTTTTTAATGCATAGGTAAGAACAGTTCTTGCTAAGCCAGTAGCAGCCACGTAAAACTTGCAACAACAAAGTAGAGGATGTTTAACTTGTTTTTGAAGGGCATGCTGTAATGTGATATGGTCAAGACGTGATGAGATACAAATTGGTGTATAAGATGATCATGTTCTGTTAAAGTTATCGGCAACTAGCGGGAGCCTTATGGTTGTCTCTTTATTGCATAAGATGCAAGTGCCATACAATTGCTTTACTTTATCGCTATGCGATAGCAATAGTTGCAAAAGCAATAGTTGGCGAGA
Source organism: Triticum dicoccoides (assembly GCF_002162155.2). NCBI lineage: Eukaryota > Viridiplantae > Streptophyta > Magnoliopsida > Poales > Poaceae > Triticum > Triticum dicoccoides. The sequence goes on from NC_041392.1 coordinate 191,706,368, forward strand.
CGACCATGTGACGACACGTTGATAGAGATCAACATAATGGAGATCATGGTGTCATGCCGGTGACGATGGAGATCATGACGGTACTTTGGAGATGGAGATCAAAGGCACAAGATGATGATGGCCATATCATGTCTCATAATTTGATTACATGTGATGTTTATCTTTTATGCATCTTATTTTGCTTAGTACGGCGGTAGCATTATAAGATGACCCCTCAATAAATTTCAAGGTATAAGTGTTCTCCCTGAGTATGCACCATTGCGACAGTTCGTCGTGCCGAGACACCATGTGATGATCGGGTGTCATAAGCTCTACGTTCACATACAACGGGTGCAAGCCAATTTTGCACACGCGAAATACTTGGGTTAAACTTGACGAGCCTAGCATATGCAGATATGGCCTCGGAACATTGGGACCGAAAGGTCGAGCGTGAATCATATAGAAGATATGATCAACATAGTGATGTTCACCATTGAAAACTACTCCATCTCACGTGATGATCGGACATGGTTTAGTTGATATGGATCATGTGATCACTTAGATGAGTAGAGGGGATATCTATCTAAGTGGGAGTTCTTAAGTAATATGATTAATTGAACTTTAATTTATCATGAACTTAGTCCTGGTAGTTTTTGCATATCTATGTTGTAGATCAATAGCTCGCGTATAGCTCCCCTGTTTTATTTTTGATATGTTCCTAGAGAAAAATAAGTTGAAAGATGATAGTAGCAATGATGCGGACTGGGTCCGTGATGTAAGGATTATCCTCATTGCTACACAGGAGATTTATGTCCTTAATGCACCGCTAGGTGATGGACCTATTGCAGGAGCAGATGCAGACGTTATGAACGTTTGGCAAGCTCGGTATGATGACTACTTGATAGTTTAGTGCGCCATGCTTTACAGCTTAGAACCGGGACTTCAAAAACCGTTTTGAACACCACGTGGCATATAATATGTTCTAAGAGCTGAAATTGGTATTTCAGACTCATGCCCGAGTCAAGAGGTATGAGACCTCTAACAAGTACTTTGCCTACAATATGAAGGATAATAGCTCAACCAGTGAGTATGTGCTCAGAATGTCTGAGTACTATAATCGCTTGAATCAAGTGGGAGTTAATCTTCCAGATAAGACAATGATTGACAGAGTTCTCTAGTCACTATCACCAAGTTATCGGAACTACGTGATGAACTATAATATGCATGGGATGACGAAAACAATTTCCGAGCTCTTCATGATGCTGAAATCAATGAAGGTAGAAATCAAGAAATGCATCAAATGTTGATGGTTGACAAGACCACTAGTTTCAAGTAAAAGGCCAAGGGAAAGAAAGGGAACTTCAAGAAGAATGGCAAGCAATTTGTCACTCCCATGAAGAAGCCCAAAGCTAGACCCAAGCCTGAAACTGAGTGCTTCTACTACAAAGGAAATGGTCACTAGAAGCGGAACTGCCCCAAATACTTGGCGGATAAGAAGGATGGCAAAGTGAACAAACGTATATTTGATATACATGTTATTGGTGTGTACTTTACTAGTGTTTATAGCAACCCCTCAGTATTTGATACTGGTTCAGTTGCTAAGAGTAGTAACTCGAAACGGGAGTTGCAAAATAAACAAAGACTAGTTAAGGGCGAGGTGATGATGTGAGTTGGAAATGATTCCAAGGTTGATAAGATCACCATCGCACACTCCCTTTACCTTCGGGAGTAGTGTTGAACCTAAAATAAATGTTATTCGGTGTTTGCGTTGAGCATAAATATGTCTGGATCATGTTCATTGCAATTCATTTAAGTCAAAGAATAATTGTTGTTCTATTTACATGAATAAAACCTTCTATGGTCATATAGTCAATATAAATGGTTTATTGAATCTCGATCGTAGTAATACACATATTCATAATATTGAAGCCAAAAGATGCAAAGTTAATAATGATAGTGCAACTTATATGTTGCACTGTCGTTTAGGTCATATTCGTGTAAACTGCATGAAGAAACTCCATGCTGTTGGACTTTTGGAATCACTTGATTATGAATCACTTGATGCTTGCAAACCATGCCTCATGGGCAAGATGACTAAGACTCCATTCTTCGGAACAATGGAGCGAGCAACTGACTTATTAGAAATAATACATACTGATGTATGCGATCTGATGAGTGTTGAGGCTCACGGAGGGTATCGTTATTTTCTGACCTTCACAGATGATTTGAGCAGATATGGGTATATCTACTTGATGAAACATAAGTCTGAAACATTTGAAAAGTTCAAAGAATTTTAGAGTGAAGTGGAAAATCATCGTAACAAGAAAATAAAGTTTCTACGATCTGATCACGGAGACAAATATTTGAGTTATGAGTTTGGTCTTCATTTGAAACGATGTGGAATAGTTTCACAGCTCACGCCACCTAGAAGACCACAGCATAATGGTGTGTCCCAACGTCATAACCGTACTGTATTAGACATGGTGCGATCTATATGATGTCTCTTACCGATTTATCACTATCATTTTGGGGTTTATGCATTAAAGAAAATTGCATTCACGTTAAATAGGGTACCATCTAAATCCGTTGAGATGACACCATATGAACTGTGGCTTGGCAAGAAACCTAAGTTGTCGTTTCTTAAAGTTTGGGGTTGCGATGCTTATGTGAAAAATCTTCAACCTAATAAGCTCGAACCCAAATCGGAGAAATGCGTCTTCATAGGAAACCCAAAGGAAACTGTTGGGTACACCTTCTATCACAGATCCAAAGGCAAGATATTCATTACTAAGAATGCATCCTTTCTAGAGAAGGAGTTTCTCTCGAAAGAAGTGAGTGGGAGGAAAGTAGAACTTGATGAGGTAATTGTACCTTCTCCCGAATTGGAAAGTAGTTCATCACAGAAATCAGTTCCAGTGATGCCTACACCAATTAGTGAAGAAGTTAATGATGATGATCATGAAACTTCAGATCAAGTTATTACTGAAACTCGTAGGTTAACCAGAGTACGTTCCGCACCAGAGTGGTACGGTAATCCTGTTCTGGAAGTCATGTTACTAGACCATGATGAACCTATGAACTATGAGGAAGCGATGATGAGCCCAGATTCCGCGAAATGGCTTGAGACCATGAAATCTAAGATGGGATCAATATATGAGAACAAAGTGTGGACTTTGGTTGACTTGCCCGATGATCGGCAAACCATAGAGAATAAATGGATCTTCAAGAGGAAGACGAACGCTAGTAGTAGTGTTACTATCTACAAAGCTCGAATTGTCGCAAAAGGTTTTCGAAAAGTTCAAAGTGTTGACTTCGATGAGATTTTCTCACTCATATCGATGCTTAAAAGTCTGTCCGAATCATGTTAGCAGTTGCTGTATTTTATGAAATCTGGCCAATGGATATCAAAACTACATTCCTTAATGGATTTATTAAAGAAGAGTTGTATATGATGCAACCAGAAGGTTTTGTCAATCCTAAAGATGCTGACAATGTGTGCAAGCTCCAGCGATCCATCTATGGACTGGTGCAAGCATCTCAGAGTTGGAATATACGCTTTGATGAGTTGATCAAAGTATATAGTTTTATACAGACTTGCGGTGAAGCTTGTATTTACAGGAAAGTGAGTGGGAGCTCTACAGCCTTTCTGATAAGTATATGTGAATGACATATTGTTGATCGTAAATGATGTAGAATTTTCTGGAAAGCATAAAGGAGTGTTTGAAAGGAGTTTTTCAAAGAAAGACCTCGGTAAAGCTGCTTACATATTGAGCATCAAGATCTATAGATATAGATCAAGACGCTTGATAAGTTTTTTCAATGAGTACATACCTTGACAAGATTTTGAAGGAGTTCAAAATGGATCAGTCAAAGTAAGAGTTCTTGCCTGTGTTGCAAGGTGTGAAGTTGAGTAAAGTCCCAAAACTCGACCATGGCAGAAAATAGAAAGAGAACGAAAAGTCATTCCCTATGCCTTACTCATAGGTTCTATAAAGTATGATATGCTGTGTACCATGCCTATTGTATACCTTAGCATGATTTTGGCACGGTAGTACAATAGTGATCTAGGAGTAGATCACTGGACAGCGGTCAAAATTATCCTTAGAGGACTAGGAAATATTTCTCGGTTATGGAGGTGATAAAAGAGTTCGTCGTAAAGAGTTACGTCGATGCAAGCTTTTTACACCGATCTAGATGACTATAAGTCTCGATCTAGATACATATTGAAAGTGGGAGCAATTAGCTAGAGTAGCTCCGTGCAGAGTATTGTAGACATAGAAATTTGCAAAATACATACGGATCTAAAACATGATCACTCTTTGGGTGTTAATCACATAGCGATGTGAACTAGATTATTGACTCTAGTAAACCCTTTGGGTATTAGTCACATGAAGATGTGAACTAATCACATAAAGATGAGAATTATTGGTGTGAAACCACATGATGATGTGAACTAGATTATTGACTCTAGTGCAAGTGGGAGACTGAAGAAAATATGCCCTAGAGGCAATAATAAAGTTGTTATTTATATTTCCTTATATCATGATAAATGTTTATTATTCATGCTAGAATTGTATTAACCGGAAACTTAGTACATGTGTGAATACCTAGACAAACAGAGTGTCCCTAGTATGCCTCTACTTGACTAGCTCGTTAATCAAAGGTGGTTAAGTTTCCTAACCATAGACATGTGTTGACATTTGATGAACGGGATCACATCATTAGAGAATGATGTGATGGACAATACCCATCCGTTAGCTTAGCACTATGATCGTTTAGTTTATTACTATTGCTTTCTCCATAACTTATACATGTTCCTATGAGTATGAGATTATGCAACTCCTGAATACCGAAGGAACACTTAGTGTGCTATCAAATGTCACAACGTAACTGGGTGACTATAAATATGATCTACAGGTGTCTCTGATGGTATTTGTTGAGTTGGCATAGATCAAGATTAGGATTTATCACTCCATTTATCAGAGAGGTATCTCTGGGCCCTCTCAGTAATGCACATCACTATAAGCCTTGCAAGCAATGTGTCTAATGAGTTAGTTGTAGGATGATGCATTACGGAACGAGTAAAGAGACTTGCCGGTAATGAGATTGAACTAGGTATTGGGATACCGACAATCGAATCTCGGGCAAGTAACAAACTGATGACAAAGGGAACAACGTATGTTGTTATGCGGTTTGACCGATAAAGATCTTCATAGAATATGTAGGAACCAATATAACCATCCAGGTTCCGCTATTGGTTATTGATCGGAGATGAGTCTCGGTCATGTCTACATAGTTCTCGAACCCGTAGGGTCCGCACACTTAACGTTCGATGACGATCGGTATTATGAGTTTATGTGTTTTGATATACTGAAGGTAGTTCAGAGTCCCGGATGTGATCACGGACATGACGAGGAGTCTCAAAATGGTTGAGACATAAAGATTTATATATTGGAAGGCTGTGTTTGGACACCGGAATGGTTCCGGATGAGTTCGGGCATTTTCCGGAGTACCTGGAGGTTACCGGAACCCCCCGGGGAGTCATTGGGCCCTAGTGGAGAAAGAGGGCAGCAGGCAAGTGGTGGGGCGGGCCCCCTAGGCCCAAACCAAATTAGTTTAGGGTTCGGGGGTCCGCCCCTTTCCTTCTCCTCTCCTCCTCCTTCCTCCTTCTCCTAGTAGGAATAGGAAAGGGGGGGGGGGGCAAACCTACTTGGAGTAGGATTGACCCCCCTTGGGCGCGCCTCCTCCTAGGCCGGCCCTCTCCTCCTCCCCCCTTTATATACGGGGGAGGGGGCACCCCATAGACACACAAGTTGATTGTTTAGCCGTGTGCGGTGCCCCCCTCCACGGATTTCCACCTCGGTCATATCGTTGTAGTGCTTAGGCGAAGCCCTGCGTCGGTAACTTCATCATCACCGTCATCATGCCGTCGTGCTGACGAAACTCTCCCTCGGCCTCAACTGGATCAAGTGTATGAGGGATGTCACCGAGCTGAACGTGTGCAGATCACGGAGGTGCCGTGCGTTCGGTACTTGATCAGTTGGATCGTGAAGACGTTCGACTACATCAACTGCGTTTCATAACGCTTCCACTTTCGGTCTACGAGGGTACGTAGACATACTCTTCCCCTCTTGTTGCTATGCATCACCTAGATGGATCTTGCGTGTGCGTAGGAACTTTTTGAAATTATTGCGTTACCCAACAAGAACTCCTTCTTTGACTGATCCATTTTGAACTCCTTGAAAATCTTATCAAGGTATGTACTCATCAAAAGTCTTATCAAGCATCTTGATCTATCTTTATAGATCTTGATGCCCAATATGTAAGTAGCTTCACTGAGGTCTTTCTTTGAAAAACTCCTTTCACACACTCCTTTATGCTTTCCAGAAAATTCTACATCATTTTTGATCAACAATATGTCATTCACATATTCCTATCAGAAAGTCTGTAGTGCTCCCACTCACTTTCTTGTAAATAGAGGCTTCACCGCAAGTCTGTATAAAACTATATGCTTTGATCAACTCATCAAAGCGTATATTCCAACTCCGAGATGCTTGCACCAGTCCATAGATGGATCGCTGGAGCTTGCACACTTTGTGAACACCTTTAGGATTGAGAAAACCTTCTGGTTGCATCATATACAACTCTTCTTTAATAAATCCATTAAGGAATACAATTTTGACATCCATTTGCCAGATTTCATAAAATGTGGCAACTGCTAACATGATTCGGACAGACTTTTAAGCATCGATACGAGTGAGAAAATCACATCACAGTCAACACCTTGAACTTGTCGAAAACCTTTTGCGACAATTCGAGCTTTGTAGATAGTAACACTACTATTAGTGTCCGTCTTCCTCTTGAAATTCCATTTATTCTCAATCGCCTGCCGATCATGAGGCAAGTCAATCAAAGTCCATACTTTGTTCTTATACGTGGATCCCATCTCAGATTTCTTGGCCTCAAGCCATTTAACGGGATCTGGGCTCATCATCGCTTCCTCATAGTTCATAGGTTCATCATGGTCTAGTAACATGACTTCTAGAACAGGATTACCGTACCACTCTGGTGCAGATCGTACTCTGGTTGACCTACGAGGTTCGGTAGTAACTTGATCTGAAGTTTCATCATCATCATCATTAGATTCCTCACTAATTGGTGCAGGAATCTCTGGAACTAATTTCTATGATGAACTACTTCCCAATTCAGGAGAAGGTACAATTACCACATCAAGTTCTACTTTCCTCCCACTCACTTCTTTCGAGAGAAACTCCTTCTCTAGAAAGGATCCATTCTTAGCAACAAAGATCTTGCCTTCGGATCTGTGATAGAAGGTATACCCAACAGTTTATTTTGGGTATCCTATGAAGACACACTTCTCTGATTTGGGTTCGAGCTTACACCACAAAAAAAGACACATCCATGACATTTTGGGCCGAACGAATTTTTTTTGTCATACATATGACACTTCTATGACGATAATTGTCACAAACCCCGGTATCATCATAGATGTGGTGGGCTCCTACTTCTATGACAAAAAATCATGACAGAAAATGGGCTTTTCGTCCTGGGCGGGCCGGAGACGCAGCTGCATGACATTCTTTGGGCCATCCATGACGAAAAAAACCGTGGTAGAAGCGAGGGCGAGGAAAATTTTGGGGAGTTCTCGGTTACGGTGGGAGGTCGGGGGCCGAGTGATGCGCGTTTCTCTCGTACACGTACGCGCGTGTGTGCGAGGCATTGGCTCTAACTGAACCCGAGCGAGGCGTTGGCTCTAACTGAACCCGAGCGATTACACTGTAGGCTACGCATTACTGAACCCGAGCAATCGATCGATGGCTGTTAACTGAACCCGATCGAATGATTCCTTTGCTACTGCTGCTAACTGAAGCAGATCGATGCTGCCTCTGGATGAACAGTGAGCGTTGCGGGGGGGTGGATGAACAGTTCCCGGTGGGGGTGGATGAACAGGACCCCGTGGTGTTGCCTCTGGATGAACAGGACCCCGATCGATCGAGCCGGTTGGGGCTGGATGAACAGGACCCCATGGAGGGCTGGATGAACAGGACCACCCCGTGGAGGGCAGGATGAACAGTAGATGGTGGAGGGCAGGATGAACAGTAGCCTTTGGAGGGGTGGTTGAACAGGAGCCCGTGGAGAGGGCTGGTTGAACAGTAGCCGGTGGAGTAGCGCGCGGTGGAGGCTGGATGAACAGGAGCCCGTGGATGAACAGTCGCACGTGGAGGCTGGAGGAGGTCGACGGTGGATGAACAGTAGCTCGTGGAGGCTGGAGGGGGTCGACGGTGGAGATGAACAGTATCCCGTGGAGTCCCGTTTTGCGGTACGCCACACCCCTCCCGATGAACAGGACCCCCGTTTCGATCGTAGCGCTCCAAGACAAGTCTGTTTCCTCCGTTTTGCGGTACGCCACACCCCTCCCGATCAACAGGACCCCATTCCGAACGTAGGAGGTCCGTTTCCTCCGTTGTGCGGTATGCCAGGCCTCGTTTCCATCGCCTGTTCTGTCCAAGCCCTCCCGATGAACACGACCACGCATTCCGTTTCGACCCAGCCGGTTGGCTCCCACGCATTCCGTTACCTCCCCATGAACACGACGCATTCCGTTGCCTCCCCATGAACACGATGACGACGTTGTTTCTCCTTTTCGACCCAGCCATGTACACGAGCCCTCGCCGTACGTATGCGCGAGTAGGCGTTCGAGACCCCGCCCGTATGTACACATGTGTGGCCATATTTTCTTTCTTGCACCCTGGCCGTTGTACGTACGTGTACATGCTACGTGCGCGCCTCTACTACAACACGTGTGCGCCTCTACTACGACACGTGCGCGCCTCTACATCGACCAGTATGTACGTACACGTTCGCGACCAGAATGACAACGCTACGTACGCTTCGACCAGGTAGGTCCCGGCTGTCAGGCACTTCCTTGCCTGCGAAGATGTAGCTGGTGGGTCCCAGCAGTCAGGGGGCGAATCTTTTTTTTGCCCGGACGCACTTCCTTTCGTGCGAAGATGTAGCTGGTGGGTCCCAGCTGTCAGGGGGAAACGTTTTTTCGCGAAATACAGTGGCCCGTCCGGTGGGTCCCAGCTATCAGGTGGAGGAATCATTATTTTCCGCGTAATAAGGAGGCACTTCCTTGCTGCGGCCGTGCACCCAGCTGTCAGCCTCTCCATGTACAGTTCACGTCCGATGGAAGTCGTTCCTTGACCACGTTGACCATGCCGCGCTGAGAGCACCAGGGAGGTGGACGACGGCGAGGCCTAGGAAGGGGACGACACGGAGGCAGGGAAGACTCGGCAGTTGTTTCCCACGCGGAGGGGAGTACGACTGTACGAGGGTTTACTGGTTCATCTGCCGTCGCCGGAGAATAACAGCAGGTGTGGGTGAGTAGAGGGATGGCTAGGCCAGCGATAGGAGTATGGTCAGGCGGTGAGGCCTGCGCGGCAGCACAACCAGCCCTGAGGAGGAGGCAGCAGGCAGTCCCACCGGCGCTTGTTTGAGCGGCTGGAGCAGGAAGAGCAGAGATTAAAGAAGCACGACGGCCGTTGGATGGACATCCAACAGTCAGTGCTTGTGCGTCAACCTTTTTTTGGGAAAGCCTCAAATCTGTGGAAAACAACATACAACCCATCTGCCATTATTTCTAATAATTTACAGCCCATTTGCTAATTCTTAAGGTTTTTTTGGAGCCCATATTCTTTTTGTTAGCATTACAGCCCATATTGTGGCAACGGTTAAAAAAATTATACGAAATTTTGCATATTTCGGTGCGGCCCGAACTGTTTTTAATCCAAAAATTTCGACTCACATTCAAACTGATTTTAAAAATAAATGTATATCAATATAAAATCCAACAAATTCTCCATGCATAAAATTAATGTAATTTAAAATCCTGAAATGAAAAAAAAAAGATATTTGAAACTAATTGCCGGTTTGATGTGTTTTAAAAATGTACAACCCATTTCTCATTACTGATGGGCCATTTTCTCGGCCAGCCGAATGAAAGCTCTCCTCGTCTTGAAAGATTTGCAGCCCAACAAGCCTGACAAAGCGACTTACTTGGTAAATCACGAAAAAACTGGACTGTGGCCGTGGACCCAGCTGTCAGCCTCTCCAGGTACAGTACTCTTCCAATGGAAGTCGTTCCTTGACCATGTTGACCACGCTGTGCGGAGAGCACCACGGCGGTGGACGACGGCGAGGCCTAGGAAGGGGACGACACGGCAGTGGAAGCCCGCGTGGAGAGGACTACGAGGGTTCACTGGTTCGGCTGCGGTGTGAGGCTGCCGTCGCTGTAGGGCCTGGCCAGTGGTGGGGATAGTAGGGGGCGGTGAGGCCTCTGTGGCAGCACAGCCGACCACGGGAGGCAGGAGCATGCGGCACGACCGGCGCTGCTTTGGGCGGCTGGAGCAAGAAGACCAGAGGTTGAAGAAGCACTACGGCCATTGGATGGACATCGTACTGTCACTGGAGCTAGAATAGTTCATATTGACTAAGCTCACAAAGCCCTTCTTCCCCGTCAACTTAGTAGGCCCACAAGTCAGCCTCCCAGCAAGGTGGGTCCCAGCTAGCCGGGGGAGTATTCATTTTTTTTGTGTAATAAGGAGGAACTTCCGGTGGGTCCGAGCTGGCAGCGGGGGGGACGTTTTTTTCATGAAATACGGTGGCCCGTCCGATGGGTCCCCGTTGTCAGGTTGAGGAAAAATTATTTTGCACGTAATAAGGAGGCACTTCCTTGCTATGGCCGTGGACCCAGCTGTCAGCCTCTCCATGTATAGTCCACGTCCGATGGAAGCTGTTCCTTGACCACGTTGACCACGCCGCGCCGAGAGCACCAGGGCGGTGGACGACGGTGAGGCCTAGGAAGGGGACAACACGGAGCCGGGGAAGACGAGGCAGTGGATGCCCACGCGTAGAGAAGTATGAGGGTTCACTGGTTCGCTGCGGTGTGAGGTCGCCGTTGCCGCAGAATAACAGGGGGTGTGGGTGAGTAGAGGGATGGCCTGGTCAGCGGTGGGAGTAGTAGGGGCGGTGAGGCCTTCGGCGCATCGCAGCCGGCCACGGGAGGAAGGAGCATGAGGCACGACCAGCGCTGGTTTGGGCGGCTGGAGCAAGAAGACCAGAGGTTGAAGAAGCACTACGGCCGTTGGATGGACATCATACGGTCACTGGAGCTAGAATCGTGCATATTAACTAAGTTGACAAAGCCCTCTGTCCCCGTCAACTTAGTAGGCCCACAAGTCAGCCTGCCACTAAGGTGGGTCCCAGCTAGCACTGGGGTATTCATTTTTTTGTGCGTAATAAGGAGGCACTTCCGGTGGGTTCGAGCTGACAGCAGGGGGAACGTTTTTTTCCCAAAATACGGTGGCCCATCGGTTGGGTCCCAGCAATCAGGGGCAAACGTTTTTTCGCGATATACTGGTGGGCGTCTGGTGGGTCCCTGCTGTGAGGTGGAGGAATAATTATTTTCCGCGTAATAAGGAGGCACTTCCTTGCAGCTGCCGTGGACCCAGCTGTCAGCCTCTCCACGTACAGTATTCTTCCGATGGAATTCTGTCGTTGACCACATTGACCACGCCACACCGACAGCACCATGGCGGTGGACGACAGTGAGGCCTAGGAAGGGGACGACGCGGAGCCGGGGAAGACGCGGCAGTGGATGTCCACGCGGAGAGGAGTATGAGGGTTCACTAGTTCGGCTGCGCTGCCGTGGCTGCAGAATAACTGGGGGTGTGGGTGAGTGGAGTGGAGGGATGGCCTGGCTAGTGGTGGGAGTAGTATGGGGGCGGTGAGGCCTCCGCGGCAGCACAGCCGGCCACGGAAGGCGGGAGCAGGCGGCACGACCGGCGCTGCTTTGGGCAGCTAGAGCAAGAAGACCAGAGGTTGAAGGAGCACTACGGCCGTTGGATGGACATCGTACGATCAGTCGAGCTAGAATCGTGCATATTGACTAAGTTGACAAAGCCCTTCGTCCCCGTCAACTTAGTAGGCCCACTATACTGGGTCCCAGCTAGTAGGGGGAGTATTCATTTTTTTTGTGCGTAATAAGGAGGCACTTCCTTGCGTGCGAAGATATAGCTGGTGGGTCTGAGCTGTCAGCGGAGGTAACGTTTTTTTGCGAAATACAAGGGCCGTTTTGGTGGGTCCCAGATGTCAGGTGGAGGAAATCATTATTTTGCACGTAATAAGGAGGCATTTCCTTGCGTGCGGCCGTGGACCTAGCTGTCAGCCTCTCCACGTATAGTCCACTTCAGATGCATGTCGGTCATTGACCACGCTGACCACGCCACGCCGAGAGCACCAGGGCGGTGGACGACGGCGAGGCCTTGGAAGGGAACGGCACGGAGGCAGGGAAGACTCGGCCGTTGTTTTTGTTTCCCACGCGGAGGGGAGTACGACTGTACGAGGGTTTACTGGTTCGTCTGCCGTCGCCGGAGAATAACAGCAGGTGTGGGTGAGTAGAGGGATGGCTAGGCCAGCGATGGGAGTACAGTGGGGTGGTGAGGCCTACACGGCAGCACAGCCGACCGCGGGGAGGAGGGGGCAGGCAGTCCCGCCGGCGCTTGTTTGAGCGGCTGGAGCAGGAAGAGCAGAGATTGAAGAATCACGATGGCCGTTGGATGGACATCCAACAGTATACAGGCCATCTATGGAAAGCCTCAAATTTGTGGAAAACAACATACATCCCATCTGCCATTATTTCAAATAATTTACAGCCCATTTGCTAATTCTTACGGGGTTTTTTTGGAGCCCATATTCTTTATGTTAGCAATACAGCCCATATTGTGGCCACGGTTAAAAAATTATATGAAAATTTTCATATGTCGGTGCGGTCTGAACTATTTTTAATCCCGAAATTTCGAGTCACATTCAAACTGATTTTTAAAATAAATGTATATCAATATAAAATCCAATAAATTGTCCACGCATAAAAATCAATGCAATTTAAAATCACGAAATGAAAAAAAGATATTTGAAAATAATTGCCGGTTTGATGTGTTTTAAAAATGTACAGCCCATTTCTCATTACTGATAGGCCATTTTCTCGGCCAGCCGAATGAAGCTCTCCTCGTCTTGAAAGATTTGCAACCCAGCAGGCCTGATAAAGCGACTTACTTGACAAATCACAAAAGAACTGGGCTAGCCATTTTCGGAAAGAAAAAAACTACTGGGTTGGTCTGTGGTAAACATAAAAGAAAAGGCTATCTAGTAGGCCAGAGTGTCCCGCACAGCCCAGTTGACACCCTGCTTCCGTCTCAAAAACAAATTAGATAAATGCCACTCCAATTATGGCGATTCATAAAAATGCCACTTCAATTTCCAAACTTTGAAAAAGGCCACTGCATTGGCATTTTTTGTAAACTTTGAAAAACGCCACTGCAGTTTGCAAACTTTGAAAAACGCCACTCCAGACTTCGAAAAATGCCACTAGAAATGGCATGAAATGGCATTTTTCAAAGTTTGGAAATTGCAGTGGCATTTCTCGGATACACCGGATTTGGAGTGGCATTTATCAAATTAACCCAAAACAAAAATAACTGGGCGAGCTGCTGGGTCCCTGGTGTCAGCCGCTCGTTGTGCAATTCTCTCGTTTATTGACTACGTTGACAATGGCATGGGACCCAGATGTCAGAAATCCACTAGGAGGAGCCATTTTTTTATTGGCTTGAAATAAGGAGGCACTTGCTTGCGTACTGCCATGACCTTGGCGGGTCCCTGCTGTCATCCTCTCGACGTATAGTACCAGTTAGTCGTGCTTCAAAACTGATCGGCACGCCATTAAAAAAATAAAGGTCGATAACTAATGCGACACCTCGGGCCAACGCGGCCAGATCGCATTTTGCACGAGAAATTACACACCATGTTTCGTTGACATGTGGTCCCGTTCCAACATATCAGTGAGACGATGGCGAGTAGTAGGAGTATTTCCGAACGGACGTGTAGGCCGGGGTGCCTCTTCGTGAACCGTGGCAAACTCGCAACCGTCCACCGACTCTTCGCCTTTCCCTCTCGATTTGGAACTGTTGTCGCACGCTCTTCCTCTCCCTCCTCCATTTTCCTTCAGCCCTTCACCCTTTCTTCTGCCATTGTTCGATCGTCTTCTCCATGGAGGGAACAGGCCGGAAACGACCCCGTTATTCTTGCCCCGATCTGAAAGATGACGTGGTGGAGGAACTCATTGATCGGTGCGACGTCATCACCTCGGCTAGCATGGCAGGTTCGTTCAAGCCCATTCTTGACTCAACTAATAACATCATTACAAAGAACCCAAGAGTCAAGGAGTGGTTTGATCTCCCCTATCTTCTTCGCCGTGACCCTGATGACTGGCGCCGGCATGACGGAGGCCTCGCCCTGTGCAAGTTGATGCCGCTTGATAATGATACGTATGATGCTAAGATGCCATCGCTTGAGGGCAAGGTTTGGGCGGGCGCAAATGGAGATTGGGTTGTTTATATTGGGTCCAACTGCGAGTGGGAACTTGTGAATGTGTACACTCGTCACCGGGTTCCACTTCCAAAAATCTCAGCACACTGCCCAGAGGTTGAGCACACCGGTAATGTACGCGCGTTCAAATACGATCATGGTGACTGTCTTCTATGGAAGATAGCAATTTGTTGAGTTCCCAACCGCTCTTGGAATTACAACAACTATGAAGTTGTTGTTATCTTCGACAAGCTTGTTTCCATCCTTAGTGGTTTGACTCGATGGACATTGCTCAAAAATCAGTTTCTATGCACAAATGAGTACTATGATGCAATTCAATACGAGGGCCTTGTGATTGCTGCCACCACTCGTGGCACTCTTTTTGCATGGTATCCTCGTAGTTTCGGTACGTTTTTCTTCCACCGTAATTATAATTGTTTCATCCACATGCATGCGGGTTAGCAAGTTTCCCTTTACTAATTAACCTTCTTATGTTTCCAAGGTCCTATGAATATCCCACCACCTATACTTGAAAATTTTTGTAACCAAGGGGGAGATGCCGATGGTGATGATCACGAGCAGCGCCGATATACTCTATGGCGCCTGGCAACTAATTCCGATGGATAACCTCTTCTTGTGTGTATATAGCCCACTGATGATGTTACTGCTAAGGAAGCAGGTGTCTCCCATGGTCGCACTCTCCGGACCTATTCCAACACCCGTTGCATGGTATTCGGGATGGATACTAGTGTGCTAGCGCCAACTCCTTCTCCCTGGCACAGAATTGATAGTCTTGGAGAAAACTCGCTCTTCCTTGGACAAAACTATCTGATGATGGTGAAAGGCGATCCAACTGCTGTTGACACATTTATGAGAAGCAACTGTGTCTATACCTCGGACATTTGGGTGGTTCCCTACCCTGGTACTGATATAGTAGGCCGCTTCAGCCTGGATGATTAGTCCTGTGTTGGTCTCCAGATCGACAACGGATGGCCCGTCCCAGAAAATCACTTGTGGTTCAAAGCAAGTGTTTCCAACGCCGCGGAATGGTTCAGTTGAAGTTCATTTCATGGCTTGTTATTTGTTGTGTGGTGAAAACTTTAGTATTTATAATGTATCCTCGTTGTCGATGTGGGTTGATGACCTGTTGTATGTAATAAAATGATATGCCTGTGATAAACTTACTGTAGCCATATGTTAATGTGTTTGTTGTACGTAACCAGCACCTCGAATCCTCGATACTAGTATACTATATACTAGTAGGATTAAGTAGTAGGAGTAGTAGGGTGGCATGGGCCAGAACAAGCATTCACGTCCAGGAGTATGGCACACGCCACCACCACGACATCCATCTGACACCATATTATTTCTTGGAGTCCGTGCTAGAGCAATCTCTTCAACCTCGTCATTTCTCTAACTTCAGCCATCGCGCGGTGGGTGAGGTGGGGGTTTGCCGATAGTCGGTTTCCTTAACTACGGTCCCACTTGTAAGGCAAACTCCAACGCACGACCCCAAACGGACCTCCATTTTGCACGAACTCCAACGATAATTTTGACTAGAAAAGCAAGACCAAAGAAAACAAGAACCACAAGAATACATTTTACTACTCCTGTAAGTTGGATTAGTGCCTTCTCGATGCATTCATTGTTGATCTGCAGAGGCTCGATCTTGCGTGCTTCTTTCTTCTTCGAGTGTAAATAAGTAGACGTTGCTTCCTCGCATCTAGTCTCATGTCTAGCCTCTATTCTAGTAGGAGTATCAACAAGTTCACTAATCTCATCCGAGAGCAAAACCGAAGATTTGGTCGGGTTCTTCCTCCTTTTGCCGACACGTGGGAAATCCAGCATCCAGGTCGTGTCATGAAAGAAAATAGAGTTGTAGTTGAAGCCACGAGATGTGCATCTTGGGTTAAACTGTAAATAGAATCTTACTACTCTTGAGTAACTCCAAAAGCGGCCTCCGAAGATCTTTATTGGATTTGTTTTTCATCACCAGCACGTCGAGGTGAAAGATGTGCAGGTTCAGTGGGTCCTCTTGCTTTTTCACTGACATGTGGGGCCACATGTGAGCAAACATATGATGGGCTCCGCGCGTCCGCTGGCTGGCTGAGAAGAGAGATAGAGGAGGGCTGAGCACGGACTGCGGGAAATTTGTTCTACGTACCTTGATATAGGCTCGATATAGTGGGGTGGCATGGGCCATAACTCAGTAGCATTCACGTCTAGCAGTACGGCACACGCCACCCACACGAGTCCCATCCGGCACAAATTTTCTTGGAGTCCATGCTACATCCATCTCTTCTCCCTCCTGTTTTCCCAGCCATCGCGTGGTGGGCGGGGTGGGGGTTTGCCAATAGTCGGTTTGCTCATCTGCGGTCCCACTTGTAAGTGAAAATGCAACACTGCACGCATTCCCGCTTGAGCAGCATGTCGGACCAACCATGTGGGGGTGCAACGCGAACACGGCAGGCTTTTCCTTCTGAACATGTAACTTGTAAAATTTGGTTCTGCTCCATGGCGCGACCGATAGATAGAAAATAACAATTTTGCCTAGAGTAATGAGAAGTTTGGTTCTGGCGCCGTTCATGCATGGAGTACGTACAAAAATTATGAAGTTGATGCGAAATGTAAGATAATTATTGTAGTATCATATACTACTACATGGATTTGACGGAAAGATAAAAATACATACGGATCCATCAACGTTCAACGACATCCTCACGCCCTAGTGCGCCGGGTCACCAACCGACGTGTGAGGAGCAGCGGCGTTGGTGGCGAGCTCAACGTGCTTCTGAACAGTGCCGTCCAAGGTTGCCCTGCGCTCCAAGAAGGCCAGCGTCCTATCGTCCTCCTCTTGCATGTAGTAGTCCTTGTGGACGATTTGCGCGTAGACGTGGGTGATTATGTTGATGGTGTCTTGCTGCACCAGGCGTTGCGCGGCGAGCGCGACCTCGAGGTGGACATTCTCCGGCGCGACGGCGGGCAGTCGCAGGGCCACCAGTGCATCGAAGAGGTTGTTACCATAGTGGCCGTTGAGGGTGGCGGGCATCGTAGAGCCTGGGCGCGTCGGCTGGAGGCTTACGTCAAAGTCGTCCGCAAGCTTCTTGACGACGGTGAACTTGTCGAGGAAACCGACGAGGACCTCGTCGAACAAGGAGACGAAGCTGTCGTCCAAGCGGCCCCTCGCCCTAGCGGCCTCAAGCAATACTACCTGGAGACGTTCCTCGGTGCCAGTGGACGTGGTAGTACTCCTAAATCCAGACGGTGGTGCTACTAGTACTAGTAGTAGTACTACCAATGTAGTAGTAGGAGTACTAGCACTGTACTACCCGTTGGTCAAATTATTACGTGGTGCTCCTCACAGTGAAGTGACAAGACCCTACGCCGGAGATGACACCTGAGTATAGGCGCCGTGTTCGGCATACCATAGTCAGCCTCACTGTCTGCAGTCACTATCATCATGGCTGTAGAGCTAGCCTGCTTAGAACTAGCCCTGTTCGACATAATTTCCCGTGCGTAGATGCCCGTGCATTGAACGGAACTCCAAGATTGGGGGTGGACGGCTCCGGCAGCGGCCATCGCGCCAGATTTTTCCACGGCCTTCTACTCCTAGATTGTGAGAGACAAGGAGTTGTTTGTAAATACGGAACAAGTGCGGGCATCTTTTTGCAAAAATGGAGAAGCTTGGTTTGTATGCGTCAGATCTAGATCCGATGTCTATTAGTGAAAGATGGGAGGCACAACATCATCACCAACTCAGGACCTGTTTGATTCGCGGGATTTTGAAAACGCAGGAATAGGACACGGCAATATTACAAGTTTCAAACTGATATTACAAATGTTAGGAGTAATGCTGCACCTACGAAGAGGGAATTACTAGGAAGTTTACGTAAGAACTTTCGTTACTTTAGGTGGATGCAGCATTATCGTACAAACTAAAATCCACCGCCCTGACAAGTCACTAATGGGCAAATAAGTTTTCGAGTCTCTGGCCACTTGATGTTTCAAAAACAAATTCAGCTTCTGCGGAGAAATAAGCTCCACCGTGTACCCGCGCGGGTGTGGCTGGGCACGAAGCGTGAGTACGTGCACGGTGCACCTATTCTCTTCTTGTATACGTACACCACCTACGTGGGGTTGTGTGAGAGAGATACAAACCTAGAGATATATAGTGTGAGGGTTCTTGAGAGTTTTGGGGGGGGGTCAATCAAAAAAATTTAACATATGCAATGTGTGTGAAATAGAGTCCTGAATATAACATATATATAGAGGGGGCGATCTACGAGAAGAGAGTGGAGGTATCATCGGCTTGAGGTGTCCATAGAATCGAAGAGAGGGATGATGTGTGTGTGTGCGCGCGCGCGCGATCGGTAAAGAGTGCCATCGAATTTGTGTGTGCCCACGTCAAAGACATAGAGTGGTTGGCCTACTGGAACGTGAGATGGGACATGTGCAGTTTGTCTCTGTGGCATGGATACCTACCTGCAGCGCTCGACTATCGGTGTGTGGTGGGGGAAGAGGGAGGCCCAATTAACTATAGAGGTACAATGGCTGGTATATGTGTGGAGGAGGAGAGAGGCATACCTCATGTATTAAGGAGATCGATCTGCCTCATGTATTAAGGGAGATCGATCGACATCCATGCATATGTGCAGGAGATGAATAAGGTTGGGAGAAAGACAAAGCTAGAGTGTTGGAGGGGGTGGTAGTGGAGTTGCTTCTAACAAATGGTGGGATAGGCTTGCTAGACAAACGGAGGGCACGCCCGCAATATCAATAAGAGAGGAGATGGCTGCTTGTTGTCTGTGCACGTGCGTGTGAGAGACGGGTCAAGAGGCATGCACGAATGATGAGGGGGGACGATGTGGCTGTGGTAAGCAGACGTAACTACATAGGAAGATCAATCGCCCTTTGTAAGAGAAAGGAGAGACATAACTTATGAGGTACGTCGATCGATGGGGGGGTAGTTAAAGTCGATCTAGGTATATGTTGGGAGATCGATCGGTATACATGCATGTGTGTGTTAGAAGCAAATGAGACACGATGCATGTAGGAGGTGGTACGAGAGGCATACTATATCGAGGGGGAGGAGTGTGCGAGTACGAGAACGATGAAAAGAGTGGTGGGAGTGAGGCATGGACGGTGACAAGAGAAGAGGGGAAGCTTGTGTTTGTGCTAGGCACACCTGGCTAGAGAGCCATATCGATCCATGTGTGCCGTAAAGAAGGAGCTGGGGGCCTACACACACCGTGGGTGAACGACCTAAAGTGAAAAGACGAATTTGCGCGATGGAGCTAGAGAATGCTGAGGGAGGGTGAGAGGGATGCGGGCGTGTGCATGCACAAGAGAAAGTTAGCGCTAGCTACAAAGATAAGAGGGTTGTGTGGGTGTAAAAGACGAATAGAGATCATATATACTTCATTATAAAAAGCGAATTCGGATATTTGAAGAATTTATCATAGTGTTTCAAACCGATGGATGTGTGAATATATATAACGGTGATACACATGGTGTGGTTATGAACATGGTATACTACATTTAATATATTTTATCTCTACTCTTATAAAAAAACAGAGTTGTTGATGATGGTGTGCCTGCCATCCTGCATTATAGGTTGTCTGATTTATATCTGGCGGATAGCAAGGAAACTATCATGGTTGAAGTTGGCAACAATCATGATTGTAGATTCTTATTGAAATAGAGAAACGAATTCAAATTTAGTTCGAATTGCAGCGGTAGTATAGACATTTGGAATGCACTAAAATGTTGGTATGAGTAGGTTACATGCATTATACAGCAAGCGAAAAAATTTAATCGGACATAACATGGATTCATACTCCCTCCTTCCATCTATATAGGGCGTAATGAGATTTTTAAGACCGCCTTTGACTATTGACAAGATTAATAGTACATGACATGCACAATCTGAAAATTATATCATTGAAAGAACCTTTCACAGACGAATTTAACGGTGTGCTTTGTGTAAGTTGCATGTCATATATCATTGCTCTAATATTTGGTCAAAGTTAGCATCGAAAAACGCATTAGGCCCTGTATAGATGGAAGGAGGGAGTAGCTTTGAATAGCATTTGTATAGTAAAACGGGGCAAGACTCTCTCTTTGTGTGGTGTGAATAGTTTTATTTTTTTCGTTTTCTTTTTGGTTGAGGGAAGTATGAATTGATTTGGTACGTACAAGTACAATATTACTACACGTTAGGCTTGTCCCTAAAATTCAACCCGCGTCTTGTTATATCCCGAAAATTCAGATATTGTGCTCCCAAAACTGGCGCCTTCACAACCTGCGCCTTGCTATCCCGAAATTACAACGCGCGCGAAAACTCCCTCAGCTGCCAAATCCCGACACGCGAAATCCCCCTTCTAACCCTGAGCCAAAAGGGCCGCTAGTTCAAATCGGTGGGGGGTACTTTTGTAACACACCCTACATTTTGGACAAGCGCGTTCCTAAGTCATGCCTCACCCCCTCCCATCGCGCCCTTTTCGCCATTCGAAATCCCAGGCCGCCATAACCTCTCCGCTCCAGCCGCGAAACCCCACCCTCCTCCGTCCGCCACGTCACCGCTGCCCAGCCAGAGCCTCTTCCCCGACGACGTCATCCATCGCAACAGCTCGATGTCCCTCGTCCACCTCCCCGGATGAGGATCTGTTGTCCATCTCGCCATACCGCCGGTTCAGCCGCCCCGTCCTCTCCAACGATCGCCTCGTCTATCGCGGCTGCTCCATCCCCACAGCGCCGCCTTAAGCTGCTCCACCAGAACCACAACATCCTCACCGACTCCTCGGACGAAGCCGAGGCCTACTCGGCCTCCAAAGAGGTTGTACACTCATCGCATCGCACCTTCTCCTTAACTCGACCTCCCGGCGCCTATGGTGCTCCATCCCGCATCCCCATGGAGCGGCTACCTTGAAGCCGGTGCCACGGGCGACATCTCCATGGCGGCTCTCCCCTAGTGCGAGGCCCCTTCGGCAGCGGCGGCCATACCAGCCAGATCTGCTGCTGCTGCTCCAGCTCTCGCTCGATCACTCACTCGCCTAGCTGCTGCTGCTACTCTCCCCCTCGCTCGTGCTGCTGCTCTGCTCCGATTAAGCCACACTTTAGTCGACTAATCGACTTTTGGGTCAGTCAATTTTCAGGGGTTGGGGGGGCTCGCCGGAGTTATGGAAGAACCACCCACAGCGGGGACAGGGGCTCACCGGAGAGGTACCCCACTATCTATCTTAGGGTTCAGGGTGGGGCAGGGGGCCTAGAGGGCTGGCCGGGGCGGCGGTGGCGAGTTGTTTCGGGGCAGCGAGGCGGCGCTGGGGCCGGTGGTTCGACCAATGGTGGCTGGTGGCTTAGGGGG
This sequence comes from Triticum dicoccoides, assembly GCF_002162155.2. Taxonomy (NCBI): domain Eukaryota; kingdom Viridiplantae; phylum Streptophyta; class Magnoliopsida; order Poales; family Poaceae; genus Triticum; species Triticum dicoccoides. The sequence goes on from NC_041392.1 coordinate 191,728,155, forward strand.
GTGCAGGTTGAAGATGAACTGCAGACCCTCCCTAAACTACATGTCAAGTGCCTCTCTGCTACCATTGCGTTCAGTTTCGACAGTAGCATTCAGGTTCCACAGTAAATTTCAGTTTCGACAGTTAAGTTCAGAGTCAACAGTTTTTACCTCATCTGTTTTAGTCAGGTGGTTTTTGGTGATGTTAATTTTACATCCATTTTACATCATCTATTGGAGATGCTATTAGAATCCCACTTGAGATTTACGATGTTTGTCTTGTGCTGCTTCAGCCTTGACGTCTTACGGCTCACCGGAGCTGCTCCAACGACAGAACGATCCGTCACAACAGAGCAGTGCCCTGGACGCCATCTACAGATTCCTCAGATCTTCCTCCACACCTCCGACAGCCACCTCTGCATCAAATGCTTCAGCGACCAACCCAATGATGCTGAGGTCGACACGGCTATGGCAAAGAGGTTGTACACTTGTTGCATCACTTATTACTATACATTCATGTTGATCCATTAGGGCTATTTTGGTTCAAAGGAAAAACATTGATCCACTGTTTGTTACCATCACTCTAAATTTTTGCATGCTCTCCTTACATAATCTCACCATATTTTTTTCGTATGCATGTCAGATATTGTACACAGTCATACTGAACATGTAGAGAAAAAGAGAAGACTTTTGCGCGGCAATACAATGTCATGCAGACATCGCTCCATGGTGGGTTCAATGGCAAACCCTCCCCACCCCTCTCCAGATTGTAATACAGAAGAAGATATCTGTTCTGAGGCGGATTCGGACGCCGCTGACCACTCCTATTTACCCCCCAAGGTGTTTGCTCTACCTTGGCATGATGATGTTAGTCATATCATGCATATGTTGCCTTGCAGTGCCTACTTTTGACATCATATATGTCATCTGCTTAGTTTAGACATGTTCTGTAATGCCACCTGTTTAGTTTCTATATCATATATGGGAATTATGCAGTCTCATGTCTTTTAGCCAGCCATAATATATGTGAAATGTGCAATGCCATCCTGTTTAACCAGGCATCATATATTTGAATGATATCTTGCCCATCCTTTTCTTCATTACATTTCCATTTGTCGACAATGTTTGTACATTAAACTACTCTTCCTGTGAATCACCCATTTGGGTGGGAGATGGAAAAATCTGGAGTGAAAACAAGGCCTTCAGAGCAGACAGTGCTACCTGTCGAAGCAGATCTCTTGTTGGGTCCCGATAGCTCCTCAGAGATGGATTCAGAGACAGATGACCAGTCCTATTCCCCCACTGAGGTGTATGCTCTAACTTGGCACGGTTATACTGCTCATATCATGTATACGGTGTCTTGCATTGCATAGTTTAGACATCATATACACAATATTCAACCCCATGTTCTTAGTTCAGACATCATATCGAATGCCCTCTGTTTAGCATATAAATCACATATGTGAATTAAATGATGCGATCCTGATTACTTAGATAACATGTAGGTGAATTATGTCATGCGGTCATGTTTAGTTATTCATCATATCTTTGAATTACGTTATGCTATGCTATCCAGTTTAGATAGACATCATATATGTGAAATTATGTCATGCTATCCGCTTTAGTTAAACAATATACATGTCAACTATTTCATGCCCTCTTTTTTCCACACTATCTATTGCATCTGTCTCTCATACAATGTCTGTACATTCAACTATGTTTCCTGTTTATCAGCCATTTGAATTGGAGCAGGTGATGCCAGTATCTAGCGGACTAAAAACACGGTCTTCAAATAAAACAGTGCTACCTCTTGGTGGAGATAGCACCCCGGTTGTACATGCACAAGAACCAGCCCTACCACACATAACCCAAACTCACGTAGATTGTACCCCTACTATGATGGACAGAGAACCAGCTTCACCCAATCTAACCCCAACCCCAGCCGATAGTAACCCAGTTCCTGTTGACACAGCACCATCTCCACCACAGAGCTCCCAAACAAGAGCAGTTAGTAAGGAAGCTCCAGCGCCCAAAGGGCCAGTACTATCACGGCGAACCCCAACTCCACCAGTTAGTACGCCTATTCCTGTGGAGGAAGCACAACCAGCTAGTCGTAGTTTAGCATCTATCGCATTTGATGTTGTTAAATCGTATGTGCGTATCTTCCCATCTTGGAAATATTATACTGAAGATGAAGGAAAATGCCAGTTGCAGGTGTTTGTCCAGGAGTTATGTGTAAGTAATGTTATTCATGGCAATTACTTTGCTTCGTCCCATACATCCTACCTCCATGATGGTTATAATACAGCAAATTTTCCATTTTTCTCTATAGAGAAGGACCGATTTGGAAACTCGGGATGAGGTAACCTGTGCTAATACCTTTGCTATCTTCAAGAATACTTGGTGGCAGTACCGGAATTACCTGAAGAAAACGTACTTCACCGGCAAAGAAACTCATCAAATTCCCTTACGTTCTCCTGCGACACATTTACTGGACGATGACTGGGAACGCCTTGTTCTGTACTGGTCCCGAACCAAGAATGTGGTAAGGTCTATGAGCTCATTTTCTATTTTTAAGTATTATATTCTTGCGTCTTATTGTACTCTGTTCATGTAGAACAAGTGCCTAAACCTGAAGAACAACTGTTCTAATTTAAGATTCCATTGCTACCATAGGACATAGATATATGTTTGTTTGATGCTTTTATTATGTACTAGCACTTGGCAATAGAAGACTTGGTAGTTTAATCTTGTCCACCTTACTAATGAACTGGTTCACCGAAATGAGTTTCATATACTAGTACATGCTAAACTTGTTATGTGTCTGCTTGTTTCTTCTTTTAGAATGCTGACAGAATATTGGGGAAGAGTTCCTTATTAAGCAACGGTAAAGGAAGTAATGCAGATAAGGTTCAGGATAGTGACACATCCTATCTTGGTTTAGTGTTGGAGTTACTGGCCACTACCGCTTGCACAAGCTATTCAAACTCACTGTCTGAATCAGTTCGGTTTCTTGAGTCTCAACTACAAGCTGAAAGACATTGATCAGCTATGCTGCGACAAGAAGCGGAAGGACTGCAGAAGTCCCTGGAGCATTCAGATGCATACTTTCTGGTGCAACAGCAAGCGTTGGAGGATTTTAGCACCAAATAGGACAAAGCTAATCAGCTTGCTAAGCTTATTGCCAGCATGGTGGATACCCAGGATAACGTTTCTTGAGCTCTTCTGAAGTTGTTTCAGTTATGCTCTTGTTTTGCTGCCGCATTTATTTGCACTGGTGGCCAATTTTGACGGCCAGTGTATATGATATGCTGCTTTGTTCCCTATATTTGCACTGGTGGCGAACTTTGATGCCCAGTGGATGTAATATGTGTAATAGCCGTGATAGCCTAGCGTTAGTTGCTTGCTTATTTATTTCCTTGTTGTCTTGTTTATTTGTTTGCTTGTAGTCATTGTAGTTCTTTTTCCGCGGTTAACTAGTGGCTGCAATAACCTATTTTCTAAAACTAGGCCACAATAACCATGGGCTAATATTTACTGTAGTGACACTGGGCCTCCTACGGGCCGTAGAAACAGTGGGCCTTCTACGGGCCGTAGAAACAGTAGGCCTTCTATGGGCCGTAGAAATAATGGGCCTTCTACGGGTCGTATCATCAATGGGCCTTATACGGGCCATATGATCGATTGGCCAAACATGGGCCAATAACAGGCCGCATTATGGCCGTAAACGGGTTAGAGTTGGAATCGTCCGTTCATGGGCCGACCGTAATGGGCCATCATTAATAGGCCGTATTTGATGACGCTATGAAAACGGCCCAACATATTAATGGACCACAAACGGGCCGACTGTAACCACGGGCTGAATTTGGCCCACAAGCAGAAAATGACAGTAATGGGCCGTAAGTAAATGAATGCTGGAAATGAGCCCAAGAATAAATGGGCTCTGAGAAGGCCGAAAGATAACATGGGCTGGAAACGGCCCAACGGAATAACGGGCCGTTAATGGGTATAAAGTGATACACTGTTTATTACGGGCCAGTTTCACCACGGGCCGTTAATGGGTGTAAAGTGATACACTGTTCATTACGGGCCAGTTTCACCACGGGCCGTTAATATGCCAAGAGTTACATAGGGCCTCATGTGGGCCGAAAGACGTCATGGGCCATACATGGGCCAGAAGTGAAAATGGGCTGGAATCATATTGGGTGGCCCGGATGACGCTACTGGGCATAATTCGGATAGGGCATAACGGGCCTTGGGTTAGCGGGCTGTAAATGGGCTATATGCGAACAGGTCGTTAACGGGCTTTCCATGGGCCGGCCCGCCACCTTTTGACCAAGTCAAACGGGACGGCCTTTTCACAGGAATGGGCCTCTGTTGGTCCGTGCCACGTGTCGACGTATCATAGGCGCCTATCTGACCCACTGACGAGCTGACACGTGTTTCGTCCGGCCAATAAGAATTTTACATGTGGAAATTTCCCATTGGCCGGGGCTGTTAACGGGTTATCGGATCCAAAACCCGATCCGATAGCTTAACGGCGTTCCATTACGGTGGATGCCATGTCTCGGTCACCCTTGACGAAAGCACTTCTGTGACGCGCGATTTATCATCATGGAAGTGGACACTTCCGTGATGATAATTTTGGTAATGTCATGGAACACTTCTACGACAACACATGTATGACTATCTTGATTTTGTCATAAATTTGTCATGGATGTACATGCATGACAAAAAAAGCGACCTACTGTGACAAACACGTATCATCACGGAAGTGTTTTTTTTGTAGTGTTATCAGGCTGAAACTTTTTCACATAAGCATCACAACCCCAAACTTTAAGAAATGACAGCTTTGGTTTCTTGCCAAACCATAGTTCATACTGTGTCGTCTCTACGGATTTAGATGGTGCCCTATTAAACGTGAATGTAGTTGTCTCTAATGCATAACCCCAAAACGATAGTGGTAAATCGGTGAGAGACATCATAGATCGCATCATATCTAATAAAGTACGGTTATGACGTTCGGACACACCATTACGATGTGGTGTTCTAGGTGGCGTGAGTTGCGAAATTATTCCACATTGTTTCAAATGAAGACCAAAACTCGTAACTCAAATAGCCGCCTCCACGATCAGATCATAGAAACTTTATTTTCTTGTTACGATGATTTTCCACTTCACTCTGAAATTCTTTGAACTTTTCAAATCTTTCAGACTTATGTTTCATTAAGTAGATATACCCATATTTTCTCAAATCATCTGTGAAGGTCAGAAAATAACGTTACCCGCCGCTAGCCTCAACACTCATCAGACCGCATACATCAGTATGTATTATTTCCAATAAGTCAGTCGCTCGCTCCATTGTTCCGTAGAACGGAGTTTTAGTCATATTGCCCATGAGGCATGGTTCGCAAGTATGAAGTGATTCATAATCAAGCGATTCCAAAAGCCCATTATCATGGAGTTTCTTCATGTGCTTTACACCAATATAATCTAAACGGCCGTGCCACAAATAAGTTGCACTATCATTATTAACTTTGCATCTTTTGGCTTCAATATTATGAATTTGTGTATCACTATGATCGAGATTCAACAAACCATTCACATTGGGTGTATGACCATTGAAGGTTTTATTCATGTAAACAGAACAATAATTATTCTCTGGCTTAAATGAATAACCGTATTGCAATAAACATGATCCAACCATATTCATGCTCAATGCAAACACCAAATAACATTTATTTAGGTTCAACACTAACCCCGAAGGTAGAGGGAGTATGCGATGGTGATCTTATCAACCTTGGAATCACTTCCAACACACATCGTTGCTTCGCCCTCAACTAGTCTCTATTCATTTTGTAACTCCTGTTCTGAGTTACTAATCTTAGCAACTGAACCGTATCAAATACCCTGGGGTTACTATGAACACTAGTAAAGTACACATCAATAACATGTATATCAAATATACCTTTCACTTTGCCATCCTTCTTATCCGCCAAATACTTGGGGTAGTTCCTCTTCTAGTGACCATTCGCTTTGCAGTATAAGCACTCAGTTTCAGGCTTAGGTCTAGCTTTGGGTTTCTTCACGGGAGTGGCAACTTGCTTGCCATTCTTTCTTGAAGTTCCCTTTCTTTTCCTTTGCCCCTTTTCTTAAAACTAGTGGTCTTGTTAACCATCAACACTTGATGCTCTTTCTTGATTTCTACCTTCGCCGATTTTAGCATCACGAAGAGCTCGGGAATCGTTTTCGTCATCCCTTGCATATTATAGTTCATCACGAAGTTTTAGTAACATGGTGATAATGACTAGAGAACTCTATCAATCACTATCTTATCTGGAAGATTAACTCCCACTTGATTCAAGCGATTCTAGTACTTAGACATTCTGAGCACATGCTCACTGGTTGAGCTATTCTCCTCCATCTTGTAGGCAAAGTACTTGTCAGAGGTCTCATACCTCTCGACTTGGGCATGAGTCTAAAATACCAATTTGAGCTCTTGGAACATCTTATATGCTCTGTGGCATTCAAAACTTTTTGAAGTCCCGGTTCTAAGCCATAAAGCATGGCGCACTAAACTATCAAGTAGTCATCATACCGAGCTTGCCAAATGTTCATAACGTCTGCATCTGCTCCTGCAATAGGTCCGTCACCTAGCGGTGCATCAAGGACATAATTCTTCTATGCAGCAATGAGGATAATCCTCAGATCACGGATCCAGTCCGCATCATTGCTACTATCATCTTTCGCCTTATTTTTCTCTAGGAACATATCAAAAATAAACGGGGAGCTATAACGTGAGCTATTGATCTACAACATAATTTTCAAATACTATCAGGACTAAGTTCATGATAAATTAAAGTTCAATTAATCATATTACCTAAGAACTCCAACTTAGATAGACATCCCTCTAGTCATCTAAATGATCACGTGATCCATATCAACTAAACCATGTCTGATCATCATGTGAGATGGAGTAGTTTTCAATGGTGAACATCTCTATGTTGATCATATGTACTATATGATTCACATTCGACCTTTCGGTCTCAGTGTTCTGAGGCCATATCTGCATATGTTAGGCTCATCAAGTTTAACCCGAGTATTCTGCACATGCAAAACTGGCTTGCACCCATTGTATGTGAACGTAAAGCTTATCACACCCGATCATCACGTGGTGTCTCAGCACGAGAACTATCGCAACGGTGCATACTCACGAAGAACACTTATATATTGAAATTTTAGTAAGGTATCATCTCATAATGCTACCGTCGTACTAAGCAAAATAAGATGCATAAAACATAAACATCACATGCAATCAAAATATGTGACATGATATGGCCATTTATCATCTTGTGCCTTTGATCTCCATGTCCAAAGTACCGTCATGATCTCCATCATCTTGATCTCTATCAATGTGTCGTCACATGGTCGTGTCGCCAACTATTGCTTTTGCAACTATTGTTATTACATAGCGATAAAGTAAAGCAATTATATGGCCCTTGCATCTTAGGCAATAAAGAGACAACCATAAGGCTCCTGCCAGTTGCCGATAACTTTAACGAAACATGATCATCTCATACAACAAATTATATCACATCATATCTTGACCATATCACATCACAACATGCCCTACAAAAACAAGTTAGACATCCTCTACTTTGTTGTTGCGAGTTTTACGTGGCTGCTACGGGCTTCTAGCAAGAACCGTTCTTACCTACGCATCAAAACCACAACGATTTTTTGTCGAGTGTGTTTTTTTAACCTTCAACAAGGACCGGGCGTAGTCAAACTCGATTCAACTAAAGTTAGAGAAACAGACACCCGCCAGCCACCTGTGTGCAAAGCAAATCGGTAGAACCAGTCTCACGAATGTGGTCATGTAACATCGGTCCGGGCCACTTCATCCAACAATACCGCCGAATCAAAGTATGACGTTGGTGGTAAGGAGTATGACTATTATCACCCACAACTCTTTGTGTTCTATTCATGCATATAATATCTACGCATAGACCTGGCTTGGATGCCACTGTTGGGGAACACAGTATTTCAAAAACTTTACCTACGATCACGCAAGATCTATCTAGGAGATGCATAGAAACGAGTGGGGAGAGTGTGTCCATGTACCCTCGTAGACCGAAAGCGGAAGCGTTTAGTAACGCGGTTGATGTAGTCGAACTTCTTCGCGATTCAACTAATCTAGCACCGAACGTACGGCACCTCCGTGTTCAGCACACATTCAGCTCGATGACGTCCCTCGAGCTCTTGATCTAGTTGAGGACGAGGGAGAGTTTTGTCAGCAAGACGGCGTGTTGACAGTGATGATGAAGTTACCGGCGCAGGGCTTCGCCTAAGCACTACAATGATATGACCGAGGTGTGTAACCGTGGAGGGGGGCACCGCACACGGCTAAGAGAAGACTTGGTGTGCCTTTGGGGTGCCCCCTCCCATGAATATAAAGGAGGGAGGAGGAGGATGCCGGCCCAAGGGGGGTGCTCCAAGGGGGCGAGTCCTACTTGGACTCCTGGTCCAAGTAGGATTCGCCCCCCTTTCCTATTCCAACAAGGGGAAGGAGGGAAGGAGAGGGAGAGTGAAAGGAAGGGGGCTCCCCCTCCCCTAGTCCAATTCGGACTTCCCTGGGGGGGCGCCACCTTGTGGCCTTCCCTCTCCTACTCCCTTATGGCCCATTAGGGCTCATAACTTCCCGGGGGGGTCCGGTAACCCCTCGGTTCCCCGATAGATATCCGAAACGTCTCGAAACCTTTCCGGTGTCCGAATACCTTCGTCCAATATATCAATCTTTACCTCTTGACCATTTCGAGACTCCTAATCATGTCCGTGATCTCATCCTGGACTCCGAACAAACTTCGGCCATCAAATCACATAACTCATAATACAAATCGTCAGTGAACGTTAAGCGTGCGGACCCTACGGGTTTGAGAACTATGTAGACATGACCGAGACACATCTCCGGTCAATAACAAATAGCAGAACCTGGATGCTCATATTGGCTCCTGCATATTCTACGAAGATCTTTATCGGTCAAACCGCATAACAGCATACGTTGTTCCCTTTGTCATCGGTATGTTACTTGCCCGAGATTCGGTCGTCGATATCATCATACCTAGTTCAATCTCGTTACCGGCAAGTCTCTTTACTCGTTCCATAATGCATCATACCGTAACTAACTCATTAGTCACATTGCTTGCAAGTCTCATAGTGATGTGCATTACCGAGAGGGCCCAGAGATACCTCTCCGATACACGAAGTGACAAATCCTAATCTCGATCTATGCCAACTCAACGAACACCATCGGGGACACCTGTAGAGCATCTTTATAATCACCCAGTTACGTTGTGACGTTTGATAGCACACAAGGTGTTCCTCCGATATTCGAGAGTTGCATAATCTCATAGTCAAAGGAACATGTATAAGTCATGATGAAAGCAATAGCAATAAAACTAAACGATCATTATGCTAAGCTAACGGATGGGTCTTGTCCATCACATCATTCTCTAATAATGTGATCACGTTCATCAAATGACAACACATGTCTATGATCAGGAAACATAACCATCTTTGATTAATGAGCTAGTCAAGTAGAGGCATACTAGGACACTTTGTTTTGTCTATGTATCGACACATGTATCAAGTTTCTGGTTAATACAATTCTAGCATGAATAATAAAAATTTATCATGATATAAGGAAATATAAATAACAACTTTATTATTGCCTCTAGGGAATATTTCCTTTAGGGAGGTGTCCCACGGCAATTCAAAACTTCTGCAGTGGTGATTGATGAGTACGATGGGTTTACAAGTATGGATGGGTACAAACTAGATCATATTGCAGTCTTGGCTCGCGTAATGGGTGTCCCAAAAAGGCTAATGAAGAAGGAGCAGAAGGAAAATCTTGCAAAAAGGTTGGAAAACCTCCATTCAAGGTGATTGCTAACGAGGGACGCATAAATCGGACAAAGCATCTCAGGGCCAAGATGTTCATTGAACTGGACACGCCACTTGTTCGGCTCGTTCCTATTACTCTTAAGGAGAGCAAAAAAATGGACTGGAGTATGAACGACTATCAAATTTTTGTTATTTCTATGGGCTAGTTGGACACTTGGTCACTTAATGTGGAGATGTACTACATGAACGAGAAGATTGTGAGTGGAGGAATTGGCTCCTAGTCAATTTTGACAATGTTAATTATAACACACTAACTAGCAAAGGAAGCGGAAGAAGTTCTGACTTTGGTGGATGGGGTGGTAGATTCGGTAGAGTGCGAGGCCATAACCCAGGTGAAGTGAATAAGGAAAAAAGGCAATCTATGTACTTGGGTAACTCCAGGCCCCAATACTATTGTCCTTGTCAGAGAGGATGTTTGCAGGGAATTGAATATTGTCACAAAAGCTCTATCTGCCACATATTTGGGCCTCCCAAGCATGGTTGGAATTGATAGGACCAATTGTTTTCAGCATATTATTGACAGAATATGTCAGCGCTTGAAAGGATGGAAAGAGAAAAAAAATTCAACATGGGGAAAATAAATTATGGTGAAATCTGTGGCCCAGGCAATTCCTTCTTATACCATGCCAGTGTTCAAATTGCCTAAAGGAATCTGCAAATCAATTACAAATGAAATTTTTGGGTTTAGGCGAGGTGACAATTAGGAGAAAAAAAAGAATGTGTTGGTTTGCATGGGAGAAGTTGTGTGTTCCGAAGAATAGAGGGGACTTGGGATTTAGAGACCTTCACGGTTTTAATCTTCTTATGTTAACAAAACAGTGTTGATGACTAATCCAAAACCCATAATTTTTGTGTGCACGTGTTCTGAGTGCAAAATATTATCCTGATGGAAATATATTAATGGCGGGGCCAAAAAATGGATCTTCATATACATGGAAAAGTATATATAGTTGTAGGCATTCAAACCTTCATGAAGGGGTGCATATGGAGGGTTGGAAGTGGGTCACGAATAAACATATGACAGGACCCATGGATCCCGACAAGTGTATCTAGAAAAGTTATTACACCAAGGGGGCAACTATGTTGACGAAAATAGAAGAGGTGATTGACCCGCATATCGGGCAGTGGGATGAAGCTCTAATTCGAGATGTTTTCTCTCCAATAGATGTGCAAATAATTCTCCAGATACCGCTTAATATGCAATCCTTTGATGACTTTGTCGGATGGCATTATACTTGCTCCGGAACATTTTCTGTACGATCAGCGTATCACCGAGAATTGGAGCACTAGCATGGGGTTTAGGTAGTAAGGACGGATGGGAAATGAACTGTAAGAATTAACACGATGAGAAGTGTTGGCACTTGTGAGTACCTAGGAAACTGAAGCATTTATTCTGGAAGGTGATGCGTGGAGTTCTACCTTGTCTTGACTTGTTGGCAGGACACCATATACCATGCATCCCTCAGTTCCCAGTGTGTTCGGTTGGCTTGGAGGATGTTCAACACTCTCTGTTCAAATGTTGCCAAGAAGAGGAGATTTGGAGATAACTGGGTCGGCTTGGGGTTGGTCAGCGAGCCGTCACAGAGGATAGATCAGGGCCAGTCTCAATGGAGACTCTCACCAAATCATATACAGGAACTAAGGAGTTATCAAAACCGAAGCTTATTGGAATAGCATCCTTGTACATCTGGTGGCAATAGAGACAATTGGCCAAAGGAGAATCTATTCAAACGACCGACCGAACTGCATATTCCATCATGGCCTTGGCTACTAATTTTATTAGAGCTTCAACACCAAGGATCCAAGAGAGAAAGAGTGAACATGTGTGGAAGAAGCCGAATCGTAGAACTGTGAAACTTAATGTATACGCATCTTCTGCTGCAAAAAAAATTACAAGGAGGTACTGGAGTTGTTGCCCAAGATGACCATGGGACCATTAGCAGCAACCAATTGGTTCTTACCACATGTTTTAGACGTTGACTCTGCGGGGACAGTCACCACCAGGAATGGCCTATATTTGGGGGCTCATGTTGGGTGTAGTAAAGTAATCATAGAATCTGACCGCAGTTTTGCGGTTGAAGCGGTGCAGGACCTAGACACATACCTTGGACTAGAGATTGTAACCGTAATGGAGTGCAAATAGGCTGAGATGGATTTTGCGACACTCTCATATGGTGAGCTTGCCAAGTTCTCTTATAGAAATAGATCATCAAGCACTTGGGATTCTTCTTCCCCTGACATTATTTCTCTAAACATTGTAAATGACATGGCCATTTTTTTAAGCGTTGCATGGCCATTGTTTGAGAAATAAAGTTTTTATGATGTAAAAAAACTGCTACATGCCAAGGCCGAGTGAAGACCTGAGATTTTTTGTTTGAAAAAAAGGAACAAGTCCCAACGTAGGTGCATGGCGTACAAGATCATTTGTGTGGATCATGGATTTGGATCTATTATGCAAAGGGTACACTGAAGGCTACCAGAAAAAACAACAAGTTTTGCAAAAGGGGTTCGTGCACATACATAGAGAGGTTACATACAAGCAAACCCAAAGAAATCCTCCAAGCTCGTTCCTGTTGGCTTATGTGTTTCGAATGGATCCGGTGGCGGCCATATATAGTCTGTGTGGTCGTTAGACTGTCATGTTACTACTTGGACAACAAAGTGAGACGTAAATAAGATTCATATTATTTGTGTGTTTTAACCCTCACTGATAAATTATTAGTGGCAACGAAATGAGATGCAAATGGTGGTGAGATTCTGTGACCCATGCTCCTCTCTGATTGTTATTTTTTCTCCTGGATCATCATTTGGCTTTAAGAGCATCTCCAACGGCAACCCACAAAAAAAAACCCACATTCGTCCGAGGATAGGGGATTAGTCCGCGGACATGGGTGCGGGAGACAGCCATCCAATGTTAGCCGCATACATTTCAAACCGTATTTTAACTGACGGGATGAAATTCATTTAAACCGGTCGATATATCAAAGTTCGGATAGAAAATAGCATAAATCATCCACACGTAGCATGCAAATTAAATCTAGTACAACAAGATCTCAAAATGAAGATATTCTAAGCTCGTTGGTGGCACTCCCACCAACAGATTTTCTCAGGTTTGGCGGGCCTGCATTCCCCCTAAAATAAAGATATTCCTCTGGCAATCTTTTAGAGGGTGTTTGCCCGCAGCAGACCAAATTCGTAAGAGGAACGGTCCTGGGTCAGAATTTTGTGCCCTTTGTGGTGCTCCGGAGGATACGAACCATATCTTTTTTTCATTGTGTTTTGGCCAAGCTGGTTTGGAGTTGTGCTAGATCGTGGCTACAGGTCACATGGGATCCCTCATCTTTCTCTGAGCTCCGGGTCCTTGCCCAGTCGTTGAATGGTGTTACTAAAAGGGTCTTTTGGGTAGGACTTGGAGCGATTTGTTGGGCCCTGTGGACGACTAGGAACAAGTTTACCATTGAACATATTTCCCTGCTAAGCCTGCTGCCTGCTTATTTAAATCTTGTATTCTCTTGCAGCAGTGGAGATCATTGACTAAGCCGGAGGATCGTGATGCTCTTGATCTGATGATCTCTAAAGCGTGGGCCTCGGTGTCTTCCCTTTCCATACAGGAGCATGTTGCTTAGCTATTTTCTGCGTTGCTTCGACTAGTTGCTGGCTAGGTCATCTCTTTCTTTTCGGCCTGCATGTCGTGTACTGGCATGGGAGCCATGTACCTTAACTTTGGGTGATCCCTCGTTTGGGGCGTACTTTTGTTTACTTGTTTGGTTGGTTGGTTGTGGTGTTTGGAACTTGGCCTGGTGGCTTTATCTATAAAGTTGGGCGCATGCCTTTTCTCTAAAAAAAAGTACAACAAGATCTCAAATTCGACTAGATCCCGGATGTCCAACAAGTTTCCAGGAGCGGATCATGTCCTCCCACACATACTTCCCCTTCAGCTGCATCCAACAATGTGTGCATGTAAATGGCAGCCCCGCTGAACTGTGGTACAACACGGCATCGCGTGCAGGCTACATATAATGTGTAGACCAACATTGAGTGAATGAATCAATCAACAAGTTGAGCAAGAGGAAGTAAAACTTACCATCTCCTCCATGCCCGTGTGAAATGGCCACCTTGCCTCGAGCTGACTGATCAAGTTGCAGTACTTGATGACGCTGACCTGGATAGCGTGCCAGCGATACGACAATGACCTCACGTTGCGTGGTCGCATGATGTACACGGCGTAGGGTCCAATATGCTTTCTTGCGTGAAACTTTTCATGCGCTTGCTCCCAGAAGGGCGGCCTCTGGTCCTGCGTATGAAATCCATGGATACGGCCAGCCACGCATCGCACAACAACTCATCCTCCATGGTCGAGTAGCTCACCATCCTTCGTACTCTAAAAAACGACATAGCATTTGAAAATAAGCTCAATGGCATTTGACCGAACATCTATCGGGCGTGGCATCCGCCATGTAGGTCGTCGACAGGGGGTAGAGTGTACCTGGGTACAAATGGCTCCAGGGCTGAAAACTTCGTCGAAACGGTGAGCAAGTGCGTTGGTGCTGGTTGCGGACCTCTGGCAATGCCTCTGTGGCGGTTGAAGACGAACAATAGGGACGGCGGAGGTGGAGGGTAAGGATGCAAAGCAAGGGGAGAAGGGGCGGAGTGCAAGTAAATGGGACCAGGAGGGGGATTGGGTGGGCCAGGGGTGTCAGAGTCCTACGTTATGGGTGTCCGGACTCTGGCAAACCTTCCACAGTTTTGTCTTTAATTTATGGGAGAAATCGCGTCCGGACCGCCCCATGGACCGATACAGGTCGACGTTGGATGGCTTCCGCGGTCCGGACGGTTATGGAAAGTTTACGAGTCCGTCTTGGAGATGCCCTTCATATACTATCTCTGGGCATTCATGGACCGCTAGAAGAAATTCTCCCAAAACCGATGTTGCCCAAGTTTTGTGCCATCATGTAGTAAAAAGTGTTGTTGTACTAACATGCTAGTGTGTCAACTATAAAGGGAGTGCTTTTCGATTAGTTTGAATTACTTACCACATATGTCACGTGGAGTCAAGGAAGCGCTAGACTCTGTGTTCACGTGATAATGGTAGTGCGTGCAGTGTGTGCGCGTAGATTTTTGTGTACCATGGCAGACAAGTGTTTTTTCTTCTTCTTAAAACTAAAATTTTTTAAGCACAAAACTACACTTCTCTGGTGTTGATTGAGTATTTGTAATGCAATTGTTTCTGTGTTTGATGGTGGCTTTAGCTTGGAAATATTTTGCATTGACTTCTCCCGCTTTAATTTTCCTAATGGTAGCCCTCCGCTTCGAGTACAATCTCTGGTGTTTCAGAATGTTCACTAAATGTGCTTTCAAAATTTTCCTTCCATTAGCTTCCACAGTGGTGAGGTCTCTGGTCTCTTCAATAAATTCAAAATAATGAATCAGGAAGTTGGTGTTTTCAATAATCTTCTTAAGGTCTGAGATATTCCTAGCCCAATTCTTTAGTCCCTTTCTCTGTCTTTTGAACTTGGTAGAAATGATTTTAGCACTATCCCCTCCTGTCACATCTTGTGTCCAAAGATTCTTGACCACATCTTGGAAGTCATTGTGCTCTAACCAAAAGTTCTCAAATATGGAAATGTGAGATTTAAGAACGAATGTACCAATCTTGACCATTATAGGGACATGGTCAGAAGTAGTTTTAGTCAGTGGATAAGCAAATGTCAAGGGATAATTCAAACTCCAAGCTTGAGATGTGAAACACCCATCAAGTTTTTTCAGCAGAGCCAAATCTTGCATGTTGCTCCAGTTGAAATTTCTGCCTTTCAAAGGAATTTCAATAAGTGCCAGATTGCTAATGGCCTCATTAAATGCCATCATATCATTAATATTACCCCCTCAATATTCTATTATGTGGGTATCTTATGTGATTTAAGTCCCCAAGAACCATCCAGTTAACATCATCAGGTATCTGAAAGTTTCTAAAGCACTCAAGGAAATTGAATCTTTCCTCATTCTGACATGGTCCATATATATTTGATAAAATCCAATTGTCCCTATTATGATTGGAAGAGAAGGAGATAGATATGGAGTAGTCATTGACATGAAATAAGTGCCCCTTTAAAATATGTTCATTCCAGGCTATCAGTAGTCCACTGAAAGCCCCCACTAATGGTAAAAATTCAAAATTGTTGAGTCTCCTTGGGCAAAAGTTGTGGAAATACCCACTGTCAATAGATTCTCTTTTAGTTTCCCAAATGCATAAAATGGCACACTGTGATTCTTCAATTTTGTTTCTGATGGCAGACCATTTCTTAGGATCATTTAAGCCTCTAATATTCCAGTTAAGGATTGCCCATTCTTTTTCCATGTTAAGATTGTTGTGTAGCCAGGTAACTGTGAGTGTTCTATCTCCTATCACTTTCCAGATTACTGCCAAAGACACATGCTAAGCAAGGTGACCAAAACACAAAATAGAGCCACAGAGCAGAAACTTTAGAGTGATAACATGTTACCAAACAGATACGGGTAGCATCAAAGTTACAAAGTACTGATGAAAGAGGTGGGCTGGTCTCTCTTAGGAGTTCACTGGTGACTACAAAATATCTATCACAAAAGATAGGGTAGAAGAGTGGTAGGACTCTGCTCATACAATCATTACAACACTTGAAAACATAATGACTCTTAAAATCCATAGAAGGACTAAAATCTAAGAACCCTAGATGCTTCCACAGCTTCCTTAGCTTGCAGAGCTGGCCTTTGGGAGTTCCTTCACTGCTGGAGTGCTTTTGATCTTCTTTGGCTTGCTATCCAGCATCTCCTCAGTTGTGTCCTTGGAGGGTACCTTGCAAAAAGTAGTATTAAGACTTTTAACTACTTTTGCAGGGTAGGAGGTGGTAAGGCATGACAAGCAAGACAATTTCTGTCCATACATATTTTCTTTTTATATCCCTTGGTGAGTTGTTGTAACTGACAACTTCTTACCTCTGTCTCAACAAGTGGAACCTTGTCCTTCCTTTTCTTGAGGTTGTGCATGGCTAAAGTGGAAGAGGTAACTTTAGCCAACCTTGGAGCAGATGCAAGTGGAGAATTGACTTCTTGATCATGTTCCCTCTGTTCTAAAATGTGAGAGGTAGATATGGGGTTATCAATATGAGGACAAGAGCTAGGGATAACAAATGTAAGTGTATTGTCATTGGCTCCTTGAGTGATGATTTCCCAAACATTTGATGTGACAAACTTCTTGGCCCAGTAAAATTTATCAGGTGAGAGAAAAGTAAATAAAAGAAAATTTACCCAGTCCACTAGTACCTAGGTAAATTCCTGATCTTTGGTTGTGGCTGCAAAGTGTTGGTGCCAAATCTCAGCTCCTTCTTTCCCCCGTAGCTCTGTTTCTAGGGCTTTATCTATCATCTCTCCTTCCTCTCCAGTTACAACTGTTGTAGAAAGCTGATTCTCTGGTGCAGACAGGCCAGATGATGCCAAGGACTCATCAGCACCTCTAGAATCTTGGGCAATGGGGCCCACAGCCTCCACCATAGCTGCTTGTGGCTCCATAGTCTCCCTCTCCTCAATGTGCTATAAATTTTTGTCTCTTTGTACAGTTGCATTAGTCTGTATTTATGTTCTTGTGTGTGTCAGAGTTGACATCTGTTGTATCAGTTGGAGCAGAAGGTTCAAAATGTGAAGAGATCTTGTCATGTTTCACAACAAGGGTACTAGCAATTACTTCAAGGCTCATAGGATCTTCCATTCTAACAATGTCTAAGGAGTTGGGATGTTGAAACATCACATTCAGGCTCATATCTTCAATGGGCTGAATAAAACCCAAATGAGCCATAGCCATGTCAGGTGGGTGGGTGGTGTCCCAGTTCTTGCCCCATGGGCCCTGCTATCACATTGGGTTGTTCGGCCTGTATCAGTCCAATAGGATCCTCCACAAAGTTTAAATGGGGTAGAAGTGGCGCCATGGGGCCAGCAATAGATGCTCCTGTGTTTCCACTATTCTCAGACTGTCCCAGGGATAGAGTAATGCTGTTGTGATTCACTTGTTCCTCTACTGGCTGCTGGTCCTCCTCCATAGGAGCCATAATTAATATCATCCAACTCCAAAAATTCCCCTAGATGGAGTTCATTATCAATTGTTGGGTTGTCTTCTGGCATGGCCCAATGTCCCCAGCCAGACATCTCTCCTGGGTCTTCTTCCTCAACTTCCATATCTGCATTATCCTCATTGTGCAAAGCTAAGTTCAAATTCAGTTGGGGATTTGCTAGCAAATCAGCCTCATGTTGCTGGAGTGGACATATGAAATGATTGTGTTGATTGGGGTGATGGTTGGCTTGCATTGGCAGAGGATGAGGGTTTCCATTAGGGGGAATAGGATCTTCATCATGTGGTTCCACCCCTAGGATCTGATGTTGAAGAATCACCACAGGAACAGTCAGTGAGTCAGAGTGTTCTTCATCCCCAAAGACAATGCTTGCTGGTATGTCTCTCAATTCATCCACTTTGGTCTTGACCATCTGATTTGCTTTGGTGCTTCTTACTCTGTCCCACATTACAAATTTGCCAAATTTGCTGACAGCATCATTGATCTCTCTGATGTTCCTCATATCAAAAGGATATCCACACAGCAAGATCCAGACATCTCTGTTTAGCACAAGCTTTCTCCAATTCATTCGTTTATCATTGTTTTGGAAGATAACATGAACATCAGTGAACTGATGCGGACTGTTTGCTACCAGTTCATCTCGATCGAAAACACTATTAAGCTGAACATAGGCTTGACCAAACGGACATGGAGTAATCTCAGAAAACCACAATCTCTTATCTGCTAGGAAATCAGATAGTACCTCACGAACAATGTCGAACTCCACAGGTAGATTGGGCATCGGGACGATGGTGGCAATCACCCAATCTTCGTGTAATGGCGTCAGCGCAGCCGACAGCACACAGATCCTCGTTGGTCTTCCTTCCACAACAATGCTCTGGTGGTTGGGTGGGAGGAAAGGGGGGGGGGTCGAAGGGGAAGGTCGCCATGGGAGAGACACCAGTTGAACGAGTGGCAGCTGATGGGTGGTGTGGTGAATTAGCAGAGGTGGTGACTGCAACTTGGAGACGCCGGGAAGCAGAATGTGAGGGGACGGAGTTATGGTGGGTGCCAACTCGGGAAGGTGCAGAGGATGCAATACCGATATTACCTTGACTAGCCCTCTAATTGACCGCACCTACCGTCTCTACAACGGGAACATTTTTGCCTAGGAATGCCAAGCGTTATGATTGGGCCCTCGTTAGGATTAGTGGACCTGCCTGTGTTGAACTAGGCTGCAGAGAAACAATCTTTGGCGATGTGGCCCCATTTTTTGCAGCCTGGCATTTGATCTGATTCGTGCAAGTAGGCCTAGAGTGGCCCGAAAGGAGGCAGCAAACACAAAAGGCATGTTGGTTATTTTGAATCGCTGAGATCCCACTCTGGGGTAAGTAATAGCCAATGAATGCATATTACGCTCATAATTGTCCTGATTGCCCACTGATGGTGCTCCGTATGAACACGAATTACGAACAGGAGTTGATCGATGATCGAGACGATCAGAATTAGCATAAATCCCAGGAGATTTAAGGGCTTGAAGATAGGATTTTCTGGGATGCCTAAGGAAAACATGGGTCCACTCATCTTCCTTTTCTTGGAGATATTGATCTAATTCCCAACTAGAATTGAGACCTCCATTGCCCCAAAGAAGAAAATTGACATTGAAAAGAGGTAGAGATATGTTGCCTCCTTTGATGAAAGAAAATCCAACTTCCTTAGATGAGACAGAGAACTTGAAATACCAATTCTGAAGTAACTTAACTTTAAAAAGTGAAGGTATGTCTCCAAAACAAGCCAAGAGAATTGTGCTAACCGATTCTTGAGTGAGTCGGAGTCTTGATTTGATGAATTAAGCAACCAGAGAAAATTTCTCCAGGTCTCGTCCTTCATGGTTGATGGGAATACCCCACTTCCTCCAAATATCAGAGGCGAAACCTTGCCCCTTGTCGAAGTTTAGGTCTGCCAAGACCATGATCTTGGAATCAGGGAGAGCGGGATGCGACGATGTGGTGTGAGGTTGCCGGCGATTGTGTTGTGGACACCGGGGCCGGAGTGGCCACGGGTGTGGGAGGCTTTGCGTCTTTTTGGTTCCAAAGCTGATCAAGATGAGTGTGCGCGGTGTGTGTGTGGTGTGCAGTGTGTCGTCCTTGTCACAGCGGCGCCTTTGCTTCTAATCGTTAAAACTTGATGCAGAAAGAATACAATCAAGATGCGTTTATTCAAATTCAATCACGTATCGATCAAAGCTATCACACAACTTTAGACTTCGCCTGAGATGTTCCAAACCTAATACGTAATAATCTTCTAATAGTACCAATCTCCTAACAGTTTAACGTATGATGACTAATATAATGGTAATAACTCGATCGTAGCACATCATCAAGTTCTGTCAGGTACTCGATATCAAACTGCATGCTTGTCGTATCGATCACTGCTTGTCGTCGACGGGGGGTTCCTCCTCCTCCTTCCCCTGATGCACAATGGTCACGCCGAAAATCCTCAGGCTGCCCGCCGGCACCTCGGGCGCCTGCCGGGGCTGCGCCGCCATCTCAGTCACCGGCGGCGCCAGAACGGGCGCTTCCATGGCAGACGGAGGCACGGGGATCGCGAGCCCGAGATCCGCTGGGAAGAGGAGGCGCGGCCGTTTCCTCGGCACGATGGGCTTGCCATTGTAGTGCTTCCTCATGTGACCTCCGAGCGAGACGCCGCTGGCGTACACTGCGCCGCAGACCTTGCAGGTATGGAGCCTCTCCGGCCCGGGGCCGCCCGCGTGGTCGATCGGGTTGACCCCCGCTGCTATGGCTGCGGCGGCCGCAGCCGCGATCCACCGGTTCTTGTGGCCGGCGACGTGTCCGCCCAGGCCCTGGTGCGTTGGGAACCACCGGTAGCACTTCTTGCACGAGAATCCATGCTGGTTGTCCCCTGTGGGCGCCCGCGGCCTGGCGGCCGGGTCCTGGTATGGGGCGATGTTCAGGTGCAGCAGCCCGTTGAAGGCATGCGGCGGTGCCACGGCCGGTGGTAAGGGGATGGCTACATGCTGCTCTGCCAGTGCGGGAGCGGGCGGGTGAAGGTAGACGGCGGCTGGCTCTGGTGCTGGTGCCACCGGAGGTGGGACAGGGACTTGCTGCAGTGCCGGAGGCGTCGGCGGGATGTCGACTTGCTCCGATATGGCGGCGGGCGGTGCTGCCGCTGCTATCACGATGGCCATGGACTGATCAGCAGAACTCTGAGTCGGCTCCACGCTGGCGCTGCTGTTGCTGTTGCTGCCGCTGCCGGGGACGACCTGATCGCTGCTCGCCACCTCCACGGGCATCGGGTCATCGGAGATTTTGGGCTCCGCGACGAAAGTGGCCATGGACACGGACACGGTGTCGTCCACCTCGTCCACGGTGCTGACCGTAGCAGACACCTTCTCATCCTCCTTGGGCTGCGCCTGCGCGTGGACCCTCATGTGGCCGTGCACGGCCTTGGAGCTGTGGAACTGCCTGTGGCAGACGGGGCAGGCCGGGAACACGGTGACGGCAGCAGCGTCCCCGCCGGCGTCGACGTGGCTGATGGTCCCGTCGAAGCCGCGCGAGCACGCGGGTGACGTCGCCCGGGTAATCGATCTTGCCCCGGATTTTGATCCGCCGACGACGACGTCGTCCTTCTCCACGCCGGGGAGGTGCCGCGCAACCGTCATCATCCCCTGGCGGTCGCGGTCGTCGTGGCGGGGCTGGAGGTAGTAGCGCGCGTCCTCGTCGTCGGTGTCGGTGTCGGAGCCCGTGTGGTACCCGTTCCTGACCTCACCCTCCTCGATCTCGCCTCCGCTGCGGCGCCGGCAACGCGACTGGTGGCGATCAGCGGAACTCGACATGGAAAGAAACCAGATCGATTGACAGCAGAGAAAGAGAGACAGAGAAAAACAGCTAGGGCTTTGCTTGTGCTGTGGAGGGCTTGGCTTGGCTATGCTACGCTACGCTTTGCTTGTGGGGTGGAGAGGAGGAGGAGTGGGCTGCCTCATATGGAGAGGAGGTAGTAGATTGGATCAATCTGCGGCGGCAAGGGGCAGTGGAGAGAGATCGGTAGCTAGGGTTTAAGCCAGCAGGGGCGCTCCGTGGCGCGCGCGGCTGCGAGTGGTGGATCGCGGCGGGAGTTCGCTTCGGATACGAGATGGCGGGTAAAGGAAGGGCAGGGATCGACGGAGTTTGTTGCGCGTACGGAGAGAGAGGAGACTCGCGCGCGGGTTAAACGCGCGGGATTCACTTGCTGTTTGATAGCGCGGGAGAGAGAGAGAGAGACTACGTACCGTACCGCGCGGTTTCAACGGGATTCACTTGCTGTGGCGGAGAGAGATATAGGTAGAAAGAGAGAGACTACCGTGCGGTTTAAACGGGATTCGTTTCCGTTTGACAGCACATCGGAGAGAGAGAGAGAGAGAGAGAGAGAGAGAGAGAGAGAGAGAGTACATGGAACAAATCTTCCTCCGATACGATCGTTCTTTCTTCGCCATCAAGATATGTAAGTGCATGGGAAGGAAAGTTAGGCGTAGAGAGGGGAGTCTTGTAGATACAATAGTGTCTTTGATAATCTCTTGGCCTCGCAAAAAAAAAAGAGAAGATAATCCCTTGGGAGAACTGA
The DNA here is from genome assembly GCF_002162155.2 of Triticum dicoccoides. NCBI lineage: Eukaryota > Viridiplantae > Streptophyta > Magnoliopsida > Poales > Poaceae > Triticum > Triticum dicoccoides. The sequence goes on from NC_041392.1 coordinate 191,750,788, forward strand.
GCGTTTAAGCGTAGATTGGCAAGGCGGAGGCAGCCCCACATCGACCGCATCCACCACGTTGCATGCATGTAACTTTAACATGAAAAATCTGTAGTGCATACAGAAAGCTGAGCGTTTAACACGTTTGCAATATATCAACCCAATATTCTCTGGCGATATGTCAGAATACATGCAAAAAACGTCGAAGCCTTTCAAACACATTGATGGAACATTTCTTGTGCGGCATAATCATCGCAACATATGCAACATGAAATAATTTGCAGCGTGAACACAACATTTGCATCAGATCTCCAGAATCATCGCACCATGCCACCCGCGCGTTCACGGAAAAAAAATGTGAGTTTGTAACATATAGGATGAACATATGCAACATTGAAAATCTTTGTTGTGCATCTGCTTCATCATCACCTTCCTGCGAGGCATGGGGTGATGCTACCTCTTGAGCATGTGTTGGTTTTCTCTTGAAGAGGAAAGGGTGATGCAGCAAAGCAGCGTAAGTATTTCCCTCAGTTTTTGAGAATCAAGGTATCAATCCAGTAGGAGACCACGCGTGAGTCACCTCATACCTACACAAATAAATAAGAACCTCGCAACCAACGCGATAAATGGATTGTCAATCCCTTCGCGGCCACTTGCAAGAGTGAGATCTGATAAGTATTTTTATGATATAGATTGAAAGTAAAGATTGCAAAATAAAATAGATTGAAAACTTGTATGATGGAGAATAGACCCGGGGGCCATAGGTTTCACTAGTGGCTTCTCTCAAGATAGCATAAGTATTACGGTGGGTGAACAAATTACTGTCGAGCAATTGATAGAAAAGCGAATAATTATGAGAATATGTAGGTATAATCATGTATATAGGCATCACGTTCGTGACAAGTAGACCGACTTCTGCCTGCATCTACTACTATTACTCCACACATCGATCGCTATCCAGCTAGAGTATTAAGTTTATAAGAACAGAGTAACGCCTTAAGTAAGATGACATGATGTAAAGGGATAAACTCATACAATATGATATAAATCCCATCTTTTTATCCTCGATGGCAACAATACAATACGTGTCGTTTCCCTTTCCGTCACTGGGATCGAGCACCGCAAGATTGAACCCAAAGCTAAGCACTTCTCCTATTGCAAGAAAGATCAATCTAGTAGGCCAAACCAAACTGATAATTCGAAGAGACTTGCAAAGATAACCAATCATACATAAAAAAATTCAGAGAAGATTCAAATATTGTTCATAGATAATCTTGGATCATAAACCCACAATTCATCGGACCTCGACAAACACACCACAAAAAGAGTTATATCGAATAGATCTCCAAGAGAATCGAGGAGAACTTTGTATTGAGATCCAAAGAGAGAGAAGAAGCCATCTAGCTAGTAGCTATGGACCCAAATGTCTGAGGTAAACTACTCGCATCATCAAAGGGGCCATGGAGTTGATGTAGAGGCCCTCCGTGATCAATGCCCCCTCCGGCGGAGCTCCGGAAAAGGCCCCAAGATGGGATCTCTTGGGTATAGAAGGTTGCGACGGTGGAATTAGGTTTTGGTGGTGCTCTTGGATGTTTGTGTGGTATATATATATATATATATATATATATATATATATATATATATATATATATATATATATATATATATATATATATATATATATATATATGAGGAAGAAGTAGGTCGGTGGAGCCATGAGGGGCCCACGAGGGTGGAGGGCGCGCCCAGGGGGTAGGCGCGCCCCCTGCCTCGTGGCTGGCTCGTTGGTTGCTTGACGTCCATTCCAAGTCCTCTGGATCACGTGTGTTCCAAAAATCACGCTCGCGAAGGTTTCATTCCGTTTGGACTCCGTTTGATATTCCTTTTCTACGAAACATTGAAATAGGCAAAAAAACACCAATTTGGGCTGGGCCTGCGGTTAATAGGTTAGTCCCAAAAATAATATAAAAATGTAAAATAAAACTCATTAACATCTAAAACAGATAATATAATAGCATGGAGCAATCAAAAATTATTGTTACGTTGGAGACGTATTAGGTGACAAAAGCGACATGGCCTGGTGATTGCATGTGTCCCCTATGTGTGGTGCCTGAATCCACGAACCATATCTTCTTCTCATCTCCCACCGCCCCATTCCTATGAAGCTATGTTCGTGAGGCTCTAGGGTCTGAGTGCTAGGCCTCATACATATGTGACTTCTTGAATGCCCAGGCATCACCGGCCAGGTAGGAGGAGCCGCCTCTTTCAGGTTGGTGTTCACGACGATGATCTAGACCATGTGGATGCTGCATAATAAGATGGTCGTTGAGCAGGTCTTCCAACGATGTCCTTCTGGCTATTTGTTTAAATTGTTAGCTTGCATGTAGCAGTGGCAGCCGCTCTGTAAGGGGGAGGGGGGCAGGACAAAGATCGGATAGGTAGCATGCTGGATGGTCTTCACATGATCGGCCATCAGGCTTCCATTTTCCTCGTGCTTTGATAACTTGTAGCATGGACTTAGTTGATGCTTTATCTATAAAGCGGGACGAAATTCTATTCCTAAAAAAAAAAATCCCCACATAACTAACCTTTCCCTAATCCGCCAACCTCGCTGGCTTGGGCTCATCGACCACTAATATATCTTGTTGAAGCATGTCAGAGCCAAATAGTGCGACACTATCCCTATCCAATGCCAGACCCATTTTCCACTAAGTTAGGCAAGACAGAGGGCTTCTTTTGTGGGTCCAATTGGAGCTCCTCCATATGGCATAGGTCGGCAACCTTCGACCAATAGCAGAGGAAGCAATGACAAAGGATGGGCTATGTTAAGAGGTGGCAGGGTGGGTCTATGGAGGTGGACCATTCCCCCGTAGTCAATTGAAGCGATGGCATGTGTTTTAGGCCTTGACTTTGTTAGTGGATCCCAAAAATTCCAAATATTGTTGCCACCTTGAACTGGTTAGTGGCGTAGAATATATAAAGATAATGGTTCTCGCTACAAATATGGGCCACTCTTTTGATGAATTAGTTTTAATCGTAAAAAAGAATATGATTGTAAAGCTCATAATGTACCCAAGGCCGATCGCGTGAGGCACACGTCCACATGTCCCAACCCATG